>NW_020799144.1:840174-876970 GCF_003259725.1 Athene cunicularia | reverse complement strand
GCGGCGGGCCCGGGTGCGGGCTGGGTCTGCGGCACCCCACACGCCTCCCGGGAGCTCCCGAAGGCAGGGGCAGCCCGTCGTTGCTCCCTACGAGCGAGCACCAGCATGTAAGCGGCACAAGCTTTAGTCTAAGTATCAAAACAGAACAATAAAATATTCCTGCAGCCAGAGATACGGGAGGTGGGGAGGAGCGGAAGGAAAATGGCCCAGAAGCTTTTTTCCCTTTTTAAAAATAAACACAAATTTTTGCGCTTTTATCACTGAAAATGAGATGACTTTCAAGTATGCATCAGGTGATACTGGGAAATTTAATTTTTAGGAGTACTTTAAAGTTGGATATTGAATTACTAAGTTTGAACATTTTTTTTTTTTAATTACAGAAAGTACCTTCAGTATAATGTTGAAATATCTTTGTAATTAAAGCATTACGTTTTGAATTTTTTTCCTGCCCTACACTATAAGGCTGGACACAAGCCAACATGGGAGGCACAGGTCACAATATACAGAAATCATAAACCAGACCTGGCTGCTGAGAAAACGGCCATACTGAGGCTAACTCTCGACTTTTTATTAGGGACTCAGTGAATTTCTTTCAGCCTGCAAATGTTTCTAACCCCAGAGATGAGAGAAACAATTGGGGGAAAGAAGGGTTTCAGCTTTCATTTGTAAGATCTTGTTATCTAATAGTGGATGGGGGAGGGAGAAGATGGGGCAAATGTGAGATGTTACAGCAGTTAAATGTGAGGTTTTGGTTTAGTGTAGTTTCACTGGATTTTTTTTTTCCATTGAAAAGTTTTCCTTTGATTATATGCTTCTATCATTAGAATAGGGTATGTAATCTGTGGGATGTAACTGGTTTTTATGTTGGCAAATTAAATTTTTATTAAATCCAGGTGCTGTTTCTTACTGGTGAAGCCCTGGCTTCTCATGTTCTATAGCTTATGTATGTACAAACTTTTTATTTCTCTGGATGATTATGCCAACTGTAGCTGACGCTGCTTTTCATGTGAGAACGTGGGATGTAATTGGAATAGTCAAGCATGGTGAAACCTGTAGCAGTGCATATGCTTGAGGGATAAGTTTACCTTTTGTTAGTGGATGCCTTGATAATAGTTGACACAAACTAATTAAAATGAAACGGTAGCATACTGAACTTTCTACTAAGGAAATACCTATTTTTAATTATTGTGTATAAATAAATTCTGAAGCCATAAAAAGTAGATGGCAATTCTCTATGTGCTTATTAGTGTTTCAGTTCTGCCCTTCAGTAAAGTGAGAAACTTTGAAGGAAATGGAGTAATTTAATAAGAGAAGCTTGTTAGAAGTATGTTCTGCTGGTCTCTTAAATGTTTTAAAACTCTATGCTTTTTTCCATTGTATTTCCTGCTATCAGTGTTAAGGTGCATAGGAA
This sequence comes from Athene cunicularia, assembly GCF_003259725.1. Lineage (NCBI taxonomy): Eukaryota > Metazoa > Chordata > Aves > Strigiformes > Strigidae > Athene > Athene cunicularia. The sequence goes on along the minus strand of NW_020799144.1, from coordinate 875,559 downwards.
AGAACATCTTCAGTGTGGAAAAGTCTTTCCTGAAGCACAAGAAACTAGAAGCTGGAAAAAAACAGTGGTCTTTGCCAAAACCCTGAGTCTAGCTCTGAACTATACCCTGTGTGTATACTTCAAGGAGTCTCCTATTCATGGCACATTTTGATTGCAACAGCAAGTGTTGGTTGCAACAGCAAAAGCAAGATTGACTGCTGTATTTGTCTCAGCACTGTCAGAGGAAAGATGCATTCCTCTCTGTCCCTTGCTCTTTTTCCCAAGACAGCTTTGAACTCTGCCTTTCACATCTGGGAGGAGTGGGGAACATGAGAGATGAGAAAAGAGGAAGGATAATATGCCTCTGTAATGTCTTGTGCTACCAGTTCAGGTACTGAGCACAGCTGAGGCTTTCTTTAAGAAATACTGAACTTACTGATTTGATGTGTTAAGAACTAAAAAAGGCTTTATCTTTGGAGAGCAAATCAAGGTCTTACCTACATTTGAAAATTATTAGGGATTTCTTATCTATAGAATTTCTTTTCCTTGGACCTCCTCTTGTTATTACTAGAGTTACCATGTAGTTATAGTACATGTATTAACTAATACATGTAATATAATGTGTAAACGAGCCTGTTAGTTGACTTTCTTACACTCCATTTATATATTACAAAATGACGAATAATGGTTAGACTTAAATGCTAAATAGAGCTTATTTCTCAGAGCTTTTTGTCAAATGTTATGATCAAAGAAATGCTTGCATGATAAAATTATTTTTGATGCTTTTGTTTCCATTTTTCTTTAATTTATAATTTTTGTGCTGTGATTGAAGTCTAAGCACCACTGTACAGTCAGTTACAGAACAGTCATGCTCTGTTAGTGTCATTATGAGTCTACAAAGTGCAGTTGAGAAGGTGTTGCAAATACAAGATTAATAACCAGGATTTAGTCACTTCATACAAGATCTCTCTAGGATGACTCCAGGTCTGGTTCCTGGAATGTTGGTTTCATTCCATGTGTGAATGTAGAGTCCCTAGAAAAATCTGAATAGCAGAAGGATGATTGTGTCTGCTGATAAGCAAGTATCTTCTTAATGAGAAAGTGGTTAGGGATTAAAACCTAAAGCAGTATCTGTGGGCAATATTAAATTGATAAAGAGCTGATTAGGCACTACAGTAGTTACATACTGTACTGTGGGATAATGACATGTTTGTATTTATATGAAGAAAACTAGATACTTTAATTTTTGTAGAAGTTAACATTTCTATAAAATAAACTGTTGCCTCTTCCACTTAAATTTGGCTTTTGCTCTAACTCCAGGTTTTAAATCAGGTGGCTAAACTCAACTTAGTGATTAACATTTTATTTTTTCTCTCCCCACTTCTCCATTTGTGTCGACAGTATGTTTTTTACCTTCATTTTAATTGACTGTGGTAATGCAGTTGCAGTGAAGACATCTGTTATCTTACTGATATTTGAAACAACTGATTTTTTCGTACCTGTAGAAGTTTGTAAAACTATTTCAGGAACTCTGAGCAGAATAAAGTTCTTGATTGGTAGAAATTTTAAACATGAGTTACTTTTTTTTTTTTTTCCCCTGGTGCTTGAAAGCCTGAGAAATATCAACCACCCTGTCTTTCATTGCTATTTTTCTATTAGCTGTTTTTTGAAATTTTTTTTTTACAGTGGACCAACTACATTCATGGGTGGCAAGATCGATGGGTAGTTCTGAAAAGCAATGCACTCAGTTATTACAAGTCTGAAGATGAAACGGAATATGGCTGCAGAGGTTCTATCTGTCTGAGCAAGGCTGTGATTACAGTAAGTGTTATTTTGTTATTGTTATCTTTTCGTGTTTTGAGGTGTTATGTGTTTGTTGGCTGCGGTGGGCGGAGGAAGCAAGCAGCCGATTCAATGTGAATGATAGAGCAAGCTTCAAGTTTATTGAGAGAAATCACACCTTATATAAGCAGTCTACAATACACTACTTGCAACTCTATTGGATACATTCAAGAAACTACATTATAATGTCTCAGCCATTGGGTACATTCAAAAGATCACATTATAATACACCAGCCCCTTGTGGCATTTCTGGTATGCATAAACATCTTTCTTGCTGTGAACCTGCTTCTCTCCCAGGGCTGCTTCTCTTCACCCCCCAAGGTCGTAGTGCGCCCCCAACTTATCTCTGTGTTCTCACAACAATCCTCACTGGCACAACTGAGCCCTGGGTCTCCATCCTTGTTTACATAACTGTACCCTGGGTTCTTTCCTTTGTTTACCTCAGGTGGCTGGGACTGACTTCTGCAGGGAGCTATGGCCGACCAGCTCCTGCAGGGAGCTATGGCCTTGCTCTCTGCAAGCCGTTCTCCAACAGTTGGCTAATGTCTGGTGAAAGCAAACATGGGTATGGGAAATTCTATTAGGTCATCTATTACAAAAGTTAGTGGTATCAGTGGAACGCTGTGGAGCAGGGCAAGGAGTTCCTAATAAGAAAATGAGCTGTTCTTATTCGTGGCTACAGTAAGCAGCTTTTCATCTTTTAGGTTAGAGATTTCTGGAGGTAGGTATACAGTTTGTCTCTGCACACTGCAGTTTTTCCAGGCGTCAGTCTGGGATCCCAGAGCAACTTTGCAAAGGAGATACCATCCGTCACAGTCTGTATACCTTGCACTAGAGAGAGAGGGTAGTAGTTCTTTGACTGTACTTTCTGAACATGACTCTGTTCATGCTTCTTCCTCTGAACAAGTTAGTATGTTGCTGTTTAATGCTAAAAGATCTCACATTATACTGGTAAGAATAAAGAGCCTATATATAAATGAAATTTCATAAAGATGAATTGGCCTTAGAAGATAAAGAAAAAAATCTGCTTTTTGTGGCTTTCAGAATTATGATACATATTAATTATGACTAATGCTTGTGAAAAGCATGCTGTAGCTTTTCTTTGTTACTGTTAAATAGTCCAGTTATGTGATTTAGGGAAAAGATAGCTGTATTTGTGTAGCACACAGGTTCCTGGAGTAGTAGTGTTAAATTTTGCTATTGATACTCTTATTTCACTGAATGTGGATTTTTGAACTGAATTAAAGATGACAAATCAGAAGCTTTTTTTCTCACTTACAAATAGAGTATTATTAAACACATCTTGTTTTTTAAAAAAAAGACTGGATTGATTACATCAGCTGTATGTGTTTTGGAAAAAAGCTGTGAACATGTTTTTACATTCAGATTTCTGACAGGTGTGGCAGTCATCAAAAAATTAAAACAGATCACCTCATTTATTTTAAAAACATTTTTTAACCTGCTTTTAAAACTTGCTCAAGATTTGACTTACTTGAAAAATGCTTAGGGAGATGTCATCCTTTGGTAAATTTTAAGAATGCTTAAACTCACTCATGTATGAACTTTGTATTTTTTGTCACTAGAGGTGACTACCTATACAGAAAGAGTTCCAAAAGTTTACCTTCCAATTTAACCTTCAGTTTCTCTTCAGAGAGGGTTCATACTTGCCATGTTAAGTTCTAATCCAGTGACTGGTCTTGATCTTCCTTTATATATTACTGATGTAGAAAAACTTGATTTCTACTTTGCTAGTTAAACAAGACACAATAACTGTGATGCAGTGGTTTTCCTTATTTTTCATTATACTGTGATGATGCATACTCATGTCAAAATCTTAATGGAAATTTTTTTTTTTTTTTTTTTTTTTAGAATGCTTTGCTTTTATTGTGTTGTAAAGAGATGTTTAGACAGTTCTGTGGAAATGTCTGGACCAGGATTGAGCAATAAATTCAGTTTGCATAATGGAGTTATTTTCAGTAAACTAGTTTTGTTTTTTTTCCCAGAAACAGTAATTAGAAAGCACTGTTACTTAATGAAGGTAGTAATGATGTTTTATATTAATATACAAGTTGCAAGCCATTCGTGTTCACAATGGACTTCTGAAAGGGTGGATTTCTTGAGTATCTGTTGTGAATATCTGGAAAACTCAGGACAGGCAAGGAGATAGAAAACTGAAGTCTGCTTGAGAGAGAGCTTAGTGTCAGCTTTTTTTTTCTAAATAACAATAAATTGCTATTGTGTAGAACTTAATAAATATTTGTTATATGTTAGGGCTGATATAAACACATGTCTTTGTTCCAGTTTACAAAAAGAACAAGAGAAATATATGAAAGAGCTAAACTGTCAGTTTCCAATTTTTTCTCATTTCCTTACATATAGTCTGAAGAAAGAGTGAGATGGTTCTTTCCAGTAATCACCCACTAATAATAAAAAACTGAGCCCACATTTTAAAGATAGTTAGTTGAACCAGCTGCCTTTCCTCAATTTAGCGGTATTTCTGGTTTATAGTATGACACTAGCCACCATTAATAATTGGACATTTGCAAGAGGAAGTACAGATTGACAGTTTTACAAATAGATTATTAAATTAATGGAGGATTCTTCATGCATTTGTCAATTTAAACAGATACAGAGACTTCTTCTAAGAGCTTTTTTTCACAAAAGCTCTAAACTCTACAAATATTTAAGTTTTGAATAAAGATATGCATCTTTAATTGAAAGAAATGTCAGTGCTAGACAAATATTCTTAGTAGTATTGTTTAAAGCACTTTTAGCGTAATGAATCATGTCTTGCAAAATAGATGTTCAAAAAATTACCTTGATATTAACAGTACGTTGGCATGTTTCTTTCAAGTTTTATACAATGTGGAATGTAACAGTGTTTCTGAAGCAGTTGTAGAGTGTAGAAGTGGACCCACTTGGAGGACTAATGTGAACTTTGATCTTGTTAACAGACCTGCTTATAATAAAAGAATGATGTAATTGCAGCTTTTATCTACTGATATGTTTGGTACAGTCTGTTACTAGTTTAAGTTGAAAGGGAACTGATAACTTTTAGTTGGTGAAAACTTTTATTAAGAAAGCTAAGCTATAAATCCATGCCCTGGGCAGAAATACCATAGCAGTAAATTTGTAATAATTGCTAATTGCACGGGAAAATATAGTTTCCAACTGTCTGAGGTTGGAAAACAATGTGTTTTAGTATGAAGTGATGAGCATTTAATGAAATAATTAATTTTCTTTAATTTGATAAAGTGCTGAGGAAGCACAGCTGTAATTGCTGCTAAAACGATGACCTGAGTAAACTAATAAGACATGGAATACAAGCCCCAACTAGATAGGGACTTATTTAGGACTCATGGCAATTAGTTTTAGGCTTTGGTGTGTGCCTTAAATAATCAAGTAGCTAAATCCAGACTGGTGGAGGATCTTGGCTAAATGCGGGAGAAATCTGAATGAATATTCTAGTCAGAGACAAGTGTGGTCAGGAATGCTTACTCATATGTGAAAGGCCTGAGGTGGTTGTAGATTGTGTTCTGGAGAGGAAAATGAAAAGGTGACAGTAAGGGAGAGGAGTTGATGCCTAGGAGATGACACTGGGCTGGTGCAGCAGGCAGAAGTATTTTGGAACACAAGATTCTCCTGTACAGTTGTTTTTAGTATTCACATCCTCTGCAAATTTGTGTATGTCTTTGAGTTATGTGAACAAGCCATAGATGGGTTGGTGCTCAAAGTGAAAACGTCAGAACATTGCCCTGTATTTATCAAAGTGCTATAGAGTGCTGATATCCTTGGCAACTGGAAAACAATTATTTGGCAGGGTGGAGAAATGGAAGATTTCTTCCTTAGTGTATGTATTGAGGAAATTAAGTCAGAAGTGGAAAAATATGCATGTGCATCAGCTCAGGTGAGACTGTTCTTCCTATTATGATAAAGAATACCATAATGGTTAGGATGTGAAAAAAATCAGTAATGTGTATTAACCAAATATTTTAGGATTACTTAATATTGCTGAAGAATTCATCTTTAGTACTTGAATATAATCACGTGTTACCACACACTTGAAATCGGGGCTGTAATCCAACAGTGCTTCTGTCAATTTTTTTATTATCAATTAGAATATCATTCCCCTACTTGACTTTTTTTATTAAGATAATTAAGTATTAACAGTGAGCATGATTCAACATCCACTTCAGGATCATAGTTCCTGTTCATGTTTTATGTTGGAACATTTTCATGCTGTGGAACATTTCTTATGGATGCTATACTAAGCCTTAAATAACTCCAGTGTTTGCATTTGCTGTTGAAGCTATGATTTTATACCTCAGCAAACTTTTCTGTGGTATTTGCAATCCTTATTCTTGCTCAATCTGGTTTTCTATGCATCGTCATAAGATTGATGTATAGTTAATTTATTGTTCATATCACCCCCCCCTCTGGGGTTGTAGTGTTGCTCAACAGTCCTGCTAGGCAACCTGCTGTTGATTATCTGGTTTGTCTTGTGATAGCCATTAATGACATTTTTGATGTCTCTGTTGAGGATTTGTACAATACCAGACCTTACTTTCTGATACGCATGCCTAGAATGCCAAGTAGAAAGGTCAGAATACTAATATGCAGCTGCACCAGGCCATCTACTGTTCTGCTGTCTCCTGAAGTGCTAACTTTATAGACTTTCACTTCTGTTCATACTCTTAGTACTTCACAGATGACTACTTGAGTGTTGTCTCTGCTTCTCCCAGTTCATCTTTTTGCCTCCTGTAGGCATACACTTCAGTTGCTGCTTTTGCCATGTTCCTTATGAATTTTAATTAGTGTGGATTAGATCAAATATTCTGGCCAATTTCAGCCACTTCTGAGTCTGTTTGGTTTGTCTTTCCACTCAATTGCAGTCCACCATTCCTCAGTTTAAGAGGGCCAGTTGGAATGGAATTTTTTGCCCCATGTCTCCAGGCACTTAACCCAGATTGTATTGACTAGTGTCCAGCATATTCTTAAAGCTTTTCAAGTTTCTGTCTAAGGAGAAAAGTTGCTCTTTTTCTTAAACTCTCATTTTAAGCTCTTTCACTGCTAAAAATACATGCATATATAGATATATGTGTATACAGATACATCTATCACAAGGAATTAGAGATAGCTGTGATGAGAGAATTTAACTGACAAATCAGGTCAGTTTTAAACTTTAGAATTAAAGCTTTTATGCTAACATTCATTAGCAGCATGCCTTGTGCTTATAATTAGTTCCTACACATTGTTAATTATCACTATACATTAGTTCTTACATGCTAACCATTATCATTATGTATTCAAAGCAGTCAGTTTTATATCTGACATATCCTAAATTATCTGTAAGCATGCAGCGCTGTGTAGCCAGTACCATATAGCTAATCTGGTATCTTTGTTCTTGATGGTCCTAGTTGCTGAGGTTAAGGTAACCTGACTGAAGAGCGAGCTCTTCAGTAAGGTGTGGGGGGAGGTGCATGACAGGGCAGGGACAGAGTTGAAGTAGACATCTTCTTCTGCTAACCTGTCCCCCAATTTAGGGTCTTGTATAAAATGATTGAGGCTCCTGGTCCTGGACTACATGTGGTGTGATGCTAGGGAGGCTTTTATTTCCCAGGCTGCAGCAGGTGCCTTGCCCTGTTGCTCAGATCTTTGGAGTTTTTTTCCTTGTGTAGCTGCTGCTATTTAGAACAAAAACAGCCTTCCCAGCTCTGGAGGTTGCACTTTTTCATTGACCAGTAATTGACCATTAAGGAGACGTTTATGGTTCTGGAGCCTTTGCTTCTAGTCTGTGTCTTATTTCCAAGGCCTTTGTTGAATTGTATGACACATGGTACCAAGGTCTAGTTTACAGAGCCAATTTTCAAAAGAAGTTGATAAGGAGCCTTATAGATTAGGACTGGGGCCTTGCACAGTTAGCATAAGGCTTGTTGCTAGTAATGCTAGTACTGCATTTATGGAAATGCTTATGCATTTGTGCTGTATTAAGTTACTTATGTCTGGATTCAAACCAAGCTAATCTTAAATCTTAGTGTGCTGCTTTCACGGGTACAACAGCCCTCTGCAGTGGCCACTCCTTTCATAGGGTGGGAACTTTCCATTACCCTCACCATGAGTCTAAGCCAAGGGTGCTCTACTCTCTGTCAGCTCAATGTAGTGCTGCAAAGCATGACTTTTCTCTTAGAATTGAGTATCTTCTCTGGGTGTTGCCTCATGGTTTTCTTGTGAAATCCATGTTTTACTGTTGCTATTCATACAGCTTTTGGGTCTTCCATGTCATGCAGCAGTGCAATGTAGCTAATTAATACACAGTGATTTTAGGGTTGCAGTAGTGTGTGTATGTGTGTGTATATATATATATATATATGATTCCTGCTTCTATATTTGACTGTATCATAAAAATAAGATTGAAAATTACACATGGGGTTTCTGCATTCTCTAAAGTTGATATGAAGTTGCCTTGCTTCCTGCCTGATTAATTAACTTCTTGCTGTGTACGATGTGATTCCTAATGATTTTAAACTTGGTAATTTCAAATCAATTCTAAGTGATGGCTTTCCAGGTGGCATAATTATGATTATTTTTTTTGCTATGGCTGATTCATGGTATTGGTAGATAATGCACATATTTTGCTCCTAATGGATACCTGAAAAGCATCATATGCTTTTTTTCTGCAGGGGACTTATGTCTCTAGTTTACTTCTCACTGAAGTGACATGTAGCTTCCATTTCCAGTATTTCATATTCTGTAGTCATTAGTTGATAGTTAGCTCTAAAGGCCAGTTGTTATGATTTTAAGTTTAGGATTCTTTAGGCTGTGTTCAAACAGGACAGACCTATTAGTTATATCCTGATTTCTTACAGGACATATCTGAATCTGTTAACTGACCACTAATCCATGGAGCACTTACCTAGGGTATCCACAGTCACTAGTAGTTCACTTTAGGCAATGGCTGTGTGCACATGCTGTTTTACAACTGTTTCAGTCTTGCCCTCATTTCTTCTAATAACAGTGGCATTCTGTGTGTCTGACCAAAGTTTAGCTGGTATTTCAAGTACACATTTGTTTTACTCTAGGTCTTGCTATTACGAGTCATTGATTTTTCAGTAGGTAGTCAGGAATAGCATGTGTCAGAGCTGTGTTTACATATAAACCAATACAGCATGACTCAATACTACATAGTAATTCCACATTATTAGCCAGGAAATAATTGAATACAATATTAACAAATTTGGTACTGTGAGACTATAGGATAATTGATTCCCTACAAAAAAATCTGAAAATTATATAATCACTCTTACATCTAGTCTCTTTGGGTGTGCAGAAAACTTGATTGACCAGGTTTGCTCCTGAGAAGTGAAGTTTTCAAATTTTAAATGTTTTCACTGCTAAAGTAACATACAATATATGTGTGTTCCAAACTTAAGAAGGCAATTCTTTCATCAGAACTGCTTTGCAGAGGATTAAACCAAGCTAATTTTAAAGTTTGTATGGCATGCTAATATTCTACTTATCATGCTTCTGCTTTCATGGGTGCAGTGGGTCTGCACATGAGCTAGGTTTTGGAAAGGTAAGATTATTATTTAAAAGAAAATCAGTGTTGAAAGACCTTTTGAAAGGCAAATATCCTAACTTAAGACTTGAAATGAAATATTTAAGTAGTAGCAAAGAATGTAAAAACATTTAATAGCCTTTTCTATTTTTAAGCCTGTTTTATTCATGAGATTTTTCTACATGTGTAAATGTGCCATTATGACAAAGTTTTCTTTTTAATGTATTAATGGGCGAGTGATGTACCATGTTTTATCATTTACGAAGATCATCACTGTTTTGGTAGGCGTAAAGCTGTCCTTGCTTTGTTTGCAATGAGGTTATTCCTATATCCTAAAAAAAAAAAAAAAGTACAGTTAGGTGATATAACTAAAAAGTTGGTTCTTATTGCTTAAGAATAACAGCAAGGAGAGGCAAGGCATCCTCCTGGTCCAGTGTTTCTCTTAGGTTTTGTCTGGATTTTGGAATTCAGAAAGGGAAACCAGAATTTTGTGTTGTGAGTTTTGGCAGACCCTAATTTCCCAGGTTTGTGAATCTACTTGGATTTTGTTTTGGGGAGGGGGGGACACAATATTACAGATAAAGTGACTTAGAACTTGCAGTATTTCTTGGGGTTTTAGTACATTTTTAATAAAATTATTATGAACAAAGTATAATGCTTTCTCTAAGTTGCTTCACCCTGAGAGTTATATCTAGGATAGTTAATGATATTAAAGAAAAACCCTTGCAAAAATAAGGTAATGACTTTAACACTTTTAAAGCCAAGTGTCTTCAGAAATAACCTGTAGAGATAGAAGGATGTTGGCGAACTTCTAGAATTGCACTGAGTAGCCTCTGTTACGAGGAGAAGCTGGGTTGCCCTACACTGGACATGACCAGTTCCAGCCAGCTCCAGCAAATCCACTACAGGGCACAGCTGAGCCCCTCAGTTGCTGTGGTGGTACCTCGAGGTAAACACAGCTAAAGGGCAAAAATGCTGGTCGGGAGTGTGTGAGAGAGGAGTGAGGAAAGTGTGAGAAACAGCCATGTGAACACCAGATGAGAGCAGGAGGAGTAGGGGAGGAGGTGCACCGGGCACTGAGCAGAGTTCCCCTGCAGCCTGTGGATAGGACCACACCGACCAGATATCCACACTACAGCCTGTAGGAGGACCCTGTCATTAGCAGCTGGATATGTGCTGAAGGGGGCTGCAGCCTGTGGAGAGCCCTTTTGGGGAGCAGGTTTATCCTGAAGGGCTGCAGGCATGGAGACCTGTGCTGGAGCAGAGGCTGAGTGTGAGGAAGGAGCAGCAGTTAATGCATTATAAACTGACAGCAACCCTCATTCCTCATCCCCCTGTGCCTGTGTTTAATTCTACATTTGTTTTTCACCATCCATCTCTAATTGGCAATAAACTAATTGTCACCAAGTTGAGTCTGTTTTGCCTGTGATAGCAGTAGGTGAGTGATCTGCCTGTCTTTACCTTGACTCATGGGCTTCTCACCTTATTTTCTTCCCCTGTACAGAGGAAGGCGAGTGAGGTTCTGTATGGCTGGGTGGGGGTCTGGCATCCAGCCAGTATCAAGTCATTATAGACATAGCTTGTGATTAATATGTGTTTGAAAGAATAAGAAGGGACCAAGGATTGTTCCTAAGCAGAGGGAAGATTTTACTGTCTGTGCTTAAACTTTGGGAAAGGAAGAAAAATCTAAAGAGGAAATAACAGTGATGATGCTCATCCAGAGGAAATAATGTCAAGGAATGATACAAGGAGGAGCAGACTATTTAGAATAGCAGTGTTCAGGCTGTATTCTGAAAACTAAGCAGTAACTCCAGAAAAAAATATGCTGATGACTAAATACTTCTCCTTAGTATTTAATAGGGCACAAAAGACCATGGTTTTAGACCTATCTTGTCTGGTAAAATCCTTACCAAGCATAGTATTCATTAGTAAAACACATATTTGGATTCAGCTGATTGAGAAGATTTTTCCATTAATGATTTTAAATATTATTCACCATATAGAATACAATTTGAATCTGTGTGGTGCTTCATTTCATGATCTTTTCTGTTCAGTGTTTTTTCAGAAATTAGCATGTTTTTAGCCATTTTCAAATTTGTAGGGAGAGGACATAATTCTTCTACAGTTTGGATCTGCCATGGATTAAATGCTTTAGAAAAAAATTATTTTAAGATGTGCACTTTTTGAAACTTGGCTGAGGTTTTTGACTTGCTTTTTTTCCTAGCTGAATAGTCACAGCCTTTGCCTATTCTAACTGGTTTTACATGGAAGCTGAAATGCAGTTTTCATGTGTACTTTTTAAATTATTTTTTTCAATAATACAGCATGAGCCTTGAAGTAAACTTTCTGTGTTTCAGTTTTTGTTAGCACCTCAACATAAGTATGTATAGAAAGTGTTCATATAACTTTTCCTTCCTGGCATCAGATAGGTTCTTTTTTAACTTGCTCTCACAGTCAAGATAAACACTTTGGTGTTAGCTTCACTTCTCAATGATTGTAATGTTGTTCTTATATTGATACATGCTGCTTACTGAAAATGGTGAGGAGATTTTATTTGGTCTTGTTACCTGTTACATGACACTGCTTTCACTGATTTCTCCTTTTTCTATCATGTCAGATAAGCTACTTCTTAAGGTCCTCAGCATCATATTTTAACAGCTCTTCATGTGTTATGCCTTCTCTGTTTAACAAGATAGTGGTTTTGTCTGTTGCTTCTTAAATTATCAAATACACACCTCTCCTGCTGTCCAGTTTGCTGTCTCCTGTTGTGAGGCAGTTCCCTTGCTTATATGTGAACACAGTCCCCTTTTGAGCTTCTGTCTGTTTTAAAAGCAATACCATGTTGTAGATGCAATTTACTGTATTCTGGTAATTGCTTGTGGCCCTCTATCATTTCTTGTCCTTTACATATTGTTCTGGAATGATCTTCTGGATTTCCTGTTGGAAACTAGAGAGGATGGAGAGGTATTTGGAGTTTGAGTGAATACATCCAGATCCAGAACCTATTGAATGACCTATGAGAACATACAGGCAAATCTGTAGACGTGGTAACTTCTCTGAACATCCTTTTTGTAAAGGAAGCTGTAGTTTATTCAGGTACTGTGTAACTGGGGGATTTCAGGAAGTTGCAGAATGGTTGGAGGAACACTTTTTCCTGAATTCCATGGGGTTGGTGGAAAAACTAATCCACAAACCAGTGGTTAAATTGTGCCTTGCATTATAGGAAAGTTCACACTGTTCACATAGAAAAAGATTGTGTATTAAGATCTGTTGAGCTGGCAAACATTATTTAGGACAGCGTGGCTTGCCATCTCACTTTCCAGGGTATAACTCTTCATGTCCACTTTTATAAGAGGTATTTAAGGTGCAATTAGTGGAGACTGATATCTTTATCAGGCTTGTGAATGTGAAGATGCTTGCAGATAGACATCAGAGCTGCAAAGTATATACTGGTACTGTCCTATCAGATGAAGCAAGGGGCAAAATGCATGACCTTGTATTCTGAGTGGAAAAGAAATGAGCTTGGGGTGGTTTGTCCCTATATAAATACTACTTTAAAAAAAAAATTCTGTAAGCATGGGTTACAGCACTTGCATCAGTGGAATATATATGTGCAAAGCACTTTACATAGGAAGAATAAACTTAAGTAGTTTTTTTATATAAGGCTTTTTTTTTTCAAAAGCTGAGAATTAGCATATTCAGTAGCTTTACATATTCTTATATAAGACACATAAATTTAGACAAATTTTTTTAAGAAAATCTTTCACTTAGATTATAAAACTTGAATTTTCTCAGTTTTCATTTAAGTACCTTTTGATTGACACCATCCTTAAGCTCACCTGGAAAAGATTAGTTCTGTTAACTTGCTTTGAGCTGCAGTAAGAGAAGGGAGAAGAAACATCAGGTTTTGTGTTTCAGTTTATAACTACCACTAAAGTCTTTGTTAATGATTAAAAGGTAACTGATTGTCAGAGGAATTCAGATCATTCAAACTTTTTCCCTTAAGAAAACTTTGTAAAACCTAAGTCAACCAAAATGTATCCCTTCATGAAATGTCTTTTGTAAAGCAACGATTTCTCATGATTTTTGCAATTGTTTTGTTGGAGGAAATAAAACAGGTAGTACTTAATATTTAACAGTTGTAAAATTAAATTTTATGAATATAGTTCTCCTATAAGATTTTATTGCTGTGTTAACTTCAGTCCACGGAAGAGTAAATAATGTGGTCTAGTAGGATGAATCAGAATTAGCATTAGAGGTTTTATGGAATCTGACTTAAAGGACTGGAATTTTGAAATTCAAGAATTGATTTTTTCCCACAGCTAAATGTGAAAGCCCATTCAATTGCTGAATAACAATGTGCAGCTGTACTAAATTTTTCTTAATCTTGTATGGAAAAAAATTACTGTCATCACAAAAAACCCAAAAAACCTTCTGTGTCAAAGCTTCAGTGATAAATAGCTTTGTGTTGCTGAATTAGGTAAGTACAATGGTTGTCTTCACTCAGTTAATATGTTATTACAGTATATAATGCTGGTGTATTTGTAAACTGCAGTTATCTTCATAGCAGTGTATGGTATTGTTAATAACTGTACGAGATAGGCTAGGCTAGATAACAGCCTCTGTCACATTTATGCTAGTAACATTCATGTCAGAGAACTAAAGAATGGTAGTTCTCATTTTCTGTAGGCCTTTACTATTTGTCTTGAGTCCTAGTGCCCTGCTCAGTATTTTCTTATGAAAAACCTTCAAAATTTTAAAGTAAGTTCACCATAGGTAAGTGGGAATAGCAGCACAAGCACACTTTAATAGTTCTGATATGCAGACTTGAGTTGGATCTACTATGAACTGCCCTGACTTTCCTTTGTAGGAAAAAGAAGAAATGACATTTAGAGTAGTGACAGAGCAAACAAAAGTTTCTTCATTCAAGTGCTTACTTTTTTTCCCATGGAGTACTCCTGAAGGTTATGAAGAATAGAAAAACACTTAAGCTTCCCTGTGTGATTTGTCTTAAGGACTTGAACCAGTAATTTTTTAAGCAGATCCTGCTCTGAAGCTTGTTACATGAATACCTCAGGCTTGAGAACTGTATAGCAGGAAGGATTTTGTGGCAATACAGTCAGATATGACTCATGAGACCTGAGCCTGGCTATGGACTTCCTCAGTAACTGTAGCCAAGTAAATCTTTATTCATGTAAACTGTTCTTGCTTGTTTAGAATTTAAGAGCTAGTATCAGTTGGCTTTATGCAGAAAGATCTGGGATGGTTTAATGCTTGCATTTGCCTTTATTTTGGCAGGTGCCTCAGAACAAAGCTTAGGAGGCATACAGAATGGGTGTTTGGGGATGCTGAAGTCCTGTTTCTTGCAGCTTATTCTTTCATGTAATTATATCTTACGAGGAGTAGCTGAGGGAACTTGAGTTGTTTAGTCTGGAGGAGACTGAGGGGAGACCTCATTGCCCTCTACAACTGTGTGAAAGGAGGTTGCAGAGAACTGGGGAGATGAGCCTCTTAATCAAGGACTAAGTGATAGGACAAAAGCGAATGGCCTCAAGTTGCACCAGGGAAGGTTTAGACTAGATATTAGGAAGCATTTCTTTACAGAAGGGGTTGTTAGGCATTGGAATGGAGCTTCCCAGGGAGGTGGAGTCCCCATCCCTGGAGGTGTTTTAAGAGTAGGGTTGACATAGTGCTGAGGAGTATGGTGTAGTTCGGAGCTGTTAGTGTTGGGTTGATGGTTGGACTGGATGATCTTTGGGGTCTTTTCCAACCTAGACAACTCTGTGATTAAGCTGTTTAGGGTTTTTTTTAAATGCTGTCTTTAGAAGGAGCCCTTGGTGTGTGCACAGCCTGCCTCTGCCACAGACTCTTACAGTCTTTGCAATTCACCTTTGAAAATGTTGTAAAGGTTTTTAGGTGCTCCCATTCACAATGTCATGTCAGTCTGGGTTGTGTTCCCCAGTGGCCTCTCAATTTATGTATGTGTGCTGCCTGAGGCTGTTGCAGAGTGGAGGTGTTAGGAAAAAGCAGCTGAAGTTCTGTAATATGCTTTAGATCCTCTGGGTAGATAGTGAATTCCTGCTTTGTTCCTGCTTCCCTGCATGACTAAAACATTCCTTTTTCTCACCTTATATTGGTTGTGAAAGGGCAGTAGGACATACCCTGGCCTCAGCACAGGTCCTTAACTTGTTACAGCTGAAAATCCCTATTTATCTTCCAGTGTCTTGTCAGGTGGCTGGCTAAGAACTGTACCACTTTATAATTGCTTCTCAGCTTAAGGACGAAAATGAACAGTAGGCTAGAAACAGGGAACTTCAGAGAAAATGAGATCTAAATGAAATGAGTAGAGATCTACAGGAAGAAAGTGAAGAGAAATGGATAAACTTCCAGTAAGTGTAAGGAGAGGCTTAAATGAGTATGAGGATGTTAGAATAAAGGACAGACCTGGAAAGTGGTGAATAATGCTTTGTAGTCTCTGCTAGATGCAGCCACAGAAAACAATAAAGGCATTTATAGCAAGAGGAAAACCAAGGAAGTTTGTCCATAGCTCAGTGGGGAGGAGAATGTTAACATGATACTGAAAAATTGCATACTGAAGTCTGCCAAGTTATCACTGAAGATGAAATGTGAACCCATTCCTGGTTGAGAAGAAGGTTAATCAACAAGAAATTCTTGTCTTGTGTTAAGAACAGGTCACATATGATTCCAGTGTTTCATTTGCTCTTGGTAAAATGCATATTAGAGAACTTGCCTTTCATGTTCAGTTAATACAGGGTTGTGATGATGGGGCTTGTCTTTACAAATAAAGCAGAGGAAAAGGGTGGGGAAATGATGGGTCTGGTTTCAGTTGCCAAAAAATACCGAAAATGGGCAATTAGTAAGTACTATAAGATGGTAAATAGGTAATGTGCATCTGTCAAAAACACATCATGTATCACTTGCCCAACTTAATTTTGAAGCAGTATTTAGCCTTGTTAGTGGATATTTCTTATCTTTAAGCAACTCCTCTAACAGAACCACCTGATCAGCTGGCTTTTTTGGTAACATTTTTTGGTAGCACAGTGAGCTGAGTATAATCCTAGACCTGATGTTTCGATGGCATGGTCTATTAACTATAGCTAGTGCAGAAGTGTGCATGCGGTGGATGGCCCAGAAAAGTGTTTAAAGGTTTTTAGCTAGACCTTAAGAAAACATTTCCCTTCCCTGTCTCAACAATGAGGTATAGATTTTCAAATATATTAACAGTTATTATGCAAAGAAAGGGAATATGTAAACCTGCCTTTGTAAAGGGAAGAGAAGTGATGGTCTTAAATCACACTAGATGTTTAGGTTACAGATGGGGGGGGTAAAGATAGTTGTGTAGTGAAGGAAGTTGTGTATGGAAGTGTGGAATCAGTAGTACTGCAAGCTTTTAAGATGAGTTTTGGCAAGTCATTCTGACTGCATGGCATGGAATTGCTTTTTACTTCTCCCAAAGGAGCTTCAGAGAGAGATCAGGCAGAGGAATGCTATCATGGCAGGAAAAACTTCGTTAGCTAATTCTTGTACACTGGCTTTTTGTGTAATTTTTATTTTTGGACAGTCTTTGATTGTTGTAGATGCATGTCCCCCACCACATGGCTAAAGCAGGACCTGGCAGATGGGTGGCTGGGAACAGGCATATAAGCCTGACAGTGATGTGGCACTTTTGCTACCTAAAGCAGATTAATATCTATCTTGCATATAGTAGTAATAATGTAGCAAATGCAGTTTGAAGAGAAGGGGCCTAAACTAGAAGCCTTGATGTCCTGTATTGGGTTTATTTGGCAAGGTTTTGTTAGCAGGGGGGCTACAGAGGTGGCTTGTGTAAGAAGATGACAGAAGCTGCCCCCATATCTGACAGAGGCACTTCTTTCTGGAGTCACGACAGACCTGCTGGTGACCAAAGCTAAGCTAAACAGCAATGATGGATAACATACATAAGAAGGGTCAAAAATTGCTGCACAGCAGCTGGAAGAACAGGGGAGGAAGAATATGTGAAAGAAACAACTCTGCAGACACTAAGGTCAGTGAAGGAGGGGGAGGAAGAGCTCCAGGTGGTGGAGCAGAGATTCCCTTGCAGCCTGTGGTGAAAACCATTGTGAGGCAGGCTATGCCTGTGGAGGTCCAAGGTGAAGCAGATACCCAGCTGCAGCTTGTGGAGGATCCCATGCTGGAGCAGGTGGATATTCCCTAAGGAAGTTGTGACTATGTGGGAAGCCAGTACTGGAGCACACTGCTGGCAGGACCTGTGGCCCTGTGGAGTGGAGCCCATGCTGAAGCAGGTTTTCTGGCAATACTTCTGACCCCTTGGGGGGCCCACACTGGAACAATCTCTTCCTGAAGGACTGCACCGTGTGGAAGGGACCCATGCTGGAGCAGTTCTTGAAGAACTGCAGCCTGTGAGAAGGACTCTTGTGGGAGTTTGTGGAGGTCTGCCTTCTATTGGGAGGGTCTCCATGCTGGAACATGTGAAGAGTGTGAGGAGGAAGGAGTGGCAGAGACAATGTGTGATGGACCGCAACCTGCATTCCCCATTCCTCAGTACTGCTCAGGGGAAGAAGGTAGAAAAAACTGGGACTGAAATTGAGCCTGGGAGGGAAGGAGGGGTGAGGGAAAGGTGCTTATAGTTTTGTTCTTGTTATTATTGTACTCTGATTTAGACTGGCAGTAGATTAATTTCCTCAAGACAAGTCTGTTTTGTCTGTGATGGCAATTGCTGAGTTACCTCCTTGTCCTTGTTGTACTCAGTTGGATGTTTGCCAAGGAGTATGTTTGAACTGACAGTGTCAGGGGCAGAAGGCAGATTAGATAGTTGTGTTGTTCACTGTACTTTCCTTACCAGCTTCATTAAAATACCAGTAAAAGCTTTTTAGTGTTTAAGGCATGTGAACTGAAAGTTAAATGTGTTTGAGTGGTGATACTGGAAAGGATTGCATGTTGCCCCATTATCTGGACAATTCTGTCTTACATGGTGAAAATAGTTGAGGCAGAGGGTGCCAGTTTTAGTTCCCGCTCTTCCTTGTCATTTTGCTGTAGTCTGCTTTTATGGTTCTGTCCTGGTGCTTTTTTGCTATGATGTAATGTGCTCCTTCCATTTAAAATCAGTACTGATAACAATAACCTTAATTTTTACCTTTTTTGAAATTAAAAAACATACATATAGGGATATCTTCCTGACTGTGTCCAGTAGTCAATTTGCTAAAGGATTTGTATCAAAGTATGTAGTTTTGGTCAATGTTTGTATGGAACTTTTGTGACAATTTTATTTAATAAGAATGTATTGAACATCTTTTATGTTTCAGAAGACTGATGTGTTTTGTGATGAGAGTGCATGTTCATTATTTGATAGCTACATAAACCAATTTAGAATCTGGGATGAATTTAAGACAATATAGACCAGGTTTTCTAATTACACTGTGTTAGAGTGTCAAAATATTTTGAGGTATTGATCATGTTGCTAATCTTAGCTACTCTTACACTCTTTTCTATCACAGCCCCATGACTTTGACGAATGCAGATTTGATATTAGCGTAAACGATAGTGTTTGGTACCTCCGAGCTCAGGACCCAGACCACAGACAACAGTGGGTAGATGCAATAGAACAACACAAGGTATGTGTATTTTCTGACTTTCTCTCATCAGATCTGGTGATGCTTGCAGAAGGTTATAAGCTTCCCTGTACAGTCATTAAGTACTCAAGGTATTTGACAGATAAAAGCTGCAAGATTGAAGCTATCTGTTCCATATGTTTCAAAGAATTGATTTGCTTGTTCATAAATAGTTTAGAGAACTGGGAGCTGACAACTGTGAACATTTCTTGAGGTCTCTAGTTTGAAAAAGAAAAAGCTTGCAATATGTTTGAGTGACTTTTTAATTGTTTTGCTCATCCTCTCACTGATTATTGGATTGTTTTATATCTGTCCTAGATGTTAAACTTGTTTGTCTTAGAGTCAATTCTCTTAGGTTATCATTCTGGTTTTAGGCTCCTCTCTTTCATCATTTGGCTGCTTTTACTGCTTTTACTTTTGTCTCCTTGTCTTTTAAGACCCTACTCTTCATCAGCATTTTGGTTCTGCTTTCCTGATCTATTCTTTGCCTTCAAATGGAATCAGTTAATTTCACTTTACCTGAAGGGCTTGAAGGTCAGGTATTTTTAAAGTAAGTAGCATACAAAACATCTGTTACGCTTTCAGGTACTGCCCCAAGATGTTGGGTTTACCTACAGCAGCTAGCACAATGCAAATTCTGCATCTGAGTTGTACAGGCATTAGAGGAATACAAATTAAAATAGACATCTAAGTAGCTATGTATTTTTACCTTGAGCTTCTTGAAGTATTCCTTGTATAAGCACTATGTGTAATTATTGCCTTTTATTGGGCAATCCTTACAATAAGCAGTACATGCTCTTAAATTTAAGTGCTGACCTTTTGATAATTGTTCTCTAAAGAAAAAAAAATCATCTCAATTAGAATATTTGTCCATTTATATCTTGGCATTTTGCCTTCACTTTGTTACAGAGGTAACATTAAAGCATAAAAAATCAAGTTTCAAACCAGTTTTTTTTTTTTCTGTAGTCTAGTGAAAAAATGCAGAGTTAATCATGAAGTATTCTTGAGACAAAAACTGCCATTTGTTTCTATTGAAATACCTGAGAGAAATGTCTCAAGAGGATACACTGAACAAGTTACTGGATTACACATCCATAGAGCTGGCATTTCAAAAACTGTTTTACAGGTATGGGGGTCTTCAGGTATGGAGTTGTGGGGACATGGAACTTGATAACCATGGGCTAAAATTCAGAGTATGCTTGGTGAACAATTTAGCTGGTGACATGCAATTTAATCTGAAGTCTGGACAAACAGAAATGTAGGCTGGGTCATTGCATGCTACCATGCAGGAATGAAGGAGGAAAAACCACAAATCCTGTCTTAAACTCTACTCTGCACAACCACAAAGGGTAGTCTTTTTCATGCTGTTCTTTTCCCTCTTTTAAGGCTGTCCCTAAGACTTGCTGAGTTCAGAGATGACAATTTTATGGAACTGTCTATTTATAATATTGAAATACTGAGTAGTAATTTAGACTTTGCCATTGTGTGTGTAAATTTGTAATTGTTTTTCTGTGTAATTTACAAAACTCCCCACTTATATTTATCGACACTGAATTGTCTTTCTGTATTATTGCCAAGATCCTGTCATGAAGTACCTATCTGCTTTTATTTTTCTGTGTAGTATTACTGGTAAACTTAAGTCATCTTACTCAGGCTCCTTTTCAGATTGTTAATGAGTGAGGGGCATGAATTCTAGCATTCCAAAAGTGACCTCACTTTGTGAAGAAGCCTGATTAATTATGCAGTTGAGTTTTTCCACTTAAAAAAAAAGAATACAGATTTTTAGACAGTTTAAACTTCCATGTTTTGCAATAATTTGGTAGTTCTTTAAAAAAAAAAGTTGTTAAATTATACTGGATCTCTGTATTCACATTTAAGGAGTGGAATTAGAGGTTTCTTGGATAATTCCACTACCCATGTTTTTCAGTATTTACTTAGGATTGGGATAGGGGTAATGAGTGCTTTTTTCAGTATTTTATTAATGTTATCTTCTTGCTTATTGCTACAAGAGAGTTGTGTTTTGGAATGTTACACAAACTGAAAAAAAAGTGTCTGCAAGTAGAAAGTGGAAATAAAACTCTTTATATGCTGAACTGAGAAGAAATAGTTCAGTTTGCATCTTGCTGTCCTAACATGATAACACTGGACTTGACTCTTCTGATTCTGGCTTTTTCAGTATGTGTAGTTTGCAGTTTCATGGCTATTCAACATTTTTCAGTTTCTTGGATACTGATTTTTACTCTAGTGTTTACAGTGTTCAAGACAAATAGCAGTTGTTCCCATTCTTAAATGGAGAAGCAAATATTATGGCACCTCACTTGTAAATAAATCATAAAACCATTTAATATATTAAAGCAATACATTATTTAAAAAATTCTCCTTGTAGTATATAGCTAAATACCATAATCAAGACAAGGCAAGGAAACAGGAAAAGATAATGCTATCTTGTAACAATAGCTCAGACTCAAGTTAAAATAATTTAATTAAATCTGAGAAAATGAGGATTGCTGGTTATTTCAATGTTTCTTAAAGAATGTGTCTCCACATGTCTTGTTTCTATATTTTCAAACTTGAGTGGTTAGTGCTGTATCCTCTAATTTATACAGAACTTTGTAGGAAAAGTGTACTGCTTCTTAGTAATTTGGTAGAATCTGAAAAATAGATTTTATTGGAGTCTGGAAGTTAATCCATGCAACTTTTCACCCATCCTTTCATTTTCTTCAGTTCTTGTGGAAGTTTTATATTTAAGCATTAAGAGTTGATAGTAGAAGAAGATGGGCTTTTGAAGCAAAATATCCCATTTCACTGAAAAGTTCCGATTTTTGTCTGCTTACTCTGAAATCTTTCTGAAGGAACTTTCCTGGCCAGGTTACCAAAACTCAAGCCAAAGTTCCTTGACAAGCTTTTTGTTACCAGATAAGAGTTGTTTCTGTCTGAGAAGTAGGTTCTTGAACAGACATGTAATAATTTGAATAAAGTTGGGAGAGGAAATTACTTCCTTTACTAAGCAGTCATTTTTATTAAATTGAGTCTCCTGCTATATAAAGTCCTTATTTTTGTTTGTTTTTAAAGTTCTTTGTTGCTCAGTGAGTGGGTAGATAGTTCTGGTAGGCTGCTTAAGCTATTTGCTAACAAAAGTATGTTTGTGAGACTTACTGCAGCATGTCACAAGGTTGTTTATCTTTAGAGTAGGAAAGATGTACTGAAACTTTGTGACTGTGTTTCATTGTGCTCCAAACAGAGAGAACACTGATTTAAACTAATTTTATATTAAATTTTGGTATGAGCAGAGTTAGAAAAACTTTCTGCTTAGTAACACCAATGAGTAGCTGATCGCTGAGAAATGTAAAACATCTAATGTTCAAGCATAAAAACTGTTAGAATTTGCTGCTCTTTTAAAATCATTGCATTAACCTATTATTCTGTTGAGATTCCTAATTACTTGCTAGATGAAATGCTTTGGGTACAGCTTCTAAAAGGTTTGTTAATTTCTGAACTGGAAAAGGGAAAAGTCTAGAACAGTGAGAATACCATCAGCAAGGCAAATGAGGAAATATTTAATGTGTAACCAGGAATCCTTTCTTCTACTTCAGTGTTTCATTAAATGTGCTGAACAGATACTTATCTGTAGAATATCTGGTTGTAAGGGTGTGTATCATTAGGAAGTTTCTCTGTTCTCTGAGACAGTCAGGTCTAGGATGACTGATGACCTTTTCTTAGATGGATCTTATGGCAGTGTATATTGTTGAATTCAAGACCAGACTAGGCTTCCACTTTTCTCAAGTGTAAAAACATTGATGGTGCATGAGCACCAAGGTGTTGATGAGGCTTTTAAAAAGTTGCTCTCTTATTAAATTATGGCAGGACTGATTCCCAGTCTCTTCTATAGTTTGAAAATGGAGTATGGAATTTCTAACCTAAGATTAGAGAAACCAGCTAAAGTGGTGTTAGTTCTGTGCTGTGCTGTTAGTTCTTCCTGTAAAGAAGATGGATTC
Organism: Athene cunicularia; assembly: GCF_003259725.1. Taxonomy (NCBI): domain Eukaryota; kingdom Metazoa; phylum Chordata; class Aves; order Strigiformes; family Strigidae; genus Athene; species Athene cunicularia. The sequence goes on along the minus strand of NW_020799144.1, from coordinate 852,559 downwards.
TTGCAGCATGTAGCTTCTAACAAATAAAACAAATGTGTGCTATGTAGTATCAATAAACAAGGTTTACTTTTTCACTGAAATGGAAGAGTGTTTCTTTAGACATACTAAACTTAAGCCAAGTTTTCATTCTTTACCCTCTACTCTGTAGACTTGATATGTTAACATACAAACTTGCATTACTTAAAAAATGTAATTTAGATAATAATTTAGATGAGGGGAGTGAATTGCTGTTTGCAGTAAGAACCATCTAGATAATTAAACTTATTTTGAGCAAATTAACTTGAACTTCTGAGATCCAGATAATGATTTCTTGTAATGTTAATCTAACACCTGAGTTTAGAACTTGCTGAGAATTTGTTTCGAAATTAATGTTTCATGAGAAACTCGGCATCAGCTCAGGGTTGTCCCATTTTTGTTCCATCTTAGTCTTCATTTTTTCCACACAGATTCTGCACGTGTTCATCATTGACTCTCTCTTCAGCAAAATTAAATTTACAGTGTTTTATGTCCTGAATTTTCAAAATCTTGTGTTTATCAGACTGAAATACTGTTTTAAGTGTTGCTGAACTTCTTACAATACCTGTCTGTGGTGTGTTAAACAGGAAAAGGTTATTCTCCAGAGGGCTATCTAGATATCCAGCCAGTTTTGGCATGTAAGGAGTAGGTAGGTTCCATTTTTAATTTTGAACTGATGATATATAAGGTATGTATCTAGAACAGGAGTCATGAATTCCAAAGTCTGGCTGTGGAAGGCCTCAGATCACTACCTTGAAGGAGTGACTGCTGTTTTCACTGGAAGAGAAGCTATCAGCTACTTAGAAGAGGGTTACACAGAAACATTGGGAAGAGTAAAACTCATAAAATGTCTCTTCTAGCAATTTTTTTCCTCCGTATAACTTGGGGGGAAGAGAGTATGGCAGCCTCAGGGGGGAAAAGATAATTTAGCTTGTAAGTAATTCTAATTTTATTAAATTCTTAATGTACTACAACTTTTTAAATTATCAGTTCTCAAACTCAGTAAAATGCTTCACATCCCAGTTGTTTGCATTGTTTAAGTACAGATCTAGTTAAGATGGTGAAAAACCAAAAAGCTGGTTTTGGCAGGCTAGTAAAGCCAAATTTAGGCATAAGTATTAAAACAGTTGATTCACTTCCTTTAGACACTGATACATTTGCAAACAAGTAAGCCAGAATTGGGACTCTTAGTTTTGAGGTTATTTTCTGAATGTGGATCCTAGTTCATAAATTAATTTATAAAGTTGCAGAGCAAACTTTAAATAGCGTAATTTTGATTGCAGTTAATAAGGGCATTTTAGAATATTGCTATGGAAAATAAAACAAAAACAAAAACTAAAAACATTGTCAGATTGAAACTTCCCAAAAAGTTTAACCACCTAAAATGTGGGGTGTTTTCTCCACATAACCTAAACATTTAACAGTTACCTTATGCACAGAGTATTAAAAAAAATTAATTTCACCCTTAGGGTCATCTTTGTGTTCTGTTTTCTGTTGTCAGTATACTGTGCTAAAGGAATTGCTGAATGTGCATTGAAAAAATATTACTGTTAACAGTAAGTAATTGTGTATGTAACAGTAACAGTAATTGTGATGTTGAAGCAAAAAAGACAATCAGGTAGGTGTCTGAGGAGAGGGCAAAGGGTAGAGGTGGGTTTTTGCTAGTCTGAGTGCAACACTATACAAAAGCAAAATTCCCCATGGCTTAAAACAGCACCATAGTGTTGTCCACTTGAGAAGCATCTTAAATACAACGAAATAACTCTGAGTACTCTTAAAGTAGCTCCCTCAGACTCTTCTAGTTGTCCCAATTAAAAGATTGAGTTAGTGTCAGATTGCTTAAATCTGTTGGTAATACAAATCAGCTTCTAGATAAACAGGATGAAGGACATCAGGTGAAATACTGAAGTAGACTATTAAATTACTTCTTAAAATTAAACTGGGCCTTCTGTCTTTTGTTTCTTCTCTCATGAACTCAAGTCTAAGAGCTTATGCAGGAGTAACTTTTTCAAACTCAGAGGAAACCTTAAGTTTCACTTCCAACTTGATGATAAATACCCAGAGTATCTCTATCCTCAGTGTTTTGTTCAGTAATTGGAATGCTGCACCTTCAGACTGAGAGCCAAGTGCATCTACCTATTCCTTCAACCTAATACTTACCTTAAGAAATTTCATATTAACAATACTTAATAAAGCTTTTTTTGAATACTATGTGTAAATATATCTATGAGATTATTTTTATTTAGCTATGGGGAGAAAACTCTGAAAAATGCTAATGGGTGTAACTTTCTCATACTACTATTTTATTAGCAGTAGATGCCAGAGCAAAAATATTTCTCACCGGTTAATCTGGTCAGAAACCAGAGTTTTAATTTGTGAAAGAGCTCAGGTTATTGACAGGAAAGGATGAGAATATAGGAGGGTACTACATTTGTAACTTTTTCCACAGGCTTTCTGCAATTGTGAGAACTGTAATATTCTGTTAATGTCAGGGTAATATTCTCCTTTTCTGCACCTCTAATCCTGCCCTAAAATTGAACTAATTTACTGACAGTGCCAGTAAAGACATGTAAATAAATTACTTCAAATCTGTTGCATGTCAGGACTGAAATTAATATTGGCAAGTTAATTCAGAATGAAGAGGAAAAGTGTATGCAGAGTAGGAATGCTATAGTAACATTTTGATTCAGCATACTGATGTAACATTTAAAGTAGAAATTAAACAAAAAGTATAAATATCTGGCATCAGTAAATGGTTTTATACTTTAAACTTAATTTCCTATTTTCTGGCAGATCTTTATGGAGCTGCTGAAATAAGTAGTTTGTTTGCATGGGCTATGTTTAAGTGTATGACAAAACACTGCAGATGGTCTTCAGAAGTCTACAGTGATGTTATGACCTTTATAAATCTGACATTTTTGGTACCAGTGTACTATATTGCTGACAAAAAGGTACCATCAGGTAATTTCTAGGAAATGGTATCTGTTTTAATTTGAGTGAATATTAATTATAAATGCGATCTTGTTGATTATAAAATTAAAACTTTCCAATAGTGTACTTCAAGCTGTATCATACAGGAGAGGGAGCAACAGGAGTAGTGTTTGTTGCCATTTTTCCATCTATTCTCCTGGAATTTAGGTGTTTCAGTAATGTGTGTTGGTTTTTTTAATTATTTGCTTCCTCAGCAGTGGTTGCTGAGGTCTGAAGAGGAAAAAATGTCTCCCTAATCTGTTCGTTTTTTTGGCGTTTAATCCGAACAACAGTTCTTCTGTCCCTAGTTCCCTCTATACTCATTCACAAATAAGACTGGTTTAAGAGGAAGCAATAGTGCAGATGAAGGAAAGAACAGGAGGTATGGGAGCAGGTAAATACTGTTTAACTTTGGTTTTTATTTCTCAAGTTCATAGTGAGGATTGTAGGATAGTGATGATGATGCCTCCATTTCCCTTGATATCGGTGGCCTAAGTGGAACAACTTTAAGTAGTCTTAGTGTCAGCTACTGTTCCCTGTCAAATTGATTTGGATTGCCTTGTGTTGTCTGACGCTCTTCAAAACATCAACAAAGTCTAAATTTTCCTGTTTGATGTTGGCACTTCAGATTGTATAGAATACTCTTTTCATATCACATACTGCTTCAGAAGCTAGTGCCCCACTCTCACTGTGGTGTTGAGGCACTGATTTGCAGTAGTGCAGGTTGCTGTAGAGGAGGCAGGAGAACAGCATTCAGGTATCTTTGTTAAACTGTAAAAAGCTGTTACCTGTTTACCAGATGTGTAGGCAAGTTGCTGATGAGTGATAGAGTAATGTGCTTAAAGGTGTTGCAAAAACATTGTAACTAGAAAACCATGAACTGTTGTTCAGTCTTATGGAGGAACTTGGATCTGCTCTTACTGCTGTTCTGTCACTGTTGTATGTTGACATAAAATATGTAACGTAAATTCTTGTATAGTCACATTTGACATCTCCCTTCAAAGCTACATTTGAAGTGTTTGCAAAAATATTCCTTGATAACTAAACAAGAAAATAAGTCCAGGCATAGTCTTCTGAACTCTGTAGTTCAGAAAGTTAAATAAGTTTATTTTGGATTGTGGCCTGAATCTCAGATTAAAGTGAGAAATACACAGAAGGATATAGCTGTTTCAAGTCTAAGCACCTTGTCTAGCTTTTCAGGTTCATTAGTGCTTTAACTGTCAATACTGGTGTTACCTAAAGCAAAGACTCTCAAAACCAAGATTGGTTTAGAGAGGAGATACTGCTTTATTCTACATATGGTGCTAGGTGGAAAATCCACAATCAAGCACACCATACAAAATAACTTCATAGTATTTATATGCTTCAAACTACATGATTATGTATTTACTATTGTGATTATGGGTTAGTTATTTATTATGTCTATCACTCATCGGTTAGTAACATGCTCACTCCAATTCAGTTAGTGGGTTTTGAATTTTCCATGCAAGCTCAAAGGGTGAGGGTCTTTATTTATTTGGGCAGGGGTCTTCGAAAGAGTGGATATGATTTTTACTACTATAGCAAGGATAGTTCTTCCAAAGAATAATCTCTAACTGATCTGTGTTTAACAATTTTAACAAGCTTCCATATTCCAGGATGTTTCTTTTCCTCAAGAATGGTAGCACCTGATTAGAAGTTCCTTACTAATTATTTATGGTGTGAAGAACAGACTGACCAAGCTGATGCATCCAATCTGTACTTATATTTGAGAAACATTTGTATGGGCAGTAATAGGTACTATGTGTGTCCTTGAGTGCAATGAGAAGCAGTTGTGTGGCCTACAATTCCCTGGTAAACAATACTTTCTTTCCCATGGATACCAAGCACATGAACTTTAAGCAACTCTGAACAAGGCCTCTTGTTCAGGGTAATACTAGCTTTTTCATTTTTGCTCTTTGGTGACATCTGACTAGTATAGGTATCAGAGGCAAAATAAACTCAAGTCCTCCCGAAGAAAGAGTCATAAAGTCAGTGCTAATTTTCCTAATATTAACTAGTCATCCTTATTAGATGCCATGTTTCCTTGCAAGTTTGACCAGTAAGCGTTGTAACGGTGAGGGATCATAGAATGGTTTTAGCCCGGTTTTGCTGTTAAAGGGATTTCTTCTTGACATTCACATTGAATCTGAGCTTCCCTTCATAGACCAGTTTTACTCAGTCTGGAGAGGAGTTTAGTCCCTTCACCTCTACAACACTTAAGATTTGTTGTCTTTTTCTGTTAGATAGAACACCCCCCCATTCCTCAGTTGTTGTTCATATGAACTCTTGATACCTTGTATGGCTCTCTTCCAAACTCAGTCCTCATCTTTCTTTGAGGTACAGCACCAAAATCGTAGGATCCTTGGTACTCCTACTGAGGATCCTACAGATGTTGTATAGAATGTAGGATTACTTTGTGGGTCTTGTAGACTACCTTGTTTTGTAACACCGTGATTTTTTTTCTCTTACTCAGCTTGAGAACCACTAAATCTGATTAATCTCTGGAACTGCCTGCAGATTGTTACCTGTTCTGTACTTGTGCAGTACAATACTTCCTATAACCAAGTAAACCTTGAACTTCACTTTTCTCCAGTGCACACAAGTGTTAAGTTTTTGCTGCTCTATCAACTTCAGTCTTTCCAGCTCTGTTTTCTTGGGTTTTGGTTTCTTTCCAGAAATAATTCTGTGCTGCTTGGGTTGTGTTCAGTTTCTTAAGTGATTGTGCCTCTTTTTGTACTTTCTAAAGTATGGAGACTGGCTGAGTAAAGAAAGGCTAGATCATTTAGCAGTATCTTGGTCAATACCTGAGCTTGCTTGCTTGTTCTTTTGGGAGCTGTTTATCTGAGTCTTAAGCTGTGTACATACGTGCACTTAAAATAATCTTAAATCTTTGTATCCATGAAAGCTGTGGTCACTGTCTGCCATATGCTCCTAATTAAATTTTTGCTTCATCTAGTCAGAGCATTAACAGGTCGACTTCTTAATCTTAGTAGAGAGGTCTTGAACTCTCCTTCCCTCAAACCTCTGCCCCCAAACAGTAGTGAACTTAGTTAAGATGGTTTACTCCTGTCTTTCCTTTAAAGTGAATAAATATATGAATTGACTTAATGCACATGAAAGATAAAGATACCTTTTGATCACAGTATAGCCAGACCAATGAACCAGGGTATTCTGAAACAGCTGAAGAATGCTTGAAGATTATAGGCCAAAATGCAAATTAGCAGAGCATTGCCTTGTGAGTGCAACCATGTGAAAGAAAACAATTTTCAAAGTGTTAACTCTGTATCAAATAGCATGAAAGGCTCAGGACACTACTCCTAAGCTGTTAAGAGTATGTCGGTCAATATTTTTGTAATGCTGTTTAATGAAGGGTGGTATACATGGCTAAAGTAAATGTGGTGCCAAGTTTAATGCTGAGTCTTGAGGTGACAGGAACTAAGCTACCAGACTAAACATGCAGCTGTCTGTGCAGTAAATAACCAGTCTCATTTCAATAAACAAGTGGCATTCTAGTAGTAAACTCAAAGTTGTTGTTAATTCATTTTGTGAAAACAACTGTAATAGATCACTTGTTTCTATAAAAGATTATATATATATATATATATATAAGGGTAATGTCGATGTTTATAACTGTTAGAATGACAAACTAGTTCTGGGAGTTGAGCTCTCTGTGGCAGAGTGGCAGCATGTTTTTGCATGGTGTCCCTGAAAACAGTATTGTTCATTGAGAGAGGCCTGTGTCAAGCTTGACTTTGGTGGTAAATGCCCGTTTGAATCAGGGTGAGCTCTTGATATCAAGAACAGAAGGATATAGAGCTGCTATGTGGAAGCAGTGAGTCATTAACCAGTTCAATGTTGACACTTGCTGAATAGATCTTCATGCTGTTGACTCAGAATTATTACTCATCAGCTCAAACAGTACTGTGCATTAACAGTTTAACGGAAAAGTCTTGGATGCTCTGTGTGTCTCCATCTACCAAATGCAGTCTTTTATTTCTAAAAAGTCTGTAAGGGGTGTTTTTATTCAGTGAGCTTTCATTACAGTGAAATTCATTGAGTTGGTACTAACAGAGTTACACCCTAGCCATAGGGAGTAGATGCTGCTCAGCCACATGTGTGGGATGCAAAGGTAACTTTTTGGTTCTTTTGAGAGACAGACATGCACACACCACTACCACCATCCCCTTGTGCCCCTTCTGAATAATATCTGCAGGAGCTAACATGATTCTAAAGAGCTGGGGGAGTTATTTTAAAAATACAAGAATTGGGGCATCTTCTCTTTAATTTAATGTCCACTTGCTGTTATTGGAAGCTCTTAAGGTAATTCTTCTAATATAATTTCTATGGTAGAACAGCAAAAAGATCCTTTTGTCTCTCTGAAAAAGTTAATGCTTGAAAATATGCATTTGCCATCGCTTTAGTGTCATCTAAGGGAATGGATTTACTGCAGAGGAATCAAAATTCTGGTGTCTTGAGCATACCTATTCTAAAGGGGAGGGAAGGAAGAAAGGTTTAATGTTTAACTGCTAGTATTTAAATATTGTCCTGGATTGATTGGTGCATAGGCATCAGAAAATGGGGGGGGGGGGGAATAAAGGGAGGGGTGTCTGACATCCTCCCAGCAAGCTGAAATAACTTGTGGGGATTTATGTATTATCTTAAAACTGGTGGTTTAAGCAAGCAAATAAAACTGAGGCTGTTCAGCTGATAAGAACTAGTCGTCCTGATGTAGATTATGATGCTGCTAGTGAAACTTGTAGATGCTATAGAGAAGCCATGCTTTCAGGGGAAGATTAGATAGAATCCTCAAGTTATTAGACTTTTGTTATTTCCAGTAAAGGACTCTTTTTTTAAAAATTGCATCAAATATCCTCTTTCAAGGAAGAAAAGTAAGCTTGGGTATGTCTTACACATTCCATTACTTCAGCACAGTCATCCGCGGGAACTCTTTAGTACATGTGATATTGCTTGTCACAATGTTACTAAATTTGCTAAGTGTACTTACTGCTGGAAACTGTATTTCCTGAAAGACTTCAGGGGGAAAGCCAGTGAATCAGCAGTTTCAGTTGACTGTACAAGCATATGCTGCAGCAAACCTAAATGCTGTCACTTCCAAACTGTTGAAGCTTCCCTTTCAGGGCAGAAAACCACCAGCTCTTTGTCTGTCTTGGCAGCCTTTTGCCACTCCTGGGCCCATGTTTGAACAGCAGCTATAAGTTGCAGTTTTATTAATAAGTAGTTACAGTTAAGACTGTTTAAAGCTGCACTAAAGCTTTCAATCCATTCTAGCCCAACACACTTGATCGATTAAGAAGAATGCAGATTGTTTCACTTTGGCCAGTCTAATCTATCTTTGCCTGTGTGTTCCAGTTATGTTTCATAACAATCTCTTTGGCTTTGAAAATAGATATTGTAAGTCTCTGAAGAATGCATCCTTATGGGGTGGAGACCTGAGTATCTAATTGGACTGCTCTGAGCAGGAGGTGGTACTAGAGATATCTTGCAACCTAGTCATTCTGATTCTTTGCTAAAACCAAATTTCTTATGTAGCAGTTCAATTCTTCCTCGCTCATGTCATAATATTTTCTACTTTGAAGCAAAAGCATTCCTCATTTCTGTCTTGAAAGATCTTTTTTTTTAACAAAGTGAAGTTTTATTGCCTCAACTTGCTAGTTTTCAGACTCTGTAAATAAAAATCTGGTTACACTATGTCTCCTTGAAGCTTTGCTTTATTCTTGCACTATTCAAAGATGCAGCTTCTCCTTATTTATATCCTTGTTTCTACCTGTTCTCAAATATGCTAAATGAGGTTAAGCAGAAAATAAAGTATCTATTTAATGTGTTTGGTATTAGTAGGTTTGAGGAAATCTGGGAAAGCCTGCCATTTTGAAATGTAAAAAGAAAGTTAAAAGATAAGCAACAACAGCTATGTACACTACACTTTCCATAATCTAATCAAACAACACATAGGATTTAAGGTTTGTGTAAGTATACCTTAATGATATTCAGTGATTTACTGAACTGGTTTATGTTTTAATTCCTGAAAAGAGGCTATCAGTCTTCTAGATATGTCTTTAACAGATCAAGAGAGGTCAGCTGACAGTACCAGTCATAGCCTCTCTTCTTCGAGTATCCATGTGAGTAGACAGGTGATGTGCCTGACGTAAAAACATGATCTGTTGTGTTTGGTCATATGAAGAGGAAGTCTGCAGTATGTGACCCGAGGCTGCAATTAGAAGCAAAACTTGTGTGTCACCTGGCTGGAAAGGTTTTCTGCCAGCCTCATTGATTTATAGTGTCTCAATATAAAACGCTTCAAGAAAGGTCTTGCATTTTTAGAGCCCTGTGATACATAGTCTACAGTTTTTGCTTACTCTCCTAGACTGTGTGCAGCTTTGCATCTGGAGTGCTTTTGGATGTAGATACAATAGCTTCACTCTTCTGCCACTTTTATGGCTGCTACTTTGTCATGCCTGAACTGAAATATATGCAGATCTGTCAGAATATGAAGATCTGATGCCAGAACATGCATTTTGTCACTGCTATGCAGAATAGACAGGGAATGCCTTGCCTACAATCAGGTGGGCATCTGCTTCCCCTCACTTAGCAATGAAGTGAAGCCAGCTTTTAACCTGTTGGGATTTAAAGGAGCTAACAGCAAGAATATCGCCATTCTCCTTAAGTCTTATGTCACTCATACATGCCCTCTGGTGTCTGCAGGCAGTAACATAAATCTTTAGAGCAACTTGTGAACTCTTAACACATGGGTGGCTTTCTCATGCTGAATGAATTCTTCAGGTGTATAGTGCTGTAAGGGAACCAGCAATGGGATTAGACTTCAGCAGTATGTAGAGAATCTATAAGTTTACAAAACTTATCCTGAGGATGTGCATATTGAATGTGTTTCTGCAGTTGCCTGGACTTTTCAAATAACAGTGTACAGTTAAGACACAAGTTTGTGCAGAAAGTTCTTCTAGAGCTTGTACAAAACACAGTGGTGATGTCATGAAACAAGACAGTTCAATTTATAGAAGATTGAATTAGAATAGGCTACTAAACTGTTTGTTTTATCACTGGTACTAATAAGTAATACTGATGCCTATTGCAGGGAGGTTTTTGTGTTGCTACTCAGCACTGCACAAGCATCCTTTATCTTGTTCATCTCTTTTTTACCCCTCTGGAGGCAGTAGAAACAATAAAGGTGACCCCCAGCTTGATGCACAACCTAATGATGACCAACAGTATTATTTACAGAACCGGTGATAATGCTTATCTTCAAAGTCCCTGAGCATTATAGAGCCTAGATACTTTGGTTTGCTTGCTTCTGGTGCACTAGAGCAGCCTTTTATGAGCCTTTTTTCGACCAGTTCCCAGGTTTTCCGTCAAGGACAGGGTAGGTACTGTGCTTGAAGTTGTTTTTCCTGTTGTCTTGCACAGAGGGTGTTGGCTTTCAGCAAAAGCAGTCTGTTTCTTTTTATATGAATGAATAATGATAGTGTAGGAGGTGATTTTTTACTGGCAGATTAAGTTGAATTTAATATTTTTACTGATATGTGTAATGCCAGATAATATTTTGTCAAATATTAGCTTTCTGAAAGTTGCATTGGATAAAACAGTTCTACAAACTCTGAAGTAAGCCTGCTTTTAAACTTGGGTGTTATGAGTCGATTAGATAACATTTCAAATTAAATGTCTCTGTCACTGTTGCATGACTTTTTATGAGTTTGGAAGGGTTTAGCTAGAACTTTATTTCTTCTGATGAGTCTCAAAGTGCATATGCATAAAGGGAAAACTAGTTTGGTTAGAACCTACTTAATGCATAGTCTGTTCATGAAATACTGTGCCTGTTCATCTGGCTTGTACATAACTCCTTTTCACAATTAGCTGTATGTTTGATAGCTGCAGAGCAGTTGAATGTGAAAGGTCTGCTCAGACATGATACTTGACAGAGGTGTCTGGTTTTTTTCTGTATGTCATGTATTAAATGTTCTTTTCTAAGGCTAAATTATATTGATCCTAACTACTTCATGTTAGATTGAGTTTTAAGAAATCTGTGCCTAAACATTTGTCAGTGTTTAATTTGGTGCTAATAACTTTGGACAACCTTAACTGGAAATTAACGTGGTATTAGTTAGGTTCACTGTTTTGAACTGAGTGATGTGACCAGAATAATTCCATTAATCTCTATTAAAACTTATAATTCATTGTCATTCAGCAATAATTGTCATTGTTACTTCTTGCATACTGTGTGGAAAACTTCATCCTCACTTAGCAATGTGTCTCAAATGTAATTATACAGGCTGAAGGTAAAACTACTCCGGTTTTAATTGTCAAGGAAAGGTTTATATGCACAGGGACTGAAGCAGAGACGGGGTAAGGGTTACTGTTGGGCTTTGACCAATAGTAACCTTTAGACGTGTCTGTTTCCTTTTTTTCTATTTCCCTCTAGTGGTCACACAGGATATTAACTTCGTAGAGGTTAAACACATGAATTGGTATCTTTTCAAATGCTTGCACATAAACTGACATAGAAGTAATGTGGGTGTATGGAAACTTAATTTGCCCAGTCCTGACCCGTTAGAATGCAGTGTACTATGATAATCTTGTGATGGGAGGACATACTCTTATGCTTCTGGTTGGTGATTTAACAAGCTTTTGGAAATTATCTGTATTTTTATCCTTTTGGATATCTAGATGTGCCTTTTACTTGATGCTGAATCATACGAAGCTCTTGACACGATCAAAATTTGCTTCTGAAGTTTTTTGAGGTGTGCATCTTTGCCTTTCTGCATCTGGGAGTAGGTCTTATGTCTAAGCATTTGAAGTGTTAAGATAATTTCAGTTTAGCATTTAGTTTTTATCATGTTAGACTTCTTGACCCACAGACCAACATGAGAATTATAGAATCAGGTCATGCTAGTCTTTGTAAACCAATTCATGTTTTCATTTAACGTTTTTACCAATGTTGGTACTTCCATTGTGTATCAGGTGTTTAACTTGCAAATGTTTCCTGTGTAAGCTCTTTTCTGGTTGTCATGCAGAACTGTCCTTTGTTTATCGAATTGTCCTTTCAGAACTTTGTAATTGATACTTTCTATCTAGTGTGTTAGTTTTTTGTAAAAGACCAGATTACTTCTGGACAGGATTATTGCCTAGTTAGTTTGAGTTTAAAACATGTTGCCAAATTGAGATGTGGTTGGAGATGGGTGTAGAACTGTACTGACGGCAGGATCCGTGTGCATAAGGAGCTTTTAAACCCCAGACCACCGACCAAGCGGAGTCAGAGGCCGTCATTCCATCCCTGCCGCTTCACGGAGGATGTTCCCTAAACGCCCGTTGAGCGTGGACGCCACGCGCGCTCCCGTCCCCGCGGCTGCCG
>NW_020799144.1:827196-840124 GCF_003259725.1 Athene cunicularia | reverse complement strand
GGCAGCAGACGCGCGGTGCGCAGCGCGCCGGGCCTGCCTTCTAGCTCTTGTGCATCGCCCCTGGCAGCGCCCCCTTTGGAACTTCATACGTAGCCGTGGTGTGGTAATACTTAGGACAGCTATTAAGTGCAGTTTAACTCTTACGTAATTTTGTGTAACTGTTAAAAAGAACCGTATGGCAAGTGCTTTCAGTCAGGATCAGAACTCTTGTGATTTCCAAAGGCACAGTTGTGCAAGGACTACCCTTAAACCAAGATCAAGCAGTATGTGTTTGAATTAACTCATTCTTTAAAATCTGTGACTATTTCCTCTAGCTTTCAAGGCATTAAGGCAAATATGAACCTTTACTTCAGTGCATTGGGAGCTGAGCTTTTCCTGACAGAGTGCAATAGTAGTGTGGCGATTTTTCTATTTCCTGTGTAGCTCTACAGATCCTACTTGTGCCTCTTCTGACAGCCCAGATTCGTAGGAGGGACAAATGTAGCCCTTTCCAGTCTTGCTATAGCCTCATGGCCGAGCAGTATAAGCTGCTTATTTTTATTACTAAGTATACAGAAGGATGCAGTTATTGTCAGCTTGGGCTTTGGTACTTTTGCTCAGGCAATAGTTTTATTCTTTAAATTCACTCTGACACAGTGATTCCCAGGCCTGAGGAGCAGGATGGTAAAGGTGTTCTGTTGCTTACTTTCTCTATGGGTCTTGCATGTCCTGCTCGGTGTCCTGGCTGGTTTTGGAGCACCTGTGTCTCCCCATTCAACTTTTGTGGAACCTTAGCATTTAAAGATGTTGAATAATATTTGGTGAACAGTTTTCCTGTGTATGTTAAGAGAATTCATGGAAAAAGAGTGTACATCCATTTAATTTAACATGGGTGTAAACTGTATGGATTAAGATTATCAAAGGCCAGTCATTGCCTTTAGTTGCCTCTTCATCAACCTACATTCTCTTATCTCTGCAATGATTTGTGTTAATACTACTTCTCTGTTGTGTTAATACTGCTTCTCAGCCCTTTCTTTAGAAAGCAGTATGTAGTTCCAGGTCTTATTAGGCTGTGCTACTTTAGTTCATGCAGCTGCTAGAGCAGCAGGCAACACATGGTGACTTAGCGAGAGTATATAGAGTTTGAGAAGACCCAAAAGATAATTGTTACTTAGATTATTTTAACTGATATACTTGTCCAGTCTTAGGGCTATAGTTTCTATTTCTTCAATTGTCTTATTTTTACACTCAGAATTCCTGTTGTTTTCCTCCTGAGCATATAGTGTGCTTGCTTACTATGGAATTGTAACATTTATCACTGTTGGAGGAAAAATGTCAGCATTTCTTTACCTGTTTTTTACAGTTGCAAAGAAAAGTTGTGGTAGAAACTTTTTTGCTTTCTACTATGTAGTCTCCTGCACTGTGCTTGGCAGGACTGTAGGTAGGGGAATCATCCAGCTGCTGTGACCTTAACTTATGAAATTCACATCTCTGCCTTCCTGCTAATAACTACCTTGGTTTTGAAACCTTAAATTTCCATTGTCAGCAGCTATGTAACAACTGAAAAATCAGGCCTATAGATACATGTTAATTGTATCTTTAACTTCAGTCCTCAGAAGTGCATCCCAGACTGCCTTACCTGTAGTGTCTGGTGTTATTACTGTCTGCAGCCATCCCTAGATAGCACTTCTGTGGCTCAGCAGTAACCCTTCAAGTATATGTTGAAGGATTTGCAGCAAGTCTAAAAATTGTCCTTGGAACATAGACGTTTTGCAGAGCTTGGCTGCTTAGTCCTCACCAAGTCTTTCATAGTACCTTCCAACTCGGTCATTTTGCATGTTTACTCTTTTCTACATTATTTTTCATAAGATACTGTGGTTTGATATTTTGGATGTTTTAATATGACTTTTCACAAATACTATGGAGAGCATGATCAGAGTCAGTATCCTAATGCATGTTCCGTCACCTCCTAGGGTGAGCCATATGCCTTAGAGGGAGGAGCTGCCTGCTGCTTGTGTTATGTAAAATAATAAATAATTTATAATGCTAACTGAAAATATCTGCCTTGGTAGACAAACAGATGGGAAATGCTTGATAGGCACTAAATTGAGACATAATAAAAAAAATCTGTTGAAGACATGGGAGAATAATCTGCTTTTTTTTTTTTTAAGTGGGGGAGCTTTCCTGTGAGTCTGTGCTTTACTCGAGAGTATTACTGACCCACTTAAGGAAATCCTTAACTGGCGGATCAGTGAGCCATAATGGAGGTCTGCAATATGATTCTGCAAATACTTACCTATTTTACTGAAAACAGCTTTTCTGAAGCACTGCCTTGTTGCCGATACCAGGACCTGTTCCAGTAAAGTATCACATGAAGCTTTGGATCATGTAGCTCTTTCCTCTCATCTATCATAAAAGGATAAATGGATTTTGTGCACTGCCTTCGAAAGCTGAAGGCGTTGCAATGTACTAACAAATGCCAGTTTTAGTGTAGCTTTGAAGCTGTAATATATGCATGGAATTTCAAAGAACTGCATCTATATACTGAGCATGGTAATTTATCATTAGTGCTTGATGGTACGAATTAATACAGCTTCTGGAAGTTATTTTGTTGTCAAGCAAAGACTGTTAGCGTCTATCATATGGACTTCACCTGCTTTTTCCAATTTTTATCTTGGGAAATTAAATTGTGTAAACAGAAGAAGCTTGTGTCAACATTCCTCTTTTCAATGTAATTGCATTTTTCTGCAGTGAATAGTTAATGATGATCTGCTTTGCAAGATACAAATGCGGCAGTGACCTGCTCTCGTTTAGATGTTGCGGTAGTAGAATGGTGGGGCTTTGCATGATGTTTTCTTTCATTGTTTGTGTTAAGCTGCTTGCATGTGTCTGCTGTGAGCTGGGTGGCTTGTCTCTGCATCAGTTATAAAGGAATACTTACCTTCTGTTTCTTCGAACAAATAAGTATTCTTGATATAATTTTAATTTCTTTCTCCTTGATTATGAAAACATAATTAAGATATTTTGGTGAACATGATCCATAAATGCACATGCTTTGGATTCATTTTGTGTGCTGTTCAGTCTGCTGTTCCATCTGCTGAGTTTGCTTCTTGGTTGCAAATAGTTAAAACTGCCAAATGCTTTTTATGTAGCACCTTTTTGTTGGTAGGGTTTGCAAGCTGATAGTTGTATATAGCTGATAGCTGTGTATGCTGTCTTGTGTACAGTTATGAAGCACAGAAACTATTTGGTGGAATTATCACCAGCATAAATGACAAATACACTGCTAAAAAGGTACCTTAAAAAAATAAAGCTTACATATTGATAAGGGAAGAAGTCTTTTTTCACCCTTGCCTTCATTTTGTGAAGTAAATTAACTGATTGTTGACTGCATGGGTAATATTTGAAAGAAAAATATTTCATTCAAATGTAGAATATAAATCACCAGATTTTCTGCTTATAAGGTTACATCTATTTTTATAGGTTCTGATAAATACTATTAAGATGTTACTGATTAAATCTTCAAATAGAAAAATTCAGAAATTTCACTTCCTAAGTTAAATCCAGGTTTTGCATAGGTGTGTTTTACTCAGTTAAAGGAGAAAGCCATTGGGAGACATCTGCTGTCCTTAGTTAAAATGCTTTGACCTTATTGCAGTAGATATTTTGGCCACATTTTGAATTGAATCTGTTAAGTCATATTCTATAGAAGTGAAATTTTACCTTCTTTCTAGTGTGTACAACTTAGAGAAAATAGAATGAGTCGTCTTATCAAACTGACATTCAGAGACATCTTAATGTTTGTAGTATATGAATAAATGCTGAAGTTACCAATAAAACAGTGAACTTTTTAGATTTGCATTTAGAGGAAATTTTAAAAGAAATTTTTCACGCTTCAAAATGTGTGACTTAGAAAATGCTCTTTTGAGGTTTATCTTCATTAACATTTCTGAAATTGTATGCCCAAAACTTACTTGTCATTTTAAAAATGCTTTTATTCCCTTACCTACTTCGTTTTTACTTATCAAGCCCTTGGAGGACTTAAAGTCCATAAAAGGAGCCAAAAGCCCTTGAGTATTTGCGCAAAAAACGTAATTAAACCATTATTTGATTTCTGTTAAAGTTACAACGCAGTGAGCTAAGGTATTTGCACCGAATTGCATTGCAATTCAAGATGTGGTCTAATAACCCAAATACATTACCAAAACTGAGTATACTGCTCAACACTTGAACTAATATTCTGAAAAAGGCCCATATATCCAGTGTGAATGCTATGAACCAAAAGCCTATATCAACAGATATTTTAAAGCCAAGTTTTAAAACAAATAATAGGACTAATTCTTTAAAAACAGACCTTTTAGCACTTTGGTTACTTACACTTATGTAGCTGTTATCTAGGACTGTTACTCAGTATAAAATAGCTTCAAATGCATGATTTATAGCAAAAATTACTAAGTTATTAATATATCCTTATAATGTGACTTAAGTAAAATGTTTTGTGTTCTATCATTTCACTCTAAGCTGCTATTAAACATAAACTTCTATATTTCTGCTAGGTCAGATAAGGTGCAGTGTTTCAAATTTTTTGCTAAATGAAACGGTGAACGTACGATGTGCTTCATTAAAACTTCTGAACTTACAACTACCCTTTTTTAAATTCTAAGTTGATGATCACTTTACCTTCTTTTAACTACACTTGCATTTCTTGATCATATTAATTTTTCAACTCAGTTTCTGCTTTAGATACTCATCCTGTTTCTCTACTGTTTTCCTCAATGATTTCCACCTGATTCTTTAAATGGGCCAGATAGAAATTGACTCTTGGCTCCTTCTTGCTTGTTTTTTTTCTGGATAATCTCATTCAGAAATGTTTTTTCAAGAATTATGCTGACAACTCTGGGTCTCACATTTTTCTCTTCAGTCATACCTTAATTTCTCTAAAATTGGGTTTCTCTGCCGTTGCTCCTTTGTAACCCAAATATATGTCTGTTATCCTATACATTGCATTATTGTCCAGTACTCTTAAAATTGTTTGCATCTTCATTTATCAGCACTCCCCTGCCATCCCAAATCCTGTGCAGTTTTCAGTTTTTATAGAAAAAGTACAACAGCCAGAATTTCATCATTGCTTCTTGTTTGTTCTGTATCATTTGTTTTGTTTCCCCTTCTTCCTGACCCATCTAAATTTCTATGCTACTGCAGAATTTGTTTCTGGCAAAACTCCTTCACAACATTGTCACTGTCTACTTGATCAAACTTAACTATTAGCAGCATTTCAAATATTACTCTGAACCATCTGTTTATTTCTTACATTCTCTTTCAGGGGTTTTATTCTCCTTTGCCATGTACAGGCCATTTATGTTAACCTTTAGGAAAGTACTTTCTTCCAGTTCCTCAGTATCTGCTTCTGTTTGATTTGTGAGGAAGTTTGTCAAACTTTATCTAAGTTTTAGATCTTTTTTGTTGCTTTAATCAAGATATTTTTTAATTCCTTAATTAGTTACTATTATTGTCTTCTATATCTTTGCTTTTTAGTATATTACCTCGTTTTATATAGACATTTGTTCTTTATAAAAAAAATAATTTCAGTCTAGTATAAATATTTTGCTAAAGTGGCCTGGAACAAGGAAGAAAAAAAATTTGGTAGCAGTAATTGTCTGTTTTTAATATGATCTCTATTTTCCTGCTTTTAAAAATAAAATGGCACTATTTGATTGGAACTGAGGCTGTTGTCAAATTGAACCATGTTAATCCCCTGATTAATTGTAGACTAATGCAGATTTTTGAAGTGTTGCAAAAATTGCTTGGTAGGGATTACATAAACCAAAATAATGGAACATTGTCCCTTTTTTGAACCCTTAAATATATGTTGCCTTGTTCTTTTGGAGGCCTATAATAGGTTGTGGATAACTTACTTGTTACCATAATGATCTGTAAACAAAATAGATTCATAGTAATTTTACAGATGCTGCATCAACAACTTGAATATGCAGGCAGAATTTAAGACCCTGCAGTTTCCTGATAAGAAGCAACTGGACTGGTTTCAGAGGAATTTGCATTAATCTTACTTTCTTTTTTTTTTTTTATTAAAAGCCTCAACGCTGTAGTTTTGTGTGTTGTGATTTTTTTTTTTTAGACTGAGTCTGGCTATGGATCAGAGTCAAGTTTACGACGTCATGGATCCATGGTGTCTCTTGTTTCTGGAGCAAGTGGATACTCTGCAACATCCACCTCTTCGTTCAAGGTTAGTAATAAATTTTTCTTAGTATTGGTGTGTAACTAACACATGCAATTGGAAAATAAATAACCCATGTGAAGATTCATTCACACAATTACAGAAAAATATTTGGTTTATTATCTTAGTAATTCCTCATATGATGATGAGTAGATCATACAGGAAGCTCTCTTGTGCCTTTGTGCAGTTGTCCCTTTTAAACTATAGTGTCATCTTCCAGTGGCAAGAAAATAAAACCTGTGGGAGTGTTTATTAGCCTTTCCTAGTTTATGTGTCAGAATATCCGGCCCTCTAAGTGAAAAGGAATGCTGATTCTGTGACTTAGTAAATTTGATTAATACTGATGATGATGATGATGACTTTCCTTGTCTCATGCATATGAATATTTAACATCTGAGCTCATGTGGGCTGTACTTGTGGGAAAACAGAAGAGGAACAACACACTAAAGGGGACTAAAGATTGGAACAGAGATCTTAAACTAGAGCTGACGGTTTTCTGGCAAAATAGGCATAAAGTTGGTAGCATGCAAGATTGCATTTTTAATGAGCTTTTATTGAATGCTCTAAAGTAGCAGATGCAGTCAAGAACAAAAATTGAGGCCAGTGGACAAAATGAGTAGGGAACACTTGTATAGTTTCTTTTAACATTAACAGTATTTCATAGCTGCTGATACCTAAAATGTCCTTAGTGTACTTGTATTTGACTTTCATAGGTGCAGAAATCATTTTTTTTTAATTTATGCATTGAACTATTACTGAGCATGTAGAAGCATTTCAGCCTTTTTCTCTTGTGTTTTCAGAAGGGCCATAGCTTACGGGAGAAGCTTGCAGAAATGGAAACCTTTAGAGACATATTGTGTAGACAAGTTGATACTTTACAGAAATACTTTGATGCCTGTGCAGATGCAGTTTCAAAAGACGAACTCCAAAGGGACAAAGGTAAAACTGTAGCTGAAAAACTCTTTATCTCCATAGAATTTAGCTTTTTACACAGTAATAGCACTTGAAATAGTTACTGTAGAATTTACAATCGTATAAATAAATAAATAAATATACTCTTTAGTATAGGAGTCAGATATTTCTGCATGAACAGTGTTAACTATTGTCACTTCAGAAGTTGGATTCCCATGAAAATCTGCTTAACTTAATATTAACCTGTAGCTGTCACCTGTATGAAAGAAATACTCTTTTAAGCATTTGATATTATATAACAACAATTATTTACCCTCTCAAGATTAATTCAGGTTAGTTTATCACTGTGTCTCTTACCTTTTAGTTTGAAAAACCAGTAGGATATTAGTTTTGATAGAAACAATACATTCTTTAAAAAAGGCAAAGATGCTGCCATAATGAACTCTCCTGAGATGTATTGGCTGGAACTAGAGCACTGAGTGCACACCTGAGGCCCTAGTAGAAGCAGGTGTGGATGTCTACATGTCTCTGAATTCCTCTTCTCAGAGCACAGGTTTTTTGCCTCAGAAGGGTGCATGGATATGACTTTTAAATTCATCCCTGGGTTTGTTCTGGAAGCCTGAAACTTTTTGTAGTAAGAAAACATTAGATAATACAATACCACTTCTTTATGAATTCTGTAGTATAGAAGAGTAGGCAGCTGCTGAACTGTGACTCCCTGCCTATCCAGCTATAACACCAAAATAATGTTGTTAACATAGAATGGAGTGTTAAACTTTAATGCTGAGCAAATGTTAGTGTTCTGATGGTTTCTGAAAGTAATGTTGATAGTGATCTTGGATCCAGGAAAAAAAGTGGGTGTGTTCATGACTGTTGCAGAAAAAGATCTTAGTTTGCTGCTTAGCCATGAGGATACTCATAGTTCTTTCTTGCACACTAAAGAATTGGACAAGCTTTCTCATTCTCATGACACTTGCTCTCAAATTTAGTGGTAGAAGATGATGAAGATGACTTCCCTACAGTGCGTCCTGATGGGGATTTTTTACATAACAGTAACAGCAGTAAGGAAAAATGTAAGTATGTCCCAACTTTTTTACTGACAATTCATATGAATGCTGTGATAAGCCTGAGACAAGACGGATGTTTATATTCTAAGCAGAAACTGGCAAGAATAGTTATTTAAATGTATGCGACAGGAAGTTCTTATTCATGTTATTCATTAGCTGCTTTTCATGATTCTCTGAGTTACTCTTAATTCACACAATATTAAGGCAAACTTGTCAAGATGCTATTTCCTATTCCATGTCCAGCCACTTCCACTACAAAATTCTGTTGAAACAGCTGCATCATTCAGGTATTGGGAACTGAGATTTGTAACACGTAATTGCAGTTTTTCTTATAAGTGTTAACCTGCTTCAGGAGTGTGGTGGAGCACAATGCTTTTCTGGTTAGGTATGTGCCAGTAGGTTTTTTCCATGTTCTATGGCTACGTAGTCATGTTAAGTCAAAATTGTTACCGATTCTCACTCATAACAATTTTAGCACTTTTTTACTGTTTACCATTGTTACAATGAACACAGTTATGATTTTTTTTTTTTTACTCTTATCTTTTTTGATCTAGGTATTGTACTTTAGCCATGCCTGGCAGAAGTTGTGTATGCATTTAAAGATTATTTGCATTCTTCTTAAAGTTTTTATTTCCTGACTGAAATACTTTAGTGTTTGCATTCTCTAGATGTTGACAATTCAGTCCTAAGGTATTTCTTACTTTGATTTGCAAAACTTCAGAGTTGCACCACCTCTGATTTCAGATGTGATAGAATCTTCCAAAGTACTCAGCAAGTGTTTGTCAACTGTAAGCACTTTCATCAAGAACCTAGAAAGTATATGGGCAAAATAAACCTTTTCTGTGTCTTCTGTTTTGTTTTTAATTTTTTATTGTCCCTGTGTGTAACATCTTTAGTCGCTGTATTTAAGTGCTCTTTCTAGAGTATAGCCAAAACTGTTATGTGGAAAGAGGAAAGGAAATGGAAAGAGCTTTCAGGATACTTCCAGAATTCATCATATGAGTTGTTTTTTTTTAAATTATATAAAGTGCTTGCTCTACTGAGGATTAATTGTAAAACATTTCAGAGGTTAAGTAGCATATAACCCTGAAGTTTCGAATAAATCTTTCTTGCCTCTTGTCACCAAAGATAAACAAGCTTGCAGTGCTCACTTGTAAGCAAGTTCATAGTTCCACTAACCCTATTGTGTGTATAAGTGTACATTTTCCTGAGGACTGTTAAGTCAGAGCAAATTTCAGAAAACTGAAAAGGCCTTCTTTAAAAAATGTGAAGTGAGAATTTAATTTCACTGCATGATTCATTTTGAAAGAGATGTCTTTGTCAAACTTAGTTTTTGTAGGATCATGTAGGAGCTTCAGCTTTAGAACAATGTACCTTTAGAATATTTCTTCATATTTACATTCTTCTGGTATTATGTGCACATACAATATAGGGAATGTCATTAGGGAAGTTTATATTTTTAGTACATCTAGTCATCTTAGAATATTTAAACGTGAAGTAACTTCATTTTTTTTCATTAGCTGTTTAAGAGGAATTTAGTAAGAAGTTCTGTAGCAAGTCTTTGGGAACTTAAATGCTAAGAAGTTGCAATGTATTATGGATATCTGGATATAAACTCACTATAAGTCACTACAGAAAATTTCTGCAACCACTTGCTTTCTGCAGAACTTATAATTCCAGTTGTGATTCCTGATTCCATTAAATTCACTTTCCGTCAGTTACTTCTGTGTAAAGCTTTATCTCTGTTTTAGTTTTTCTGTGCCTCAGTTTGATGTCTAAGGGCCACATTCATTAAACATTTAGTATCTGAGTGCTACAAAGCTTGATTAGAAATGAAAAATCAGAGTATGCAGTAAAGTGCAATCAAAAGTCATAAGTGATGCAGTGGGAGTAGATGGCTCAGGTTAGAAAGCCATGCCCATGTGTTGGCCAGAAAGCTACTCAGACTAACTGATTATTAAAGATGTCATTTCAACTTCACTGTTTTCTAAAGCTTAGCCTTAGAGCAGCTGTTAAGATTCTTTGGTTTCTCATATTTCAGTTTCCTTCTTGAAGTCCCTATCTAGTCTTGGAAGGACTGGAACAATCTTTTTAACTGTAGCTGAGAAGTGGTTACCTGTTTATTCCGGGGCTGTTCTGGAGTCAGTGCTTCAGCAAGTGAGAAGCATGGATTCAACCTATTATTTAGCATACTATGATAAGGACAAGTGTTTGAGCCTACTGTTCAAACCACTAGTACACTAATCCAGTGCTCAAATCAGTAGATTCAAGGTTGACCTAAGGGACTATTCACACTACCTTTTGAAATTTGTTTCCTTCTGCACCTGGACAGGAGGAGAAAGTTAACTTGACTATAGAGACGTGTACTACTGTGAAGTTGTTTTGAATAGGGAGGCTTTTTCTTTCCCATGTTCTCTAGGATCTTTGAGTGAAGAGCTAAGAGTATTATAAAGGTATTTAAATTTATTCGTCACTTTGCAATTAAAAAAAAAATCTGGTAACTGTATCAATGATCATTTGTATAAAACACCAGTGGCGAGTCTGGCTGATGCATACTTACCCACTGGGATCTTATATTCTAAGAATGTAGAATTTTGATCAGGAAGTGTTCCCATCCGCATACGGAAATTAGCATATTTGGATTTAAGTTACTGAAAAACTTAAGAAGAGCATGTGAAACCTACTTAAGGAATCTCACTGAAAACAGAAAGTGTTGTTTTACTGTAACTATGAAGAAGGAAATGGTACAGAGGCTGAGGGGGAGATCTGATGTGAAACACTATAGGATTTATGCTGGGGTTTTTGTGCTTTGAATGGAGGAAGAATATTCACCAATGTACTGCTGAAATAATTGGGTGGTTCTCGGAGGAAAACTGATCATATTGATCAGAAGACTAACAACAGTAGGTATCAATAAATGGGTCATGCACCTGAAGGTTTCTTTTCCATGTCGTGACATAAGACACTAAGGTGCATAAAAGGAAAAAGATAAAGGAACATTTTCTACTTAGTGGTTTTAAAATAATTTTCTGTTTCACTGGAAAACTGTTTAATCAAACACATGATGTTTGGGACATCTGGGAGAGAGTTGCGAACAGAATCTTAGGAACAGGAAGGGAAAAACTGACCTATCATAACAGGCATAAGAGGTATAGGAGAGAAGGGCTAAATAGCTTTTGAAGGCTAAAGCATGGTATGAAAAATCCTTTGTATGAAAGGCAAGAGAATAAATTAGAAATAAAGCAAAATGCTTAAAAAAAATAAGATAATAACCTTGGAACCACTTGGAGGATGTGGAAATTGAAGTTAAAGTAGGCGAGAAATCATCGCACTGCTTTTTTTCAGTTGGCTGCATGCAGTTTGATCACTAAGCTAGAAGAGCAGTTACAGTGGTAAGAACACATTCCTGTTAGACTTTGCCTTGAACTATATAGATCTCCTGATGTCAGATTTCATTTTTGAAACACTGTAGGTGACATGAAAAAATGGATGAAAAAGGAATAGGAAAGGTGTTTGGGATCTCCAAACAGAAAATCTCCTGAAAAATACTTTTAATGTGCTGAAGCTCAACTGTTACTGAGAAAAGGCTTGAAGGTCACCTTCCAACATGTTCCGGGAAGACAAATGTCTCCTGTGATAGGAAAGAATCAAAATACTCCCATGCATTGTAAGGAATGAGTGACCATCCCTTCAAAGAAGCAAGTTATGCCTCTTTCTGCCAGAAGTTTGGTTTTGCCCGGAATTATAATGGTTGAAAGGAAGTATGGATACTGACTTTAAAACTGCAAGCTCTGCATGTATCACTACAATTCTGAGATTAGTCATTAAAGAATGACCTAGAATATATGATGACTGAAACAGTATGGAAGTATTAATGAGCTGTAGCTGAGACCTAAAGATACCCAGCAACAAAAGCTGGCTTTTTTTTCCAGGAAATGAGGCTGTGTTGCTGCATTTCCCTTACAATCAACCATAGAGATTTCTGAAATGATTAACTGTTTCGGCCACTGATCATCTCTTCAGCATGTCTAGCGTGTTGCATAATTAAGAGAGAAAAATCACACCTACAAGTATCATAGCTGTGCTGGTAAGCCTGCACATGAACATTCTACACCAACACAGCACATTATTAGTATAAACAGTATTTTTCAGTTCTGAAGTCTGTCAGGTAAAGCTCTTGTGCAACTTTCATTATTTTCAGTGAATCCACTGCATCATCTCCTTGCCGTTTATACCACTTTCAGTCTCAGACTCCTCCGTGTTCCCTCTGCAGCTGTTAGGGGGAGGGAGAGCTGCTCTGCTCATTGTTTCTGAAACAGATTTTCTTTCTCTTATTTTACTTTTTTCTCCAGCCCCCATCATCTTTACCTTTTGGGAGCATTCTTCATTAACATGAAACAAATAAAAAAAGCTGTATTCTACCACAGTGTGTATGCTTATTGAGGTATTTGAAGTAGTGCGTGGTCTGTAATTACCTGTTTGAAAAAGAGTTTGACTCCCTGTGAAAGGAGAGCATATAAAACCTCTAGAGACTTAAACCATTGCTTAAGACCATTGCATAAGATTGCTTCCTGTTCCTGAAGTGTAGATAGCATGCTCTACCATTAGAGAACTCCCTCAAGAACTGAACTTCTTGAAAGCTCTGATTAGCCCTGACAGACAGATACTGTATAAACTTACACAAATATTTATTTTTACTTTTTAAACAATAACAGTCGCATGCTGACAAACTGAC
>NW_020799144.1:795126-827146 GCF_003259725.1 Athene cunicularia | reverse complement strand
GGGGGGGGGGGGGGGGGTGCGGAATATCCAACTAGGTGGTAAGTCATTAGCTTGCTGCATGGCATAGCCTGAGTTATTTTATCTTATCTTGCTGGGCTCAGTCAGCTTCGATATAGTGTTACTTGTGCTTTCTAATATTTTCGGACATTAATGTGTAATGTTGAATTTGTTGTTATGTCAACCTACATATGAGTTTGACATAAAGTAGGTACTTTTTCTGTCACACATTTTAATGACTTGTTTAAATAGCCTTAGCAACAGATGGCTTCGTTGACAGCATGAAGTAGTTAGAACTGCAAAACCCACAGTAGTTGGATAATTCAACACACTTGATACTTATACCTTTTTACTTCGAATCTATAATTACCTGCTTAAAGCAACTTTGAATGTTACATTTTGGGTTTGGTTGCATTTTGATTTTGTTCTTTCTTAGTGCTGTATTAGATATATGTTTTAAGGTTGCTCTGTGTTAATTAGGCCGCACTTCAAGCTGTCAAACTGCTATTGTTACAAGGTATTACCACTCCCTCCACCCACATGATTTGCAGAGTGCAGAGTAATGCACCATTACAAGCACACTTGAAATACAGTATAGCAAGATGAAGCTGAAGAGATGTGTTCCTTCTTTTGAATTTTTTTCCTTATCCTGTGGGTAGCTGAAAATTATTAGGACTTTTTATTTCTATTTTAAAATTCATTTTCTAGACAGTCTGTTTTCTTCAAACATTTCTAATATAAAACATATATGTAAAATGCTTGTTTGAGTTAAAGGCAGCTGTCAGTGAATGTTTCATGTATGTTTTTAGTGTTTCCGCATGTGACACCCAAAGGCATTAATGGCATAGACTTTAAAGGAGAAGCTATAACTTTCAAGGCAACTACTGCTGGAATCCTTGCTACACTTTCTCATTGTATTGAACTCATGGTAAAACGTGAAGAAAGCTGGCAAAAGAGGCTAGATAAGGTAAGATCATTTTTGTCTTTTGCTGGGGAAAAAAAAAGCTGCTTTAGCTTGAAATAGAAGTTTCAATTGAGCTGTTAACTTTTTTATTCCAGCTACTGCTTTAATTTTTATGTACAGCATTTACTAATTTTAAGTGCATTCATTATTACTTCTATAAAACCCTAAAGCCTCATCCTGACTGGTGATGTAGTAACATTATTCATCATAGTCTTTCTTTTCCCAGCCCCGTGTTCAGATACATATAAAAAATACAGGATTATTATAGAGAACCTGACAGTATTCCATAGTAGTGTTGCTTTGCAGCCTTCTAAAAGAGACCTAATTATCCATGCTTGCAAAATGATGTGCAAATCTCTGAAATGTTTGTGATACGAGATGGTGACACCACTGAGGAGAACAACCAGTTCTAACTTAAATGTCTCTAAGATACTGTTATTCCACTTTGCTTTAGAAGACTGAAGAGATTAGGTCATGATTTATATGAAATGGTTACATTTTTTAGGTGTGTGGTATTAGAATATCTGTTATTCTAATGGCATTGATAGTTCATGCTAAGCCTACTCAACCACTGTAGCAACTTGAAAGGAGCAGTATCTCCTCTCATGAAATATGCTGGAGCCATGGCAAGGTTGTACTTGAGGCTTTAGTTTCTAGAATCATGCCATCACTGGCTGATGTCCTGTGCAGTCCTCTAGTTGTTGTTGTCTCTTGTTTTTTATTTAACAAGTTTACATGTGGTGTATGTCACACTTCAGATCTTACTCCGTATATTTTCTTGGTACACAATTCAAAGAATGAATGCATTTAGACAAAACACATTTGAATACTTGCCCCTGTATCTTGGTGGTTCTTTGTCCATATTTCAAAGTCCTGTCCCTGTCTAGGTATGACTTCTGTCAACACTCAGTTTGTTACTCATTCATCTGAGTAGTTGGATGAATGATGGTAAATCTGAGACTTGAAGCTTGTTCATAGAATCATAGCGTAACTCAGATTGGACTTGAGACCTCAAAAGGTCTGTCTCTTCAATCTCTTGCTTAAAGGAAAGATAGTTTGAGATCAGACTGCATTGCTCAGGCTTTATCAAGTCTGGTTGCAAGTCTCCAAGCCTGGACACTGCACAGCTTTTCTGGGCAAGCTGTTCTGATGTTCAGCTGTTCTAGTGAAAAAGTTTTTCCTTATAACCAGTTAGAGTAACTCATGATCCAGTATCTGTCTGTTGGTTTTCATCCTTCAACTATAGACTGCTGTAAAGCGTCTGGCTAAGTTTCTTTATGACTTTCTTGGTGATATTGAAAGGCTACTATTAGGTCCCCTTCACAAAAGCCTTTGTTTAAAGTTGCTGGGGGAGGGGAACCTCAATCCATCCCACTCCTACCAGTTTGATGCCAGGTCAGCAGGAGAGCACCTGAAGAGCAGCACAAAGGAATTACAGGCAATAAAGCAGAATCACCAGGGGCTCAACTTCAGTGCCTTTGTCCAAATGCACGTAGCAAGAGGAATGAACAAGAGGAGCTTGAGATGTGCACACATCTGCAGGACTGTGATCTTACTGGCATCACGGGGACATGGTGGGATGGCTCCTATGACTGGAGTGTTGGAATGGAAGGATACAGGCTCCTTAAGGAGGACAAGCAGGGGAGATGAGGAGGGTATGTCACCCTCTATGTCAGTGACCAGCTGGAGTGCATGGAGCCCTGCCTGGGGATGGATGAAGAGCTGACTGAGAGCTGACTGTGGCTCAGAATCAAAGCGGGAGGGCAGGGACAGGTGACATTATAGTGGGGGGTCTGCTACAGGCCACCCAACCAGGAAGACTAGGTGGATGAGACCCTCTTAGATAGGAGCAGCCTCATGGGGCACTTCAACGACCCCAATATCTGTTGGAGGGACAGCACAGCAGGGCATAAGCAATCCAGGAGGTTCCTGGAATGCACTGATGATAACTTCCTTCTCCAAGTGACAGAGGGGCCAGCTAGGAGAGGTGCTATGCTGGACCTTGTTCTCACCAACAAGGAGGGAAATGTGAAGCTCAAGGGCAGCCTTGGCTGCATGACCATGAAATGGTGGAGGTCAAGACCCTTAGGGGAGCGAGGAGGGTGCACACAGCTAGCTCACGACCCTGGACTTCAGGAGATCAGGCTTTGACCTCTTCAGGGATCTGCTAGGCAGAATAGCATGGGATAAAGCCCTGGAGGGAAGAGGAGCCCAAGAAAACGGGTTAATACTCAGGGATCACCTGCCCCAAGCTCAGGAGCAGTGCATCCTGACAAAGAGGAAGTTGGGTAAGAACTTGAGGAGGCCTGCAGGGATGAACAAGAAGCTCCTGGACAAGCTCAAACACAAAAAGGAAGCCTACAAAGGGTGGAAACAAAGAGAGATAGCCTGGGAGGAGCACAGAGAAACTGTCCGAGCAGGCAGGGATCAGATTAGGAAGGCCAAAGCCCTGATAGATTTATATCTGGCCAGGGATGTCCACAGCAACAAGAAAAGCTTCTGTAGGCAGGTTGGTGATAAAAGGAAGACTAGGGAACATGTGGGCCCTGTCCAGGAGGAAATGGGAGACTTCACCCGGGATAATGAGAAGCCTGAGGTACTCAATGACTCTTTTGCCTCCGTCATCACCGGCAGGTGTTCCCAACACACACTGCCCAAAACACAGAAGCCAAAGGTGGGGACTGGGAGAATGAAGAACTGTCCTGTAGGAAAAGATCAGGCTTGAGACCATCTAAGGAGCCTGAAGGTGCTCAAGTCCATGGGACCTGGATGAGGTGCATCCGTAGGTCCTGGGGGAACTGATGGGTGAAGTGGCTAAGCCACTATCCATCGTATTTCAGAAGTCGTGGCAGTCTGGTGTATTTTCTGCTGACTGGGAAAGGGGAGACATTAATTTCCAATAAAGGGCTTTAAGTTACTTTCTGAAGGTTGGAAACTATTTCTAAAACTTTTAAAACAAGAAATTATTATAAAAACTTCTTTCACTTTTTAAGGGACTGTTAAAATAATGCACTTAATGATTGTAATTTTAGATTTCTATGTCTAGTTTTCTTTCTGCTACCAAAACAGTCAGATGGGCAGAATAAAATTAATGCAAAAGCACATAATGTTATATAAAGGTAACCTTAGTTAGACCTTTGCTTTCAGTCTTTTCCTCTTGGCTGTAAAGATGTTGAGCTTGACTTAATTTTCCAGTGCAGTATGAGCCTATTGAATGTATTTTAAAACAGAAGTTTCCTAAAAGCATTAAACAAGGAAATTATTTAATCTCGTGTATTTGGTCCATTGTTTTATTTGCAACATGTGATGATGCTTTTCTGTCTTGATAAAAGCAGTGTTTTTTCTATTCTTATTTCCTTTGTTCTTACTAATTGTTTTATTGAGCAAACTTATTTTCTGACCATTAGATTTTATCATAAGACTAACATGTTTAGGTAGCTTATTTTGTTCACCTTTGACAACTGTAACTTAAATGTCTCATTACATTTTACAGTTTTAATACACCAGTAATTTTTCTCTTGTGCAGTTAGTTTCCCGATTTCTGATTGATTTAATGTTGTTGCCAAGAGAAGCTGTCAGATTTGGGGAGTTATCCTTTGACACATGTGAATTGTCACTAATATCCAGGTTGAAGTATAGAAAGTATGGGGATTTAGGGCGAACAGGAGGAGGAGGAATTATGTTTTGGAATGCATTTGTTTTAATTCCAAATGTTCATGTAAAACTTTCATGCTTTCTCTTAATGACTTACACTCAAGACATGCTTTATGCATCTTCAGGATTCTGCAGTTACTTTCAAAATATGAATGTGCAAAATTTTGTGAAACATGTTAGCTGTTGTTGCCTCTTTCTGACAGTTTTAGATAGTTTCAGAAGGAAAAAGGCTATGTGCACGGATAAAGACAATATTTTCTTCATCTAAGTGCTGATTTTTTTCTAGAGAATTTTCCTCTGAAAACTGTATGTAGTACTTTATTTTACATCAGAACTGTTGCTTTACTTTTCAAACTTTTCTTTAGAAACTGGAAAATGTGTTCCAGAGTGGATGTTACCACCAAATTCCCAGTTGGTAAACTCAGCCTTTCAGTAGTACTTAACAGTTTTCCACTGAATCTTTAAAGGTCAAATTAGGTTGCTGAATAATTATATCTGCAAGAAGCAGTGTCTGGTGTCCAGTTGTAACCCCTAAGACTTAACTTTCTTCCACCTGAAGTGATTCTGGAACAGGACAAAGAAGCATGTTATGTAATAAAGCTGAATTCTGCAAGTATTTCAGTAGTTTATAGCTTTTTCACTGAGAATATCTAACAATATGTAGAATTTGCAGAGGAAGTACTAGACTTAATCTGATTCTGCCATTACTACTTTTTATTCAAAATATATAACTGTATAGACATCAGTGCTCTAGTACAGTCGCAAACACCTATTACGGGAGAATGATGTTGAGTTATTAGCCTCTGCGTTGAGCTCACAAAATGATTCATATTGATCTTATGCCAGTTAATTATAGATACATACTTAAATGCTGTGATTCATTAGTATCTCACCATATTTAACAAGTTAGCTTTTTACCAGTCTTACTTTTCACCTTTAATCACTGCCCAAGCATCTCTGTCAAGGAGGTTTATATAAATGGTCAATCATCAAATACAAAGTCTGACCCTCAGTGAACCAAGAACAGCTATGCTTAAGCTAGGGACAAGTTTTTGCTTGCTGATCGAGTTTTTTTCCCATTATTTAAAGATTTCCTCAAGGTAGCTAGGTCCCCAAGCTTTGTATTACATATGCATGTATATGGGCACATATAATGCATGTATGAAAATAAATTCAGCAAATAAATAGCTTTGCAACTGTTAGTTGGAAAAATATACTGGTCATTCAATTTATTGATATGTTGACTATTATCAGTCAATTCATTCTCACTGCATCAAATGATTATGTAATTTTACAGGAGGTAGAGAAAAAGAGAAGAGTTGAAGAAGCATACAAAAATGCTGTGACAGAACTGAAGAAAAAGTCCCACTTTGGAGGGCCAGACTATGAGGTGCAAATTTTGCTTTTGAAATTTCAAAAAATGCTATCATTTCTAATGATTGGTTTGTTTTTTAAGGCGGGGAAAGGGGTGTATAAATCAAGGTGTTTGGTTTGTGCAGGCGTGTTCGTGCCACTTTTATTTTCCACCTTGGAAATTGAAACTGTATGAAGAATTTCAGTCCTTAATTATTTGAGGAGGGAAGTCTGTTTTCACCTCAGGCTTCCATGTTCTGCTTTTGTCTAAAGTATTTTGCTTACAGATATTTCTGCTGATTTTTGATTTTTTTTTTCTACATTTCATATTGCTTATATTGCGATAGTATTTGATTTTTAGTGGTTCGGCTGTATAGATATATAAATCAACTATGAAAACCCTGACTTCAGAGGCAGTCTTAGAATCTGAAGTTTAACTCAAATTGATTTTTAACTTATTACTGTCACTTCAAATTTTGTGTTGAAAAATTCGGTGATTTTTAAGTTTCTTTAATCTGTTAAATTACATATTTCAGCAGCTTCCTCCTCAGTTGAGGTATTTAGTCAAATTCTAAGATGCTTAAACCACTTTCTGAAAAATAGTTTAAGCTAGTGCATCTATAATGCAGTTTGCCTAATTTTTAAGAACATGACCCTTTCATGTACATTAATCAAAACATGCTTCTACTTACAAATCAGCGCCTGAGAAATAGTACTAATATATTGAGATATTTAAAAGAAACTTGAAGTTAGGTTGTCTGTTGTGACTGAGGCATACACTGTAAAACAAAAAGATGGATAGGAGATTTGACTTCGTCTACCTGGGTATGAACCCAGCTGCTTCTCCCAGGTATCCCTGTTGTAAAGTAGTTTTTTGAAATTTGCTAGACCAGCTTGTTTTACAATACAGTAAAAGCAGTAAACTTCATTTTCTGAAATTACCATTTTACTTAGATTTAAGTTTTTAATAGTTGACTCAACTCTGCCTGCTGTTTAGTGTTAAACTGTTATTTCCAAAAATTTTCAGTAGGGATCCCTAGAATTTTATTATGTTTTGAGCACATACCTGAAATGCACCCTAAGGCACTGGAAGACTTGGAAGGAGTCTAGCTACACAATTATGTTAATATGTGTACTTTACTGACATACTGTAAAGGTTTTTAAGAGGAGATAAATGTTAATTAAAACCTGAATATGATGTCAGTGCATATTGACACTGTTACTCCATTTCCTGTTTTTTTTCTTAAACAACTACCCCTAGTTGTAGTTTAGAGGGATTAACTTCCTTTAACAAGTAAGGTTTTTAGATAAATTGTAATCTAAGAATATTGGTGAAAATATTTGAGGTCTATAGAAGAAATTTGCTTCCATCGGTTATATGCATAATATAAATATGTATTTCTAAAACTGAAGTGGAACTGTCATGTCTCCAAAATTTTTAACTGTTTTT
Organism: Athene cunicularia; assembly: GCF_003259725.1. Classification (NCBI taxonomy): domain Eukaryota; kingdom Metazoa; phylum Chordata; class Aves; order Strigiformes; family Strigidae; genus Athene; species Athene cunicularia. Next base: position 819,728 of record NW_020799144.1, on the reverse strand, counting down.
GTTTCTTAACACTCTAGGAAGGTCCTAACAGTCTGATTAATGAAGAAGAATTCTTTGATGCTGTTGAAGCTGCTCTCGATAGACAGGATAAAATGGAAGAACAGGTATTGATACTTGAAAAATATCTTAATGATGGGCATTTCCTGGGAGACTCCAGTTACTGAAATTCTGTTTGGGAATGCATCTTCTGAAGCTCTAAATATTTTATTCTGACATTGATAAGGAGAATTCACTCAGTATTTTTACAGTTAAATATTGTTGCTTAACACTAATTTTGAGAAAGTGTCTTCACAGATTACATAGAAAAGGATAGTATAAGTGTTGAGATAACTGAATGTCTCTAGCTTCTAATTTCTACATCAGCGTCCAGTGTAAAACTTACCTTTGTATGTTACTGATGCCCTGTGCAAATATCAAACACTGCAGCTATTTCTCATAATCTAGTTATTGCTCTGAAGTTTCTTTTGACTCTAGCAGTATGTGAAATAGAAAAGATATATTTATGTTGGTGTTTATTTTATTTAAAAATTCCGTGGGCTCTGGCTACTTCTCTAGCTCATTTCTTGAATACACTTCAGTGAGAAGGATTAGAAAGGCTTAAGATGCATGTGAGGAAATATATAGAATGTGAGAACATATAGCAGTATGTAAAATGAGAGGGTATAACAAAGCGATGCATTTTTCATCTTAAAAGTGATGAGGTTTTGAATATAGTGAATACAATGACTTGGTTAAGATTTAAAATACTTCCTAGTGGACATATAGTACCCAACAGAGTTTACCGACTTTGGGATTTCTTAGCAGAGAGTAGAAGTTTTGAGTGACTGTTGTAGTACTACATGGATCCTTAATGCTGCCATCTATTTTCCTTAACTCAGAAGTATATCATGATGTATAGACAAATTCAGTCTTTGGGTCCATTCACTTACTGAGAATTCCAGCAGGATGACAGCTTAATGCCTGTCATGGACAGCATTAGTTGTTGCAGCCACTATATAGTTTGAGGATGACTCACTCTGTTTCATAGTCCCTCCAGTAACAGCTGACTAGTAATAACTAGACCTATTTTCTTGCAGTCCCAGAGTGAAAAGGTTAGGTTACACTGGCCAACATCCTTACCTTCTGGAGATGCATATTCTGCTGTGGGGACTCATCGGTTTGTCCAAAAGGTAGGATATCTCTCATGATCTCCTCTGAATAATGGTCTGACCTATGGATATTTCTATATAGTGTATTGTATGGGTAGGTGATTTTAAGTGTTTCTAGTAACTTTCAATGATTTACTCATTTTCAAATTAAGTAGCTGATTTGAGTATCTATTTAGAATACTGACTTATATCAAGCTTGTTGTATAATAAAGGAAAAATCCCAGCTTGCTAACCTGTGTTTTTCCTGATACCTTAATTTGTTGAATTGATTTTATAATACGAAAAAAAATCCAGTTGCTTGTATCATGATCAGTTGACTTTTTGGTGTTACTGGAAACACTGTGCTTCTCTCAGGGATACACTGGGAGCATAATAGATAATAGGTGCATGAAATCAGCATTCGCTGCTGTGCTTGCTGCTTGTGGTGCTTTTGTTTTCCTTTTCATTATCTTGTGCTTGCAAGTTGGTACTGAATGCTCTGTTGTGCCTTTGTTCTGATTACTTGGTTTTTTCTTTGTCTGTCTCTGGTAGCCCTATAGTCGCTCTTCCTCCATGTCTTCCATTGATCTAGTCAGTGCCTCTGATGATGTTCACAGATTCAGCGCCCAGGTACTGTATTAATGTGTAGAGTGGGAGTTGCATATTTTTGCTGTATTTCATCCTCTTCTCTAGAACCTGGGTTTTTTGTTACATAAATCACTGCTTGCTTTAAAGTAGTATGTTGAGACAAAGGAGTTCTCTATTCCTGTACAAAATGGTTGTCTTTTTACATCCAGCTTGCATGCATACACTTATGCAGAGGCCTAAATCTTGGGGAATAGTTGGATTTAATTCAACAGCTTTAACAATGCCTACAATTCGAAAATTTTGCATTTCTCATTATAGTCAAAGTAGAATAACACGTTTTGTGTGGTCTGGAGGTGGTCTTTTATTTAAATTGAATAGTTTTTGTTGCTTTTAAATCAAAGGTTTGATTTTGGTTTCCAGCATTTGTTTGTAATGACATTAAGATGATAAGTGTTAAGGTTTGGTATTGCCATCTTTACCTCTAGAGCTGGTTTTATTACTGAAAGGTCATAAACTATGACAAACAGATTGTGAGTATGAGAATTTTTACTGAAGAGTTTCAGTATATTCCCATACCCTTCTGAAAGTAAGTCTGGCATGTTGAATATGTCCATGTAGTCATAGTGACATATTCCAGCAACATACAAAACTAATCTAGGTGCTTGCTCTGAAGATCATAGAGTATAGTAGAATTAGATAGGCGAGTACATGTTTGCTCTTTAGTCTCAAAAGCTGTTCAGACATGGCATTCATACCATCAGTTTCCTTCTGCTGTGGTCCATATGTGATTCTGAATATGGAGCTTCCTTCTGGGATCTGTTATTTTGGAGCTTTTCAAAAACTATTGATTAATGTTGCAGACAACCTGCTTTTTCAAATAGAAGGATTTTCTTTTATTAACAGAGCCTGAAATTGTACCACCTAGAGAACTTGATTCCAGCTGTATGAGCAGGACCCTAGCACTTAAAAGACTTGCTTATTAGACTGAAATCCCAACACTTGCCTTGACCTTTTGCAGCCAGTTAATTTCTGAAGTTTGAACTTATCACAAAAGAAAAAGTACGCAGGTCATATTTGCACAGCACTGATAGACTCATCTTGTACTCCCATAGCCAAGTTATTTTTTCAAGTTTGTTTCTGTTTGGGAGGAGGAATCGAGTAATAGAAAGCAAGTTTGATCCTCAAGGTAGGAACTGGTTGTCTGTCAGGCTATGGGCATGTGGACAATTCAATATAAGAGAAACTCATAGCTGCTAAAATATGTGGGCCTCCTCATTTTCACCTTTTATGCCTGTCATAATATTTCTGCATTCATATGGTAAACCTGAGTATCAGAGCACTAGTGTGGCTGAAAAACTAACTATTTAAAAACAAATCTGAGGTCAACCAGCTCCTTATCACAGTAATGCAAATTTAAGTTAAGGATCAAATGGACTGCAGTCAAGTAGTTCTTTTCAGCTGCTGCATGGATTATACTGTGTAGAAGTTTCTACTGAGTGCCTTTTGAATGCAGCTTCAAGTTAGTTGAGTCACTGCAGAAAGGATGATCATCTCCATCTATTGGAAACTACTCTCCCTGGCATACACACATCCCCCCAGATATTTAACCTAGAACAAATTTCTGATAGATTAACAACCAGTCCACCTGTTCTGATGCTTCGTTGCTACCGAACAAGCAAGTGAAAGGCAACTGAGAGCACGAAGAGAAAAGCCGCACACCTTTTGGTGGGAATCTGCTTTAGACCTTATTAATGTGAAACTGACCTCTGCTTCCAGGCTGAGGATTTAGCTTTTGGAAAGGCAAGCTAATATCTTGATTCTGACTTGTTCCTAGACTTCATTTGTACGAAGGGAATTTTGGTATCGTTAAAAAGTCAAATAGAAACTTGCGGCCTTGTTTTTAAGATTGAGAAGTAAACATGTATTCTGATGGGACCTGAATTTTCACTGTGTCTCAAAGGTATTGATTTGTCTCTGTCAGTTGAGTGGGATGTTGTAGGCCTAAAGTACTGCAGATAGATTGCAGATTACTTTCTTTTAAAGGACTATCAGATTTTGAGTGAGCTGTTCTCAGGGCCTTTAAAGTGAAGAACTTCCCACTTAATGATCCCACCAAGGCTTCCTGGCATACAGGTTACAAGTATTTTTGCATAACACTCCTGCAGCCTGTGAGGAACCCAGAGGTAAGAGTGTGGTCTCTCCAGTGAGAAATAAGCTGTGAATCTTGACTCTGTACCTCTGAAATAGGTGCAGGTTGGCAGACAGCAACTATTGCCTAGATTGCTTATGTTTTGGACGGGTAGTATGCGCAAGGCAGTCGGTACTGCAATTCCTTGGTGAAGCAGAAGTAAGGAAGTGTTGAGATGGCACACTGCCACCTCTTCTTCTATTCCCCTCATACCTCTGAATTTAGAATGAAGCAAAAAGTGTCAAACGACAAAACTGAGGTATAAAAGCTAGCTTTTTCCTTTAACAGATTAAGCGCTAGGGGAGAAGAGACACAGGGACCTGACAGTGTTGCAGGTAGACGTTAGGAGCATGGCAAGGCTTCTTCTCTAAATGAAGTGTGACCTAGAGCTAATAAATTGAATATTTAAATAGCTCACATTCTTACCTGGTTTGGATTTTCTATATTGTTGTTGTTTCACTGGAAAAAAAAGAAAACTCTTGTAGGAAACCTGTTGGTAACATATTTTAATTCTATAACAAAAAGATCATTATTTTTAAATTTTGCTTTCTACTTGTTGCATTACTTAAAATATATTTTACATGCACACTAGGCTTCACATTAAAGTTGTGCAAAATTACATATGGGTTCAGGCCATTAATCTTGTGATTGTGCACCTCTTAGGCTAATCTTTGTGTTAATCAACTCACCTTTCCTTGTAAGTGCTTTTCCTTTTGGAAAAAAAAAAGTGTACTTCTAGTAATTCAGGAAAATAGTGTCAATCACATGGACTTATTTGCTGTGACAAGTTTGAGTAGTCACCTAGCTTTTGGGTGGAAAAAAGTTAGTGTTTCCAGTACTTGTACACAGCAATGGATACCTTATATTTTTTCTTCTGTTCTTATTCGGGGAAGAGTAGGATCTAGAAAGGGGTGGGGAGCCAAAAAACCAGGAGGAGTTTGTAGATCTAAAATAAAAATCCATTTCCAGTCCCAGCCCTCATTTTATTGCACATTATATGGAATAAAAAAACCGAGGTATTCACACAGCTTGATAAAAATGTATCAAATATTTGGCCTTTAAGAAAAGCACACAACTATCTAGCTAAATTTTTTAATTAGTATTTTATAATAGTGGAGTCTTTGTATCATCATAACTTTTTGAACATAAGCATTTCTGTTCTTTTTTCCTAGCTGGCAACTGTGCAAAGATGCCAATGAAACAAAATAGGCATGCTTTGCTTATGACTGTTTCCTTCATTGCTCTTTCAATATGACTTTTGATATATGTTCACTTTTTTACAGCTTGTCTGCTTTCTCCCCATTCACCTCTGCCTTTTTTCAGCTTTTTAAATGCTCTTCACTGAATATCTTAGTGCACTGTAATTCTGTTTAGAGGTACCTCAAGTAAGTTCTTACATGCTGAAATAAAACTTAGGTAGAAATAATGGTTTTAGAGGTGCAAAGGAAGGATAGGAAGTATTCATAAAGAATAAAGTTGGAAGTTGAATCAAGATTTTGGCTTCTGTTTCTGAAGGCCAGAAGTATCTGCTTCTTAACCCACAATAGAAAGCTTTGTTGTCCAAATTCAGCCTCTGCACAGGATTTGAAGTATTGTCTTGTGGTTTCCAATAATGTAGAGTCTCTGCCCAAGAAGATGGAAGGAATGAGTTCATGTGTGGTGTTTTCTTTTAAAGGTGGAAGAGATGGTACAAAACCATATGACATATTCCTTGCAAGATGTAGGAGGAGATGCCAATTGGCAGCTAGTGGTAGAAGAAGGAGAAATGAAGGTAAAGATTTGGGGGTTTGTTTAATTGATATGGTAATTGAGATAATATGCTATGAAGACAGATACTTTCAGCCTGGAGGACTCGGCACTGTTAGGTTTACAGTTGGAGTTGATCTTAAGGGTTACTTCTGACCTAAGTAATTCTGTGATTCTCTGGGAATACTATCACTCTGCAAGTGATACTGTTTAAACTTCTCTAAGAATAGCATTAAGTTAGGACTGGAGTCCACAAGCGCTGTGGCTTCTGATACATATATTCATATAAAATCCTGTGTAACTCTTAAAATAGCTTTGTCTTTGCAGATTCCTTTCTCATTCTCTCCTACTTAAAACTTGGTATCAATATGATGTGTAAATTCTATGTACCAAAATGTCAGGGTAGCAGGTTACTGTGTTGGCTGCTCTACTGTGCTTGTATGGATCCTTGTGCATAGTGATAAATAAGGTAGCTTAATCATTTTTGGAGTAGACATTCTTAAAATACTGCTGTTTTAAAGTGAATTGCCATGTAAGAATGTCCGCATTGGTAGTTACCAGAGAACACTGACATGGCAGATTATTCATGTGTTAGTCTCTTCTAGGTAAGTGGGGTTTTTTTAAAAAACTGATGAAAATTTAAAACAATTAAAACATGAACAGTTTTGACAAATTTTGTTCTATGTTTCTTTGTATTTGGCTATAGGTATACAGAAGAGAGGTGGAAGAGAATGGAATAGTTTTAGATCCTTTGAAAGCAACCCATGCCGTTAAAGGGGTAACAGGGCACGAAGTTTGCCATTATTTCTGGAATGTCGATGTTCGTAATGACTGGGAAAGTAAGGAATTAGTTCTTAAGATCTGCATGTTTATCAGCAAGGATATTGTTTATAGCATTGACCTAATATCTGTGCTTGTTTACTGATGAATTTTTTTCCCCCCCTCCTCTTTTAGCAACAATTGAAAATTTCCATGTTGTGGAAAATTTAGCTGATAATGCAATCATCATTTACCAGACACATAAGGTAAAAACACTTCAGCTGTATGCATATCTTACTGAGACAGTGTGGAGCATATATTTTGCAATTTTATTCTGAATACTTTTTAATGGCTTAACAACTTAAAATACTGTTCCTATTAAACTGTAACTTTTTCAGTTTTTCAAACTTTTCATGATAGCATAATTGTGCATGTGTCTGATAGAGCTTGTAATAACAAATGAGAACTGGTTTTAATCTCTCTAACAATATCACTGCCAGCAAGGCAAGGGTCATCCAAGGCAAGCAGAAAAAAAATAAATCAACACTCACTACATGGAAGAAACCTGTACTATTGTATTGTATGTTTTCTTGTAATAATGCAAGCTATTGTTGACCACAGTAAGTTAACATACACATTTGCATTATGAGGTGATATAATTGCTGGTACAACATTTGTTCTTGTAACTTTATGGTTTTTTCCCTCTCAAGTTTAGGTGTAAATTTACTAAAATGTTAATTTGAATTATCACTCAACTGTAACTTAAAGTTTAAAAAAAAGGGAATTAAATATACAGATGAATCTTTAATCTTGCATGATTCCAATAATTAGTATACTCAAATATTAAACCAAATATTTTTCTTTGACAATTTCACCAGTTGTGTGGCTACCTTAAAAATTCTGTAACAGAGGAGTCATGCTAATGAGTAAGACAGTTGTGTATATTGTGTAATATTGTGGTAAAAGCTAGACTTTTTTCCTCTACTGAGTGTCAGGAAAAGGACTTTTGTATTTTTCTTATTTATTAGACACTTTGCTTCTGAAACATTCCCTTAAGTAGTATCAGTTGACTATATCTGTCTTACTGAAGTAGTAGCTTTTTGAAAGAATATTTGTTTTAAATATTTCTCTCCCTTTTCTGGAAACATAAGTGACTGTAGATCCATCTATTTATAAATAACTACTGATTCAGTTTGTAGCTTACAAGTATTAACTAAAATGTAAACTTGAGGTTGAGGGAACAGGAGGGAAACTGCCTCTTCATGTTGCTCTACTGCAGAAGTTATTTCAGCTTGGCTTTTTGCATTTCAAAGGCCTTAAGCTTTTGCCTTAAATTTTTTAAAATTAAGCATAACCATATGATGCATCTGTACAAACAGCTAAATTCTGTTTTAGTTTTGAAAATGAAATTACTAACTCAAACTTTCATTTAAATAACATGACTGACCTGGCTTGCCTTGCTTGTTTTTTCCTTTAAGGATAGTAAATACTTATTTTGCAAAATTGGAAAACTTATATTCAGGTGTCTTTCTGCAGAGGGTGTGGCCAGCTTCTCAAAGGGATGTGCTGTATTTGTCTGCCATCAGAAAGATACCAGCATTCAGTGAAAATGATCCTGAAACATGGATTGTGTGCAATTTCTCTGTGGAACATGACAGTGCTCCTGTAAGTATTATTTTCATTCTGTCAAGTTCTGCTTTTAAGGTAACTTTTTTGATTACGTGGTAAAGCACATGCAATACTAGTGTGAGGGAGGTGAGGGGTTACGCAAAAATACAGTTTATTTAAACCAGGTGATAAAATGACCTGATGAAGGCATTATCAGCCAAAAGCTTTCTTGACTTATCTCAACAGTTGACTGATCTGAGGTTGCAGCAGAATGGAAGCAAAATTTCTGGAGTTGTGAAAATTCTTTAAAATTAAAGAATTAAAATTAAAGAATTGAGGTGATTTTGTATGGCATCAAATCAAATAACTCTTTGATATTGTCAGATATAGAAGTAGGGTTGTAAGATTGTAAATACAGAATCTGTTAAACCTCCATCTTACACAGTTCTGCCTTGGTTCTCCCAGTAGCAAAGATTGTTTTCTGTGTAATACTTGTGTGTTAATTTCTATGCCCTGTTTACAAGGGAAAAGCTACTAACTCATAATTGTAAATGCTGATACATTATTCTTTAAATGTTTCTCTACTACTTTGTCACAATAACTGAAGTAATTAACTTGTAATATGTATAAGCAAGCAGAAACCTGAGATACAGGCATTTTAGTTCAACCCTTTCCCTATTCAACATGTACCCTTCACTTCATTTACATTCATGTTACATCCATGTAGTGCTAGAGTGCAAACTCTCAGAAACACAGGTTCTGGAGTGGCTTAGATTTCATAGTAACTTAAAATGTTAGCTGTCAAGTATGCTAAAATAAATTTAGCCTGAGGTTTACAAATGTTTCTTTTTTTTGTCAGCTGAACAATCGCTGTGTCCGTGCCAAAATAAACATTGCTATGATTTGTCAGACATTAGTAAGCCCACCAGAGGGGAACAAGGAAATTAGTAGGGACAACATCCTATGCAAGATTACATATGTAGCTAATGGTAAGTCTAAAATATTTCACTGTGACATTCATGATGTATGCTAATTCTGAAGAGCTGAATACCGGCAAAAAATCTTGATGTAGCTTTCTGTCAAACTTATATATAGCACCACATTTATAGTCTTCATGTTCAAAAGACTGATGTGCTACATCAATCAGTGAGTGGGTTCATTCACTGTGGTGCATTCTACAAGGAATAAACGTAAGGTGTGTGGCTCTGTCTTAAGTACAGAACCTTGGGGTTGAGGAGGGTGGGCAGAAGAAATGTCTGCAGCTGAAATTACTTGGCGTAGCTCTTAATTTCAGTAATAGTATGTCTCTCTCACTCACTGCTGTATTCCACACCCCCCCCACCCCCCCCCGTTCACCTTGTTAGGTAGAAAAGCTGCTGATAGTAAAGATACAGTTCTTACCCTTAGTGTTGAGAAGGAGCAAATACATTTTGTATGACAGTGTTTGCAAGCCATATAATCTAGTTTTACCTTTTTTTAACTGATAGAATCCTTGGTATTGACTGAAAAGTTATCAAAGCCAAACTATTGTTACTGTGCCCAGTATTTATCAGTGTATTGTAGTATAGGAGCTATGTACTTATTAGGTCCTCTCCTGGAGCTACAAAACACTTAGAGTAGCTTACCTGCTTATTACTTTTAACCACCTATTACATGGTTTACCAAAGAATCAGAGTCTGAAAGACTGGTTCAGTAAATCTTTGATATATAGGAGTGATGTAATTTGTATTAAATCCTGTACAAATACTACTATATGATGTAAAACTCTGGTGTAAGCTGCTTTGTTTCCTTTTTAGAAGTTTCCGAATTACTTAAAATTTTTATTGGTAAATTTTGAACTACGATTATGTGGAAACCAGCAGCTTTTTCAGCAAAATACTTGCCTTGTGAATTGAAGTGTATTTTAAAATCAGTTTGAATTTTTTTTAAAGTGCTTTAAAAATAATTTGTAAGACATTGGCTACATAGCAGTTCTGCAGACAAATGCAGCAGTTATTAAAAGGTTAAGACAGACTTCTGTTTTCTTTGAAATAAGTAGTAACTTCAGTCTTTCTTCTGTTTCCTGAAAGTCCGTAGAGAATATTGTCTTCCATTTGGACATTCCCCAGAGACTCACAGGACATGATGTTTAAAGCTTTCTAAATAGTGGCATCATAGAACTGAACTGAGTTTGAGTATTAAGAGTAGAAGGTGCTACAATAGGAGCTGTAAAGGCATAAAAAAAATTGCTGATCATTTTTTCTGTTACTTCAGAAAGTCGCAGGAATAACAAACTCATATTTTCTTTCTAGCCTTTAGTTGCTTTGCTGTATTTTAATGTCTGTCTACCTCTCTACTTCTAGTGAACCCAGGAGGGTGGGCACCAGCGTCAGTGTTACGGGCAGTGGCAAAACGAGAATATCCAAAATTCCTGAAGCGTTTTACATCATACGTGCAAGAGAAAACAGCAGGAAAGCCTATTTTATTCTAGTATTATCAGGTATATATTAATATTTTTAATTATTAATTCACTGTTACACATTTAAGGCCAATCAGAAGTATGCAATCTAGAAGTCTTACCATGATTAGCATTAATGCAGTGTTTTCTTTTAATACACGTATGCAATATACGTTTAAAAATATTCATATGATTCTCTAACAGTTTGGGTTGGAAAGGACCTTTAAAGATCATCTAGTTCCAAATCCCCTTTCATGGGCAGGGACATCTTCCACTAGACCACACTGCTTAAAGCCCTGTCCAACCTGGCCTTGAACACTGCTGGGGAGGGGGCAGCCTTACAGGAAAGAATTTCTTCCTTATATCTAATCTGAATCTACCCTCTTTCAGTTTAAAACTGTTACACCTCATCCTACCACTACCCTCCTTGGTTAGAGTCCCTCCCGATCTTTCCTGTAGGCCCACCTCCTTTAAGTACAAGAAGGCTGCTATAAGGTCTTCCTGGAGCCTTGCCTTCTCTAGGCTGAACAACCCCAACTCTCAGTCTGTCCTCACAAGGGAGGTGCTCCAGCCCCGTGATTGTCTTCGTGGCCTCCTCTGGACCCACTAGAGCAGGTCCATGCCCTTATGTTGGGGGCCCCACAGCTAGACACAGAACTCCAGGTGGGGTCTCATGAGAGTGGAGTAGAGGAGGACAACCACTTCCCTCACCTGCTGGCCACACTTCTCTTGATGCAGCTCAGGACACGGTTGGCTTTCTGGGCTGCAAGTGCACATTGCTGGCTCACAGTCACTTTTTAATCCACTAACATCCCCAAGTCCTTCTCTGCAGGGCTGCTCTCAATCCACTCATCACCCAGCCTCTATTTGTGCTTGAGATTGCCTTGACCCATGTGCAGGACCTTGCACTTGGCCTGGTTGAACTTCATGATGTTTGCATGGGCCTATTTCTCAAGCCTGTCCAGGTCCCTCTGGATAGCACATGCCTTCCCTCCACTGTGTCAACTGCACCACACAGCTTGGTGTTGTCAGCATACTTGCTGAGAGTGCACTTGATCCCACTGTTCATGTTGCCAACAAAGATGTTAAACAGTGCTAGTCCCAACACTGACTTCTGAGGAACACCATTTGTCACTGCTGTCCACTTGGACATTGAGCTGTTGACTGCAACTTTTTGAGTGCGACCATCCAGCTAATTCCTTATCCTCTGAGTGGTCCATCTGTCAAATCCATGTCTCCAATTTAGAGACAATGGTGTGCAGGACAGTGTCAAATGCTTTGCACAACTCCAGAGAGATGACATCGGTTGCTCTTCCAGTGCTGTAACTATGTTGTAGAAGGCATGATTTGCCCATAGAGAAGCCATGCTGACTGACACCAGTTACCTCCTTATTCTCCATGTACCCTAGCATAGTTTCCAGGAGGATCTGTTCCATGAACTTGACAGGTACAGAGGTGAGACTGACTGACCTGTAGTTCACCAAGTCTTCCTTTTTTCACCTTTTTAGAAATAGGGGTTATGTTTCCCCTTTCCCAGTCAGCAGAAAATACACCAGACTGCCACGACTTCTGAAATACGATGGATAGTGGCTTAGCCACTTCACCCATCAGTTCCCCCAGGACCTACGGATGCACCTCATCCAGGTCCCATGGACTTGAGCACCTTCAGGCTCCTTAGATGGTCTCAAGCCTGATCTTTTCCTACAGTGGACAGTTCTTCATTCTCCCAGTCCCCACCTTTGGCTTCTGTGTTTTGGGCAGTGTGTGTTGGGAACACCTGCCGGTGATGACGGAGGCAAAAGAGTCATTGAGTACCTCAGGCTTCTCATTATCCCGGGTGAAGTCTCCCATTTCCTCCTGGACAGGGCCCACATGTTCCCTAGTCTTCCTTTTATCACCAACCTGCCTACAGAAGCTTTTCTTGTTGCTGTGGACATCCCTGGCCAGATATAAATCTATCAGGGCTTTGGCCTTCCTAATCTGCTCCCTGCCTGCTCGGACAGTTTCTCTGTGCTCCTCCCAGGCTATCTCTCTTTGTTTCCACCCTTTGTAGGCTTCCTTTTTGTGTTTGAGCTTGTCCAGGAGCTTCTTGTTCATCCCTGCAGGCCTCCTCAAGTTCTTACCCAACTTCCTCTTTGTCAGGATGCACTGCTCCTGAGCTTGGGGCAGGTGATCCCTGAGTATTAACCCGTTTTCTTGGGCTCCTCTTCCCTCCAGGGCTTTATCCCATGCTATTCTGCCTAGCAGATCCCTGAAGAGGTCAAAGCCTGATCTCCTGAAGTCCAGGGTCGTGAGCTAGCTGTGTGCACCCTCCTCGCTCCCCTAAGGGTCTTGACCTCCACCATTTCATGGTCATGCAGCCAAGGCTGCCCTTGAGCTTCACATTTCCCTCCTTGTTGGTGAGAACAAGGTCCAGCATAGCACCTCTCCTAGCTGGCCCCTCTGTCACTTGGAGAAGGAAGTTATCATCAGTGCATTCCAGGAACCTCCTGGATTGCTTATGCCCTGCTGTGCTGTCCCTCCAACAGATATTGGGGTCGTTGAAGTGCCCCATGAGGCTGCTCCTATCTAAGAGGGTCTCATCCACCTAGTCTTCCTGGTTGGGTGGCCTGTAGCAGACCCCCCACTATATTGTCACCTGTCCCTGCCCTCCCACTTTGATTCTGAGCCACAGTCAGCTCTCAGTCAGCTCTTCATCCATCCCCAGGCAGGGCTCCATGCACTCCAGCTGGTCACTGACATAGAGGGTGACATACCCTCCTCATCTCCCCTGCTTGTCCTCCTTAAGGAGCCTGTATCCTTCCATTCCAACACTCCAGTCATAGGAGCCATCCCACCATGTCCCCGTGATGCCAGTAAAATCATAGCCTTGCAGGCATTACATACAAATATTATTAGCATGAAAAAATGTGCACAAATTATCAAGTATTAATTTTTGTAGACATACTATTTTATGTTTCAAGTTCTTGCATACATAACTTATGTAGAAGCAAAAGGATGAATTACTGTGTTTTCTCAGCTATCCTAGGCATTTAACACTTGTTCTGAAAAGAATACTAACGTTTCTCAGACTCATGAGGTTTTGATATCTTAAATTCTTAGTCCTTAGTACTTACATGTAGTTATATCTACTTATATATTAGTATTGTATGAAGGTCAAAGTATTCTTTTATATTAGCAGAACAGTTTTGAACTAGGATTTTTATTAATGGAACTTTCTTGACAGACCAATGTGAATTACTGGAGTATTTAGAAGTTGTGACTTAAACTTCTAGCCTTTCTGATGAGCCTAAGAAAGAAAAGGGATTTAGAGATTATTTCTGAAGACTGGGGATGTATTTTAATGGTATAGGTCATTGGGCTCATCTAAAATGATTTTAACATTTAAACGATGATATGACATTAGAAGAGGATTACTTGATCACTTTTGGGGCTGTCAGAATCTGTCAGATATAAGCTTTAGGGCTAAGGCTTTACTTCATTTTTGTTAGTGTAGACTCTTACCATATAGTTAATGTATAACTGGAGTGTCAAACCATCAAATTTCATTTGGTGGTTCTAGTATTACAGCATGATCTGAAAATGAGTTATCACTTTTTCTTTGCGTGACATAGGCTACTTCTGTTTTGGGGTTCTACTGACTGTGTCAAACTTCTAAAAGTCTTTGTCATGTGAGCCTTCTATAACAGGTAGCCCTGCAATGATTCACACTCTTATTTGTATATTATTAGAGAATTAATGTATGGAAGAACATGGTTGTCGTGAGCCAACAGTGCAAACACAATTATAGCAGTGCTGATACTATTTAAGGTGTTTAACAGTTCCTGTTTCCTATTAGTGTTCAAACTTTTCATTGCTGTATTTTTGTCTTTGCTTACCTGCAGCTATCAGAAAAAGACTGGGTGAGCATTCCACGTTGGAGAAGTGACCATGCGTAAAGCACTCCATGGTGGAACGAAGGATCTACAGTCTTTTTATGGCCCAAGTTCTTGGCTTTGTATACTGAAGTGAATATACTGTCTGAGTATCTGAAATTAGTGCTCTCCTGCTAACTTTTCTTGCTGAATCAGTGTGTAATTATAAATACATGTATTGATAACATGTATATGGCTCTTTTTATTTGCTTGCTTTAGGAGAAGAACAACACATACAACTTCAGATCAAGAACATGGGTTACTGCTTTAATTTTAAACAAGTTGCAGAATTTCACTATCAACCTTACAAAGATACTCATGCAGTTCTTGTGCATGTCTAAAGTACAGAAGTACAAATTCACATATAGCATACTGTTCATGCTTTTTACATGCACAAAAATCTGTATGGTATTTGGGGAGGGAGGGACTTCAGCAAAGTCTAGGTGACTTACTGGCAGGTTTTATTTTGCTTTGTATAATCATAGATCACTGCTGCTGGTTTCTATAATGAATCATCTTGTTACATAAAATGTCAGTTAATAACTGAGGGCTGTTGATATTCTTATGACTTTGCCTTTTCTATTGTCTTACTCTTATGACGATATTTGGTTCTGAAGGAGTAAGAGTGTGAAAAGCTTTATTTTTTTCCAGATATCTTTATATTTCTATTGTATTTTTTAGTTATGTAATATGTGCTACAGAATTTTGTTTTTAAACATCTGGAAATATCTAGGAAGACTCTATATGAGTGTGTAGGAGACTGCCTGAAAGCTTAAAGTCATCTGTCCATGCTATATGTGGACTGCTGTATTGCATGATATCCAGAGCTTTCCCAAAGCTATGAGAAGGTACACTATAATATTTATTGGGAGTAATTTGGACTACATAAGACCAACATTCCCAGTCTTGAATAACGATGAGTACATTATTCTCAGATCCTGCATGTGCGTTCCTCATCTTAATAAAGTCATGCTATAAGGTTCATATAGAAAATTACTTCTCTTGATCATAAAACCCATCAGAGCTATAAGGATGCATAGTTCTTATTGCAAAGTTCCCTTTAGTTGCTGTGAGAATTTAAATGTCAGATACTTGCCTGCGTTTGATTCTGGAAATGCTCATTGAGAGGACTCTGGCAGATTGGTACTGACTCTGAGGTCTTTTATCCATGTCCCATAGTCAGAAACTCTTCAGACACTGCTCAGTGTTTCACTGACCTGTGTATCTTAAGAAAAAAGTTTGATATATTTTTTCAAAAGAAAGCTAAAAGTCTTATTTGATACAGAATGGTAGGTGCCTGACAATAAATATAATACAGTAACCTAATGAAGATTTGGTAAATGATTAAATGTGATCTTCAGTGTTGAAAAACTTTCTGTTCATCATCTCTGTAAAAATTAAATCGTACATAACATGATTATACATGCATGCAGATTTCATGCTCCATAACTCTTCCCTTATTTGCCTTTCTTTAATGGTGTGCATGGAATATGCCTTATCACAGAGTTATTCTGTTAATTTGAATATGTAGAAAAGTGCCTATATGGTAATACTAGTAAGGCAAATAAGATGAAAATTTGTACTTGTTTACTGTATCACCAGTGAGCGTTTTATATAGTGATGTCAAAAATCTTATACCTCAAATGTACTTCATCTTTTTACATCAACCAAGCAGTGGTTCGTTCCGCCATAGCCACTGATGGGAAGGTTTAAAAAAATATCCAAAATATAGAGAGTTTAACTCCTTATTTGCTGTTTCTGGTAACTGTTGGAACATGGATGAGTAATTTAATTGGATAGCTTTATTTTACAAAGGTATGGAAAGTTTACAAAGCAGTATATGAACTTATATCATTAGTTGCATTTGCACTAAATGTGATGTACTTTTGTGATTTATTCTGTAAATAAAAATACACTACAGATACTATTTGTAAAGAATGTTTTACTTTTAGATAAAGGCACTGGTACTTCACTACAGCTAGCCCTGCCCAATCAGAGTTGTAAGAGGCTTCTTGAAGAAAATGGAAGGAATTGCAAGATTGAGAAATTGTTATTAATTGACCTCTTCATAAACAGATAAAAAAAGGCAGTTCTCTGTAGACCTTTCAGATTGTCCGTGTGAAAATAGCCATTAGAGCCTTTCTTCTAGAACGGATCTTGTATGCTTTTGTAAAGTTTGCCCTGTCTCTTGAGCCCATCCCTCTTTTGTCACTGACACATATCTGTGTACTCTGCGTTCACTGCTTCCTGTTAATGGATTGTAGTATTTATACACACTTCTTTACAGAAGCAGTTCCTGACTTCAGAATGGATGTTCCTATAAGATGAACCAACTTGAAGGGCTGAGAATGCAACAATCTTCTCCATCACCTATCGTTCTCTGAATATCTGCGTCTGTTTAGAGATCTTAAATTCTGAGGGAAATTACTTCATAGAACTTGTATTGGTAATGAGAATGAGATAGATGGTCATTGTTATCCTGTCCGAGAACCTGAACATCTTATTTTGACAAATTTATCTGTGAAAAATGTAATGCAGTATGAAGAAAAAAATACCTTTTACTTAATTGGGCTGAGCTGGCTTATCTGAAATTGTGCAGATTCTCTTTTATCAGATTGTCCACCTTGTATTTTTGTCAAGTTGTACAGATAACACTGTATTTGAATTGCCACTGTTCATCTACAGACTTAAAACATGAATCATATTTTTGGGTACCTTGAGTGTGTAGAGTGTAAACTGTTCTATAATAGCTTTATGATTCTAATAAGTTTTAAAAATTAGAAGTTGGCTCTTCCATGTTACAATCACAGATTTAAAACCAGTATTTAAAAGTGAAAAGTATTAAAAATTATGAAGAAAAATCCTGGCTTGTAGTTATTTCTAACTTTCAGTGCATTGGAGAAATTTAGTGAAAACGTTTTAACCAACTTTTAGGTCATGGATAAAGTTATACACAACATTATAGTATAGGGAAAACATTTAACAGGAAAACAGTTTGCTTGTATTACTGAAGTGAAAACTTGAATGCCATGTTAGATTATATACTGAAAAGCTCATTTTGTGCTAGTGTTATCAGAGGCATGTTAAAGATGTTGCTGTATAGAATAGTCTTAATGTAGAGCACTTCCAAAGTATCTCAGCTCTTGTCTTTGTTTGTACAGAATTAATAACATTATAGAAGTTTTCATGGGAAGAATAGAGATTCAGGACTGAGGAGTCCCAGAGGATAAACTTGTGCCTTTTTCAGAAGTATGAATAATTTTTAAGAACTAAACTTGCTCTGTGGAGCAAGCTTACTTAATAGCAGAAATAGGTGGTGCGTAGTAGATCAGTAACACTCCTACCTTTATTGATTAAGCAGGGATTTCTACTTTATCAATTACTATATAAAAAGTTGTAGGAACCTTACAAGTATGCAAGTCTGGAGGAACAGTTTGACATAACAAAGTACTGGTTGCACAAAAAGAAAACTTAGCTGCATCAAGGCTTGGACAGTATATTGCAACACACAGATTCCTGAGGTAAGCCCTAGGGTTGAAGAATGCAATAGATGGCAAAAAGAAATCCCCCAAAATAAAACAAAGCATGCTTGGTCCCATAAGTTCTGTGTAACTTAGAAGAACATGTACTTTCCAGTCAGGAGAGGTTGGGTGTGTCTGTAGCCATCTGTGTAACTACAATATAATTTGACCCTAGATAAAATGAATGATAATTAGGGATATGCCATGAAGATTACCAGTGTGTACTGCTAATAATATCACTATTATCTTTAGGCTCCAGCTATAAGTTTTCATAGAGTAATTAGATAAAAAGGCTTCGAGCATTAGGTGCCTGAAAGTGTCTGGTTTTCTTCAGCTGTCATTGATGCAGTAAGCTTTTTTTCTTGCACAGCTGCCTCTTCTAAGCACAGACTACAGTTAGAGTAAGAAAGGGTGGTAATGTGGATTGCTGCAGTGTTTAAGGGTTTGTTGTGGTTTAAACCTGGCTGGCAGTGAAGCACCACACAATTGCTCAATTACCCTTGCCCGCATTGGGGGATAGGGGAGAGAATTGGAGGGGTAAAGGTGTGAGAGACAAGGAACCAGGCCTGTGAGAAACTAAGAAAAACAGCCTGAGAAAGCAAAAGTTGAGACTGATCAAAGAAATGCCTCAAACACAAGACAAACCATGAGTCACAGGGTCTATTCTGTGGAGGCAGAAGCTGATAATGCTGCCCCATGCAGCTGGGGGAGAGAGCCCTGTGGAGACAGGATGGCTCTGCTCTGGGGCACCTGGGCAAATTTCAAGGGCCATCTGTCTGGTGAATGAACTTTGCTTCTATTAAAGTTAACACCCCTCAATATGCTAACAAGGGCTAACATGATCATGCTAATTACATCATCCCATGAAACACCTTACCCCTCCCCATACATGGGATATGTAGGTATGTGAGTCAACCTAGGGGACAGACCCAAGGAAAGGCTGTATAAATCAAGGGTGGGGAAGAAAGAGGCTTCACTTCTGCCCTCCTGTCTGCCCTGGCCCCCCTGGAGAGAGCAGTGAAGCAAAGACAGATGCTAGCAAAAAAGATGGCAGCCTCCTGGAACCCTTGCTGGCAGGATCAGTGCAGGAACCCAGACTGGTGATCTCTATTTCTCCATTCCCTCCATCTTCCTCTTTTCCCATTAAGAAATGCAAGGAATATTGTATTGCTCACCACAACTTGCTATATACTTGGCCAATTATCATGTGTTCAGTTAGTACATTGTGGGTAGTTAATGCTTGGACTTGGAGACTTGTTGTCCGTTCCATTGGGGATTTGTGAATCTGAGTCACTTGTCCCCCTCATCCAAGCGGGATGTGACAAAAGGTAAGGAGACTCATAGATTGAGATCAGAAACGTTTAATAATTGAAATGACTAATAATAGTAGTAGTAATAGAAAATACAAACAGGTAATGCAAAATGTGCTTGCTTGCCACTTCCCAGCTGGCCATCTTGGACAGGTGAGAATCCTGAAATGACAGTTCCAGAGGAGAGAGCACTCTCTGGTCAACCCTCACCCATACATTGAACATGACATTATGTGATATGGAGTATTTCATTACCGAATTGGGGTCTGTTGCTCTGGCTCTGCTCCCTCCCGACTTCTTGTGCACCTCTGCACTAGCAGGACACGGAGAGTTGACCATCCCTGATTTCTTAGCAACAACGAAAAACATCAGTGTATTACCAGCATTATTCCCATGCCAAATCCCATACTGAATCTGAAACACAGCACTATTCTAGCTACTAAGAAGAAAAATTATCCAAGCTGAAACCAGGACAGTCTTCCCCCTTATTCCATACCATTTACGTTATGCTCAGGTTCCATGTTTCCCAACACATTCTAAGTAATTACCATCCCTTTCCCTGGTCTTAGAAGTATACACACAGGTATCATTCCCCTAGTTTATGGGCCATCCTTCCAGAATGCATAGGGAGTTCGTTTAGTCCATAACTTCAGGCTCCATCTGTCCTGACAGACTAAATTTAAAGCGGGAGGGGTGATGTGGAGTTGGCTCAGTCGGTGGAGTGGGTGACCTTGGTCACAGCAGGGGAATGGCGTGTAGTCTCTGCGACATTTGGACCTCATAGGTGATGTATCTGGCGCAGTCCACGCTCATGATCTGCAGGCTGAAGGTGTCAATCTCAAGGAAGCTGCTGGGCACCAGTTGCTGAAATCAGTACTGACTCTATCAAAGCACTTTTTTTTTTTTCTTATATCAATGTGACGCTGTTAGTATAATACATATCAACCGCAGCAATGACAATATGCAATAACAGGGTTGTTTAGCAATTAATATTGTATGGCTCAATTCATCATCCATTTTCACCTAAAATCAAATCTCCGAGGCACACATGGGACTTCCTCGTCTTTCTGCATTACCCTCTAAGTGCGCCCAGGTCCCTGGGCAGAAGTAATCCCACACATGGGTTTACCTTTACCTGAGTCAGGAATAACCTGGACTGCCTTCCCCAGTATATTTTTAATGTGCACTACAGGGACTTTGTCCGCATCTACAGTACCTAGAAGTATTGACTAAGCAGGGCTGGCCTGGTTGGCAGATCCTCTAGTATTGACTAACCAGGTGGCTTTTGCTAAATACACGTCCCAGTGTTTGAAAGTGCCACCACCCATTGCTCTCAGTGTAGTTTGTAGCAACCCATTGTAGTGTCCAGTTTTCCCAGAGGCTGGTGCATGGTAGGGGAGCTGATGCACCCACTCAATGCCATCTTATTTGGCCCAAGTGTCTATGAGACTATTTCAGAAATGAGTCCTATAGTCTGACTCAATTCTGTCTGAGGTACCGTGCCGCCACACGACTTGCTTGTCAAGGCCCAGGGTAGACACAATTCTGCTTAAAAAGTTCTATTTAAATTATTGGTTTTATTTTTGAGAACTCAGACCAAGCAATAGTCAGACCTATTGTCACCTGAAGTGTAAAAACTTCACGTCAATTAGGAACTTTCAATTCAGTCTCCTTTTGCTTTAGCTGATCTACCTGAAACTCCATGTGGTATTTTCATGTCTCTCACCATTACAGTAACGTTAAGACTCTGTGATTCATTTGTCCCTCCACTTAGAAAGATACTCAGAAGGTAAATTACCAACTAAATTCCTTTCAGATGCAACAGGAAGGACTTGCATGCTTACTGTTTTCTGTGTGTCTTCATATTTGTACTTACCCTTTGAAAAGCTGGCATACAATGTTCAACTTTTCTGATCCACTGGACTTCTTTCTAAAATTTCATGTCATGAGAGAGAAGCCATGAATTGTGGAAGTCTGCGGCAAGCAATTCCTAAGCAGTGTTATAGTGACTGGGTATGACAACAGCCCTGGCGATTACCACCCACTGGGGTGGGACTTCAACAGAATTGAGGTGCAACCCAGGAAGTTCAGCTTCTCAGTACAGGCAGAGCTCTAGGACCTACCCCTCACCCCCTGGAGTGTCGCCCTATAACAGTATCCTAAACAGTATCCAGTCGAGGGCCAGGATAGTGGGGATAGTGTGCTGTCTGATGAGGGCAAGTACTAAAAGAAGAATCATAGGTCTGTCCATACTCTCCAGAAAATATTTCTAGTCTAGGTAACTAAGCAGTCATATGTGTGATGTATTCAACATAATGGGCTCTCCAGACGACGCTCATTTTCTTGTCCCCATGCCCTGTATGTAGACCCTGCATCAGTGGAACACTTGAGACACTGCACTCGGTGAGCACTAATCCAGTTGTCATGGTTTATCTCGGCACTAATCCAGCTCTCATGGCTTATCTTGTCCAAACTCTGGTGTTGAAAATGCAGCTGTTAATTTAAAAGGCTTTTTTGGAAGCTTTTTGTGGCAGCAGTCTTTGCCTTTATCTGTTTACATAAAGAGTTGTGTGGTGCTAAAGGGTAGCAACATCTCTGACAGGGGTTGATACAGTTTAGTAATGGGTAAAATGCGTGCCTTCTGTAAAGAACTTGAGAAATTTAAATACACTTTATCTTTGTTGTTTTTCCCAACCTTTTTTTATCTGAACTGTATTTGAAAACTCTCAAACCTAATTCAAATATCACTGAAATATAGGGAGGGCAACTAACCATCCTACTATCAAGAGAGGTGCTAAACAAAATCATTAGTTCAATTAGCAGCTGATGATGATCTTAACTGTTTAATGTGTCAATTTTCCATAGTGCTGTCAGGTGTGAGAAGTCTAGCAATAAACACCCCATGTAATTTACTGCTTTCTCATTAACTAAGACTGCCATACCCAACTTCAGTAAAAAATATGGAAGACCATTAAAAGATTTGAAAACCTCTTGCAATTGTTATTATTGATAAATTGTATGAACAGAACAAACAGAAAAAGTTGCACTATAAAGTATATTGTGTCCTAGCTGTTCCTGCTACATTCTCTACTACTTTACTTCTCTATTGTAAACAGGGGTGCAGTTGCTCTTTTATACTGTGCAATTCCTGGGTTTATGCTTGTGTTAAATTCCTCTTGCACTAAAGACTATTAACTTCATGCATTACTTGAAAAAAAAAAATCATGACTAGGTAGGATACAGAAATGGTGCTTTAAAAAAGCAAGCAGCATCAGGATGTGGGTACACTGAAGGATGAATTCCATTAAGTCTGACATTTTGGACTGTTAGACAATATGCTTTCTAATAGGTATCTCCCCAACAGGAGAAGGAAAACTATCACTATTAGTGTTTACTGATGTTCTGAATGGCATTAAAGTGTCCACTTCCGTTCACATCCACAGCTGAAAGAAAAAACGCTCAGTAACTGCAACTGACAAAACACTGACATGTAGCCCTTTATTTCCCCCTCCCTGTTTTGACTTGCCCTCAAAAGGAATTTTAGAGAAAGACCCTCTTCAGCAACACTAACAGAAACCAATGCGTTAACTGCCCGGTTTTTCAATCACATTAGCCTTTTGGGGTCAATTTTTTCCAGGTGCACTAGAGGCTTCAGTTGCTCAGCAAAGTTTCTCATGTCATCAGAAACAACGTCCTGTCCTGCTGGTGCTACCACGCTGAGCTCCACCAGGTAGGAGAGGGAGAGTGGCTCAATGCTCTCTGTGTTTCCTGGCATTAGGATGCGGAAGATCTTGTACACCACGATCTTCATGATGCCCTTGCGGAACACATGCCCTTTGGCCACAAACTCGTGGTCCATGCGGAAGCCCATCTCCACCAGAAAGTCCGTCAGGTTGTCTGAAGTAGCAATGTCTACGCAGTTGCGCACCAGCGCGTGGCGGCTCTTGTCACCTATTTCTGGCTGACCCAGGTAGCGCAAATGCCAAGGCATCCCGCTTTTGTCCATGGACCGCCGTGCCCGTAGCACGAAGGGGCTGGCCTGCTGCCCCTTCAGCAGGAACACCATCTCGTGGTCCAGAAAGGTCTCCGGCTCCATGTTGTCGCAGAGGCCGCGCAGGCGGTGCAGCAGGCTCTCCAGGCTCTGGTCCAGAACGCTCCCTGCGGCAGGCGGAGACAGCGACTCGGTCACCCCCTCCCCTCGCCTCCCCTCCCGGCTGAGCAGGGCTTTCCCTGCAGAAGCTCTGCCAGGATGGCTCTGCTCTGTGCACTTGACACCCCGCACAGGCACCCCATTTCCCATGTGTATAAGAATGTATACAGCCAGGTGTATAAGAAGGATTTTAAAGGAAGTTGAACAGAATTTAGGTAGGTGGCTGGGAATAAGATGTTTACCCTCCATTTCTGCTTCTTTCCACCTCCCCATCTGTCTGACCAACTGTTCTTTCTGTGCTGTGTCTCATCTTCTGCAACTGCAGAATTTAAGATACCTTTAAGGTATGGCAGTGCACTATAACGCCTCCAAGCTCACGGTGACAAGCAGCTCAGCAGCTGCAGGACTATGTCATTGCTGTCTTTTAAACGACTGGTGGACTGGTGAGGGGATTTGGAGATGTTGGCAGGGGCAGGAGGGGAACCACTTTTGCTCACCTATTTTGTCCAGTCCTACAGGAGGTTTGCCCAGGTTGGGATAACGTGTTTCTGCATTGCACTATTGCATAGCTCCTTGGATTATGGGGCAGAAGTAATTGGTGTAGCTGCAGCTGGGGAATTTAAAAGAATTTGCATTTCAAAACAGAAAAGTAGACATCCTAATTTTTTTTCAGCCATTTGTACTAATGCTCCCATGCACCTCAGCTAGGCAGAAGAGGTAATCTGTATCACCACAGAAAGAAGTGAACCTCAGAAACTATCCCTTGTGCAAAACTAAGGTGCATTTTTTACTCATTTTTACCTCTATCTTTCTCAATACCTATTCTTTCATTCTAGCTGCATTATGACCACATTGACTAAAGCTGATCTGTACATAAGAGAAAACCTACTTTTTGCTCTTAGCAGTGTAAGGAAGCTTTTAAACCATCACCCAAACCTTTTGTTGACCATTTTCTCCCTTTATTTCAACACAGGCCTCTTATCTGCGATCAGGGAAGGACATACAGTGCATAAGCACTGTGGCAGCTATCTGGGGTGCAGCTGCAGCTTCAGCAACAGTCAGGTCCCTCCTGGATTGCGCTGTGCCCCTGAAGTCACCCCAGTTCAACCGCATGGCTGTACACCAAACTAGCTCTGGTGTATGAGGCTGAAACAAATTATTACTGCCCTGGGAGAGTACTCTTATGCCATTTCTCATTTTCAGGTGTTTGGCTTGTGCTAATATTTTTATAATTTATTTAGAGGTGGGGGTCAC
>NW_020799144.1:764162-795076 GCF_003259725.1 Athene cunicularia | reverse complement strand
GCTGTGGGGTCGCCGCTGCTTCGGCGGAGCGGTGCGCGGCGCCGGCTTGTCGGGGCGGCGGGAGCGCTCCCCCGTTAGCTGTATCCGCAGCGCTGGGCCTCCCCTCCGGTCTCCTGCGCAGCGGAAGGTGCAGGCATAAAACCTGTGGAAGTGTCGCAGCTGGTCCCTTGCTG
This sequence comes from Athene cunicularia, assembly GCF_003259725.1. Classification (NCBI taxonomy): domain Eukaryota; kingdom Metazoa; phylum Chordata; class Aves; order Strigiformes; family Strigidae; genus Athene; species Athene cunicularia. Next base: position 794,903 of record NW_020799144.1, on the reverse strand, counting down.
CCTGTCAGCCGGCAGGTGCCGGTCCGCTGGGCTACGAGAAGGTGCAGCAGCAAAGGGGTCAGGGCACCACGACGTGGCGCGCCTGCGGCCTTATCGGGGGTGAAATAGGAGCCATGCATTGGTTTGGAAAGGCAGAAATCCAGCCTGCCGCGTTTGTCATCCGGACACAGCAGGTTTTGCGCTGTTTCTAGTCGGAAAGCCCTCCGTTTTCAAAAAGAAGCAGAAATGCAAAGTATCAGTTACATTTAGTCCTGCACATCCCCAAACTAGAGTTATAAATTTTTCTTTAGCAGTTTTTATAACAAGCTTTCATACTGCACAGAAAGTAGTATGTCTGTCTTTCCTTTATCAGTATAACGATATCCTCTATCAGCAGTGGTGGTGACCCCCACCTCTAAATAAATTATAAAAATATTAGCACAAGCCAAACACCTGAAAATGAGAAATGGCATAAGAGTACTCTCCCAGGGCAGTAATAATTTGTTTCAGCCTCATACACCAGAGCTAGTTTGGTGTACAGCCATGCGGTTGAACTGGGGTGACTTCAGGGGCACAGCGCAATCCAGGAGGGACCTGACTGTTGCTGAAGCTGCAGCTGCACCCCAGATAGCTGCCACAGTGCTTATGCACTGTATGTCCTTCCCTGATCGCAGATAAGAGGCCTGTGTTGAAATAAAGGGAGAAAATGGTCAACAAAAGGTTTGGGTGATGGTTTAAAAGCTTCCTTACACTGCTAAGAGCAAAAAGTAGGTTTTCTCTTATGTACAGATCAGCTTTAGTCAATGTGGTCATAATGCAGCTAGAATGAAAGAATAGGTATTGAGAAAGATAGAGGTAAAAATGAGTAAAAAATGCACCTTAGTTTTGCACAAGGGATAGTTTCTGAGGTTCACTTCTTTCTGTGGTGATACAGATTACCTCTTCTGCCTAGCTGAGGTGCATGGGAGCATTAGTACAAATGGCTGAAAAAAAATTAGGATGTCTACTTTTCTGTTTTGAAATGCAAATTCTTTTAAATTCCCCAGCTGCAGCTACACCAATTACTTCTGCCCCATAATCCAAGGAGCTATGCAATAGTGCAATGCAGAAACACGTTATCCCAACCTGGGCAAACCTCCTGTAGGACTGGACAAAATAGGTGAGCAAAAGTGGTTCCCCTCCTGCCCCTGCCAACATCTCCAAATCCCCTCACCAGTCCACCAGTCGTTTAAAAGACAGCAATGACATAGTCCTGCAGCTGCTGAGCTGCTTGTCACCGTGAGCTTGGAGGCGTTATAGTGCACTGCCATACCTTAAAGGTATCTTAAATTCTGCAGTTGCAGAAGATGAGACACAGCACAGAAAGAACAGTTGGTCAGACAGATGGGGAGGTGGAAAGAAGCAGAAATGGAGGGTAAACATCTTATTCCCAGCCACCTACCTAAATTCTGTTCAACTTCCTTTAAAATCCTTCTTATACACCTGGCTGTATACATTCTTATACACATGGGAAATGGGGTGCCTGTGCGGGGTGTCAAGTGCACAGAGCAGAGCCATCCTGGCAGAGCTTCTGCAGGGAAATGTCATGAAATGTGCAATCCAGCCATGTTCACACACTGAAATAACACAAACAGTATGGACGGTCAGTTGGATATAAACTAGTTAAAAAGATTTTTCTTCCTTGTTACTAAAACTTGGATTGTTTTTCTCACTCATCTCAGAGGCTTTGGGTCCAAATCCCTGGTTTTGTCACCTTTATCAATCACAATTGCTTTCAGACTAAGTGTACAGCACTCTCCATTCGCTGGTGGTGAATAGCAAAAAGCCTTCCACGCCACAAATCTGTGTGCAATGAAATGAATGACTCCATTCAGTTATGTAACAGGCAATTTATATAATGAGTTAATTGCATAATTTATTTTTTTAAGTTGTCGACAAAATTTCAAGGCTAGGATTAGTCAATAAGTGATTTTTCTGTCTTAACAGGTAACTCAAGGACACTGGGTTGTTCTTAGCCATTTCACTACAGGCAATGATGTGTCAATAGCTGAGGGACTACCTTAAATAAAGGGACTACACTACAGCACAAAGACAGTAAGAGAAGACAACAAACATCAGGTAATTGATGACATTACCAGCCCCAGTATAATACACATTATGATTCATTCCGCTCTACCTTGCAAAGCAGGAAGACTATTCAAGTGAGAGAGTTCAATGAGCTGGCCAGCCTTGGTGGTTTCCAGACTTGGCCCTGTTCCTAAACTAGTATTACCAAAGCAAAAACTAAAGCCGCATCTAGTTTTCTATGCTACTATGACTGTGTCTCTTGGATTTTAAATGACCAGTTTAGGGTGCTTTGTTAAATGTTAAAAGAAACTGCTGTGAGAACATTTCTTTAGTGAGTGTCCAACTCTTAAGACTTACCAGAAATAATTTTCACATCGGAAAACCAAGATTAACCCTGAAAAAGTGCAATTCTGTTTAGCCAGAAACTCTGCCAGCAGTGGTGTCTCTCCATGTGCCTGATAGACCTGTCCATTTTTTTCACTAACGAAGCATTCCTTTAAAGCCATTGCTCTCAAAAGTTGAATAAATTTTAACTGTTTCAAACTGGGCCAGCTCACACAGACTTATGCCAGCTCTCACATATAAAAGAAGTGAAAGGAGCTGAACTGTACACACTGCTACACTAGTACTTGGCTTGTTTCAAATACATTTTCTAAAGAAGTTTTATCCTTGGCAGTATGGTTATGCCCATGCACAGTGTATAAAGCAGCTTGATTGGGTGTGGGCTGTGGGCAAAACACTGATTGAACAATCAGTGCTGGGCAAAAGAAGGTAGCAACATCACCCACTTGTTTTGAGGGTGAAGTTAAGGTTTTTAGGGCAACTTTACATGGTGACTGCTTGCCTGAGGTTGCGGATTGATGATGACACAGCCTGTGGCATACATGTACTCTAGGATTGCCTTTTATCTGCTCTTGGAGACCAGCATTTCATTACAAGGGAAGTGGGAAGCAATTTGGCAAATGGTGTTGTGGTACCAGGTGGAGAGCTAGAAGCTACAGACCTATGTGACTGGTCTTGCTTTGAGCTTGATAGACTTGCCTAGGTCTGGTGTTTCACCCACTGGTCCCAGAAGACTGGTCACTGGCATTATTTTTATGGCATGGTTATTTCATCCTGGTGTTCCCGCTTATGAAAATGGACTGACCTTATACAGTTCTTGCACAGAAGAATAAAGTAGGTAAGGCAGAAGTTCTTTCCTGTGAGGGTGGTGAGGCACTGGCACAGGTTGCCCAGAGAAGCTGTGGCTGCCCCCTCCCTGGCAGTGTTCAAGGCCAGGTTGGACGGGGCTTTGAGCAACCTGGTCTGGTGGAAGGTGTCCCTGCCTACGGCAGGGGGGTTGGGACTAGATGATCTTTGAGGTCCCTTCCAACCCAAACCATTCTGTGATGCTAAGAGCTGATCTTTATTTGGCTGTTGTGGATCTCACCAGATAGACACCACCTGAAGGCCAAGCTGTCGTCTTGTTTCAGCTAGTGTCATCATGAAGTGTAAACCTTCCCTAACCAAAGCCAAACGGAGAGAGGGAAGAAGACACAACCTCAAAATTGGTAAGCTATGCCCTAAAAGAGATGGAGGTGAAAATCTATCTTAAAATCACTGTGAGTAGCAAGAGCTTTCACTCCATCCCAAAAGGCATCTGAAAGGAGTTGGAGGACAGACCATCTACCACAGCTTTTCTCAGAGCTGTGTTAACCTTATCAGCAGGGTTCAGGCCAAGGATGACAACTGTCCAAATGGCGCTGTGCACCTGGAGCCCAGATATACCTGAATGCTCCTCTGAGAAAGCAAGTGTCCTGGTTTCAGCTGGGATACAGTTAATTTTCCTCCTCGTAGCTGGTACAGTGGTGTGGTTTAGATTTAGTATGAGAATAATGTTAACAACACAGTGATGTTTTTAATTGTTGCTAGGTAGTATTTCCACTAAGTCAAGGACTTTTCAGCTTTTCACACCCTTTCTGTGGGAAAGTTGGAGGGGCCCAAGAAGCTGTGAGGGGACACAGGCAGTACAGCTGATCCAAACTGGCCAAAGGGATATTCCATACCATACAGCATCATGCTGAACAATAAAATTGGGAGTAAAGCTGGCTGGGGGCTGCTGCTCAGAAACTGACTGGGCAGTGGTTGGCAAGTGGTCAGCCATTGCATTGTGCATCACTTGTCTCGCATATTCTAATTCTTTTATTATCATTTTTATTATTATTACCATTATTTTCTTCCCTTTTTGTTCTATTAAACTGTACCTCAACACTTGAGTTTGACTTTTTTCTTTTTTTCTACCTAACTCTCTCCCCAGTCCCACTGGGAGGAGGGAGGGGGCAGCTGTGTGGTGTAGTTGGTGCCTGAGGTTAAACCACAGCACGTGGGCTCCCAGCTACTCTTTTCTGGGAACTAGCACGTGGTGCTCAGCAATGCCTGTGCAGAGTTGCTTGCTGGCACACCCCTGTCCTACCACCAAGGCAGCAGCCGCTACAGACTTCTGGTATTACAGGTATGTTGAGGATGGACATGGTGTGCATCCCTGCGCTGTGTGAGCGGAAGCCACTCCTTCCATCAGGAAGAGGAGGGAAAGCACACTTCACTTGTAAGGTCCTATGCTGGCTGAGACAAATCAAAGTGGGCAAGAGTTGTGTAACTGGAAGCTCTGCAGTTCCAGCTGTCTAACAGCTCTGAAACTTTAATGTCAGACAGCAGGAAGGGGACTGGTGTGTAGCAGGGATAAACTACGTGCAGGACATAGAGAAGAAAGAAGGTCATCCAGGTAAAGAAAGAAGCAAATTAGTAACCAGAGTGAAATACATTTTTACTATTTTTCTAGGGCTTTAACAGTATAGCATTTAGGTTACAGCAGCTCTAGAAACTTCATTCCAGACAGCTGGTTTGGTTTTGCCAAGGATGCAAAACACTGCTTCAGTACAAGAAACAGTCTTGTAACACAAACTCTGCAGTCATGCTGAAATGCTCTACCGTGGTATATGCAGAGAAACAAGAGTGCTTCAGTTCCCTAAATGTTCTAACATATTTCAAACGGTAACCTCTGCTTCTGATGTAAAACCTGTAGTGCTGAAGAGACTGAAGAAGAATACAGACCCCATACAGATGGATGGACATTACCAAGATCAAGCATGGAAGCTGGGACTACAAGTGAGGAAAAGAGGGGAAAAATAGGCCCTGGCAGAAGGTATCGCTAATGCTGCAATGAATTAGTTTTCCAACTTGGGCAAACTGCATAATTCAGCTTTGAGGAGAATAAATGAGTATAGGCTTCTGCAAGCAAGGTGAGCTGGTGTGATAGCCCCACTGTGTTTAGTACTGTACACCAGTCATATTTTCCTTAACCCTCTTACTTTATGTTGTCTACTAAGTATGTCACTAGGTCATGATGTAAGCTTAAAATACCACAATTAAGTCAATATGTTTTCCATGGTTTTACTGAAACTGAAAAAGTAGTTCTGTACCAAAATGTACACAATTTAGTAATAATACAAAACGTTAATTCTGCAAGACAGAATGTCAGTTAAATCCACCAAAATGAACACTGAACCACCATTTATTGCCAGAACAGTGTTACTTTAAATAAGATCACTGAATGAACATAGAAGCAAAGTAGTTTCAATTTTCTTTAAATAAAATGGTAGCTATTAGCAACAATACTGCAGGAAGATAAAACATTCATGATATTTACATGCTATCATAATATATCTAGCATGTAGTATGTCTTCATGCTTGCACATTAGCTTTATGAGCTCATTACAATGATATTAATGTGTTGATGTACTACAAAACAACCCATGATTTACATCAAATTTGCACAAGAGCACCTCTGCTAGTCACTCTTTTAAGAATGCCACTGCATTCCTGCAAGAAACCCAGTGCAATCCACTGATTCACACCCCAGAAAACCCAAAAAACAAACCCCAAACCAAACACCACCACCCCCCTCCCCCCATCATCAAGCATATTAACAATTTTCCTGCTATGATTAACTAGGCAGGGAGATGCATTTAACAATATTCTCAAAGGTGAATCAAACCAAAATAAACCTGGGTTTTCTGTATTACATTAAGAACACCTGAGACTGCTTCACTGGTCCAAGTACAGTATTTTAATACAAAAACTGCTTGTTTTCACTGAATTCTCTTAATTAGTACTTTTCATTGAAAAAAAAAGGATTTCTTCTTAAAATAAATATTCCCCCCTCAAAAAGTTTCAAAGAAATTAAAACATAAAACATAAAAAACACTGTTCTTTAACATAGTGTTAAAGACCAGTGTGGTTTTCTGGTTTCACTTTCTTTCAGCTTCAGCAGTGGATACACACCTACTCCTGGGGAGTGTGTATCAAACACTTAAAAAAAAAATATAATTAGGAATATACAAACACACTGTACCTTAAGAGACTTCTTTTAAAAGAAGTGTAAACATCTGTTCTTGACTTATGTTGTCTGAATGCACTCCTATCAAAAGAAAGTTTGAGAAACTGCTTTTGCTTAAGTACCCAATATGTAACTGGTTTTGGAGTTACCAGTTTCTACCTGAACAAAACAACAAAACAGTTGAAGACACTGTTTTTCCCTACTTCAGTACAGATTATATTTAACACTTCAGAACTTTATGGGTCACAGGTTTTCCATAAAGGAATAACCTAAATTGTGGAGTTAAATCACTAAATGCTGCTTAGCTGAAGCAGCAGCAAATTAAGTACTGTGTATAAACAGAGGTTTCTATAAATCTGATATGATTCAGTAGAATTGTCTTATAGCCTAAGACCTAAGTTTTACAGGTGAACAAAATGAAAACAGGAGTTCACGGGAAGTGCTTAGGCTTGCCATCACTTTAAAAAGACATCCTTGTCAAACCAGAAAATAAAGATGGCAAGGACCAGTGCATTCAAGCCAAGTTTAGACCAACTTTTTTTTTTGTTAACTAAATGTACTAAGTACATTACATCACTTTTCAGCTTGGCAGTGAGGTTATCAGTCAAAATAATCTCAACCAGGAGGTTATCAGTCAAAATAATCTCAACCTGTAAAAACATGACTGACCCTTTCAAAAATGATGTGTAAGAGTAAGAATTCTGAAGCCATGTTCCAGACATCTGACAGGACTTCTTTCATGAAGTCATCTTTAACCACTGAAGATGGTCAAAGGCATAAATAGTCACAGAAGTCCATTGATCTCTCAGTTTATCTTACACCAACATCATTGAGTTGAAGGTGATTTTCATTCTAAACTTCACAGATTTTGGTTTTTTTCCCCTGTGCATCTGGTCAGTTGCTAGAACAATTCTTAATTTCAAAGCCATTTTAGTATTCAAGCTGCCTTCTTAGTGCAGGTTCCTTGAAGATCTTGTAGATTTATTTTTGACCTAGTAAAAACAGTAAGATAATTACATTAGATAGTCAAAATGTTATACTGTTGTTATATGCTGCGATTATTTGTGTAATTATTATTGACTCTTGCGTACTTGACAGAAGGGCAGAACAGCAGAGGAAGACAAGAATTTTTCCATTTCTTACCTGTTGTGGATCATGTGGCTTCTGACTAGATGCCCAGCTGCAAGAGCTGCCATTAGTGATAATTCACCTGCCATCACCGTAGCACAAACAATTTTAGCAAGCTGACGAGCATTCTCACCAGGGTTATCTTGGCTTGCACCCTGAACCCCTAACATCTGGAGAGAAAAGTATACAGCGTTATGCTATGAAATCTAAGTAAATGTATGCTAAATTTAGTATTAAAGCTTTCCAAACTATATCCGATCAACTAGCTTTAAGTGTCTTTAATATTAAACACCTTAAGCTTTAGAAACTAGATATATGAAAACAATTCCTCAGATAATTCTAAAATTTTCATGTCAAATTCACCAAACTTCAATAGGCCCCATTCCCACAACATTACTCGGACACCATAAAACAACATGAAAGCAAGCTTTGATTTAAGAAGATAAGTTGCTTTAAAACTTTCTGCTTTATACCTGCAAACAGGCCTGCTGTGGGAGCAAGTTGGTGCCTCCGCCAACAGTTCCTATTTCTATAGAAGGCATTGTGCAGCTGATGTACAGGTCTTCATTGGTGAAACCAGTGCGCTCCATCAAAGTGATGCAATTAGAGCTGCCTACATTCTGCGCAGCATCCTTCAGATCAGGAAGGAGAAACAAAAAACCAGAACACTCAACTAAGAATTAACGAGCTACAAACGCCCCCGAATTGGTGCAAAACAAACCTACCTGACCACAGGCAATGTAGATAGCTGTCACAATGTTTGCTGCATGTGCATTGTAGCCACCTATGCTACCAGCCATTGCAGAACCCACCAAATTTTTGTTTATATTGACTTCAACTATATCTTCTGTAGTTGTCTTCAATACCTAGACAAAGTGATACACTTTTATTACACCATTCCTTAGGGAAGAGTCAAAATACTCTATTTATGGTTAATAAGCCCTTGCCCCTTGTTCACTTCCATATGGAATTCGATTCAATCATTGTTCTAGATATCTACTTATATTTTTGTTCAAAAGGAGCCCTGTTGAATGCAGTCTACAATGTCCAAGAAAGAATGGGAGAGTCAGTGTGAAGGGTTTGGACTTGCACAGGCCTTTAAGAAAAGCTCACCAGCTACTTTCTCCATTTCAAATCCTTGTTTAGCTTCAGAATGAAACAAACAAAATCAACCTGGCAGAAATATCCCACTAATTCACCTTGACATGATAGCAACACTCCTCCCAAGTTGTGCCAGACACTAAACCCTCTACATAAGAATACAGAGCTAAACAAGAGTTCAGACACAAACTGCTGTGCTACATCAGTAAATAAACATTGTGCATGGTAATATCAAATTAAGTGGCATATTTATACTATACTGACTGTACTTTGAAACCTTCAGGTAAGAGATTTACATTGAATTTAGTATAAAAATGGTCAAAGAGAACAAAAAAGCATAGTGCTGTGAGCAAAATTTAGGATATTCCAGTGGCAGGAATAGCAACTGATGACAAAGATATGCACAAAGTCTACAACACTGAAAAAAAAATACAAAGTTTATATATTTGAGTTCTATGTAAGTAAATGTAGTGATGTACATGGCTGGGGTTTGGGGAAAAACATCCCAAATTTACCTAAAACCTATCCATACCCATTACCAAAGGATTGGCTCACCATTACTACTCTGGAATGAAATCTTGGGGTTATAATAGATATTGCCACTGAATCAGCTATAAAAAATGTTAACAATTTGAAAATTAGGGAACTAGTAGGAAGCAAACCCAAAACACATAAATTATTTCAATGTATAAATCCATCCTGCACACACACTTTGAATACTGTGTCCAACTGTGTACCCAGAATTTGATAAATTTTAGAACTGAGTAAGATCTAGAAAAAACGATATTCAAAGACATGCCAGAATAGTCTTTTTACTCATTCCTCAGAGAGAAACTAGCACTTTACAGTCTGAAAATGAGAATAGCTGGAAAGGTGGAAGGCCTGTGTTACAGCTTTAAAATCCTGAGTCGTAGAGTGAAGATAAGAGTCTTAAGTATCTCTTCCAGTACCAAACTAGGGCATCATCAAATGGAATCAACAAAGAGGAGGTAGTTCTCACACAAGGTGTGCTGCATTGTGTGATTCCATCTGCAATACTAGTGCTAAAAGTTTACATGGTTTCACAAAAGGGACTAGACCAATTACTGGGGGAAAACAAACAAATCCATCAAATACAGAAGCACCAATTCAGAAAGTCTTGAACAAGCAGATAGAAGACTATGCTAAGTATGGTGTAGTAAATTTTTCTCTGCATATTGTCCCTCATGGCCAGTGGTGGCAATCAGGTAACAGGCAATGGATTTGATCTGATGCACACAGCCTGTCTTCTGAGCTCAGGCGGAGAAGAATGGCACTGCTTATAAAGGTTACCCTTCTTCCTGAAAGACGCTAAGGCAGCTTTGGAATTAAGTGAAGCCCCTGATTATCCATTTTTATTGTAGTGAAATGAAATTGTTGCGGGAGGATATTTGACCTGCACAACTCTATGGCAGTTATAACAAGCAAAGCCATTTATTTTTCCAATAGTATGTACTTATGCTCTCGCCAAAGCTCTTACTTCATAATTAGCAAATCAGCAATTAGACAGCTATCAACCTTTTCTCCTGTCAGCATAAGACCACTCTAACATGTGCTGTGCAGACCAATCAACTTCTTGTTCACGTGCTGTTCACGCGGCAGTAACTCCTCACAGCTCAGTACTTTTCCACAATTCAGTGTTGCAGCTGTCTGTGTTTTTTCCTGCCACCTTGGCACAACTCAGCAGTTTCTTATCTTTCTCCAAAGGCCTCTTTCTCATCAAAGCCTAGCTGCTTCTCAGGGGCTGTGTAGGGCTGACAGGCCGATGTCTCCCACAGTGAAATGATCAGAATGACTGGGTTTAATGACAGGCAAAACCCCATGTGTAAAAATCTGTCAAACTTTGGTATAATTTTTCAAAGATAAAAAGTGAAAAACCTAATGCCTTCAGCTAGATATGCATCACTAAATATATGCACATTATGTCAGAAGAGACAATGAAAGGAAAAAATATCTACTATCTCAGGAAAAATGGCTTATCCTACAGTAACTGAAAATACATGTAGGTATTATCCTTACCTAGAAAGCAACTTACAGTTAAATTTATGATGTAAGATAGGTATTGAGTTTGTAAAATATATGCATTTTTATAAATAGGCAAAAGAAAGCACTTACTTCTCTAACAACCTTGGCTGGAATGACTGCTTCACAGACAACAGACTTCCCTCTTCCTTCTATCCAGTTTATAGCAGCAGGTTTTTTGTCTGTACAATAGTTACCACTAATAGCTATAACTTGCAGATCAGGAAACTCCTCATTCAACCTTGCCAGTGCTTTTTCAGTACCCTGTTAGAAGGGAAACAGGTAAAAAGCTAGTATATCATTATGGTTACAAAACAAGCTACTCAAGGACAGTGGAACAGCAGGATGAGATTAAGTCTAATAAGATCATCAGTTATAGCAAAGAAAAACGTAATTTCAGGAAGGAACCTGAAACAGCAGAAGAACCCCACCCCAATTATCACTACCTTTTTTCAAACCATCTTGGGAATTATATGGTTTCTTCCCAATATGCATGGACTCTGGATACATTCTAGGTGAATGGGCATATGCTTACTGAAGATACAACATGAACCAAGTCAAATACTACAGGCATGAAATGAATTCATTCTGGATGTAGTGGAAAGAGCTTCTCTACATCAGAAAATCAGACAAAAGGTCTGGTATATTTAGTACCTGTTCAGGACCAGACTCATTTATGTAATGGTTCTGATAGACTTGAATTTTATATATAATAGGTAATCAATATTAATCTCAAACAGCACAAGGAATCCCCCCATCTATGGGTCATGTCTCAGGTTCTTTCACGTTTGCATGAAAACAAAAGCAAAGCACCAAAACTAGAGAACACCCCTCTGCTGCCATTCACCAGATTTCTAATCCTTTATTTACAAGGAAGTGAGAAACCTCGTTAACAGATCAATTACTATTGGATAAAATCTTTGGCCCAAAGCAATGGGGCAACCGGCTTAACTTTCGTATTATCAAGAATACTTTCTTGAAATAATTTTTTAAAAAATTAAAATGCAAAGTTACTTTTTTCTTTCATCGTTCCCATCCTATTCTTGTTTACACTTGACAAGGTCAAACATTTTTATTATTTTATAGCACTGCAAACAGGGCTATGTCTTATCTTTCTGTCTTCACATGCCAGGTAGTCACACATTGGTTAGGCTATAATTGATTTACTTCTGAAACAAATAAATTATTAAAACAGACTCCAGGGAACTGATCCTTACTTTTGAAATCATATTCATTCCCATTGCATCCCCTGTTCCCGACTGAAAACGGATATAAAGGTTACGACCAGCCAAACTGATGAGAAGTTTTTGTAGGCGGGCAAACCTGCAAGAAAATTTAACTGTTATTTACAATCCTCAAAATGAATTTAATCTTTTCCCTTAAGTGGTAAAAGGACAAAAAATCATTGCAGATAGTGCTGTTAACAATGCTATGTTCCTCCTCCCTCAGTGCAGAAAACCCCCCTTCAGTTACCACGCACATTGTTTTCTCGAGTAAATACTTTTACAATGTTCACTGCCTTTTTATGTTTTCTATGCTTAGACTTCATGAAATAAAATATCCTGAAGTGCTAGCAGAAACGTAATTTATTTGTATTCCTTAAAACATCTGACTATTAGGTATAAACTAAAAATGAGGCCTTTGGAAATTCTTATGTCAGTTTTACAGCAAGGCAAAACCCATGCTATGTCCAACAACAGTGCAACCTCCACAAGTCAAACAAAACCCATGAAATACTGCATTTAAACAGCAGCACAAGTTGATTCTGGATGAAATACACATATGTCCTTGGCTGACTCTTGTAAGATTCGTAAGAAACAAAACTGAAAAGGAAACTTTTCTCTGAATCTTCCTAAAGAAAGCAAGTAATCATAAGTCTTAAAAAAGAAACCCTCCAGGGCTTGAAATAGACATTTTTAATAGTGTTTTACATTTTGTAGCATTTCAGTTCTAGCATTAGTTTATCCTGTATTCTCTGGAATGTCACAAATTAATTATTAACATTAGTAATATAACCTGAAAGGCTAGATTCCAAACTCTGTATTACTTTTTGCATAGTGACAACTAAAATCCAAATAAGCTTTTATGTTTAGTTTTAAATGCGTAGAAAAAATAAATAGTGTATTAAGTATTACACAATGCAAATGTATTTTTTGCTAAGATACAGTCGTTTACCACTTATCATAGGAAAATGTTTATTACTAGCCTTAGTGACTTCTGTTCTCTTAGACTGACACTACACTGGATAGTGAAAATGAAAATGTTATCTCCTATATTTTGGTATACAAAAAATCCCCACCAATTAGGAGCTTTCTACCATCCACAGAAGTCCTAGATGAAGAAATAAGGCAAGAATAGCCACTGTACTAACCTACTTGTGCTGTCAAAAGCTTCCTTCATTATTTTAAAGCCTTCAGGGCTTTCAAGCCAAACTTTCACTTCTGCAGCCTGGCAAGCTGTGGGCAGCCTTACTACAGGTCCTCGAGTCATCCCATCTGCCAGAATGCGGCTACTTGCTCCTCCGCCAAGCTAAAAATCAAAGCACACAGGAAACAGAATAAGATTATCGAAAGTGGATTTTAGTTTTTAGGAAGTAAAAAAAAATGCTCCATATCACCCCAAATATTTTTCATAATATAGAAAGTTTTTCAAGCTAATCAGCCAATACTTACACGTATTGCTCTACATCCTCTGTTTGTGCTTGCTACAAGACATCCTTCTGTTGTTGCCATTGGCACCTGAAACTCTTTGTTATCCAAAAACAGTGGTCCTGCTACACCCACAGGAATAGGCATATATCCAATCACATTTTCACAGCAAGCTCCCATAACCTTACAAAAAATAATACAAAAGGTATCATTAAGGTTACACTACAGTGGTACAGTACTGCATGTTACAAATTATGCCCATGACTACAACAATGTGTCTTAGGAATAAAACCACAACCCTACCCATAAAGCAACCAATTCCCACCTCAAAAAGCTAACAGCTACAGCTATCAACAGCTAATACTGTTCAAGTCTGGTATTTGGCAGATGTATTGAATCTTATTAAGTCATAAACACTATTAATAAAAACCTAATACTGAATTTTAAATAAACTTGGATTTTAACTTGAGCTCAAGGTAACTTTTATCATTCAGCTGAACTCAGGCTCAGTATTAGCAGAATTCTGTATTTCTGAGGTAAGGTAACTGCATACTTTGGTAGGAAGTATTTTTGGGGTAAGCTACAAAACTTACCCACCTCCTTAAGTTTGAAGGCATCAAGAGCAATAAATGGTAGCGCCTTATTGTGAGAGCCGAGCAACCAGGCCTGTGAAAAACTAAGACAAACAGCCTGGGAAAGCAAAAGTTGAGGCTGATTGAAGATTTGCCTCAAACACTCCCAAGACAAAACTATGAGTCACAGGGTGCTTTCTGTGGAGGCCGAAGCTGATAAGGCTGCCCGATGTATCTGGAGGAAGAGAGCCCTGTGGAGATGGGACGGCTCTGCCCTGGGGCACCTGGGCAGATTTCAAGGGCCATGTGTCCAGTGAACGAACTTTGCTTCATTATCCACGAAATGCATATTAAAGTTGACACCCCTCAATATGCTAACGAGGGCTGTCCTGATCATGCTAGTGACATCATCCCATGAAACACCTTACTCCTCCCTGTACATGGGATACGTAGGTCTGTGGGTTGACCTAGGGGATGGACCCAAGGAAAGTGGGTATAAATCAAAGGGGAGAAGAAAGGGCTCTCTCTCTCTCTCTGCCCCTCTTCCTGCCCCCCCCCCGGCCGTCTGGAGAGAGCAGTGAAGCAAAGACGACGGATGCCAGCGAAGAAGATAGCTGCCTCCTGGAATCCTCGCCGGCAGGAGCAGCGCAGGAACCCAGACCGGTGATCTGTACTCCCCCATTCCCTCTATCTCCCTCTTTTCCTTTTTTCTGTTAAGAAGTGTAAAGCATATTATATTGCTTGCCACAGCTTGCTCTGTACTTAGCCAGTTATCATGTGTTCAATTAGTGCATTGTAGGTAGTTAATAAATGCTTGAACTTGGAGACTTGTTGTCCGCTCCAATTGGGGATTTGCGAATCTGAGTCACTTGTCCCCCTCGCTGGAGCGGGACGTGACACTTATGTTTGCCTTTTTCTTTTTTCCCCTTGTACATCAGTTTTGACCAAACTCAGGGTTAATTCATACACATCACTTCAAGCATGTATTCCATATATTGGGAAAATGGTTTTACAGTGAGTTTTACCTGTCTGCCTTTTACTTACCAAAGAATAATTATAATTCCTATAAGGAAGATATTGCAAAGATGAGGGTTCAGGGAGTTTCTTAGACAACATCTGTCTGCGAATGGACACACCTCGCTCCTGAGTTTCCATCAGGGTTTCCAGTTTGTATGCAGGAATATGCTTAGCATTAACTAAGCTGATAACCTCAGCATCAGTAAGGCATTTTGCTCCTTTCTGGAAATGTAAAGGGTGGGAGAAAAAGTACATATTCTCTTGGTGAAAATCCTTTTAAATGTTGCCAGACAAAAAAGGGTAACTACTTTGACATTGTCAGAGTACATCTAAAGGAACCAACTATCCATGTCAGGATTTACAGCAGGCCAGGATACAATCACAAACTTTTTACTCAGAAACCCACTTACAAATGTACATGACGACGCTTCAATGTCTTCGTGTGTAATGAATGATGAAACTGATTCCCCTCCCCCCTCCCCTCCACCCTGACTGACTGGAGGAGAAGTGACTTATGAAAGGGTTTTGTTTTAGTCGTGACCTCCCACCCAAGTTATTAAAGTTATGTAATTTTCTGAGGAATTACATTACAATCAACAGGATCATTTAAAAGCTGGAAAATAAACTGTAAGAATTCTTAAATCAGATGTTGCAGTAGAGGTTAAAAAAAAACAAGTTATTTTTCAATACCTCTGCATTTCCAAGTATACGAACACATTCCTCGATGGAACGTGGTTCTTTAGGTAACTCAATTTCTTCCTCTTTTGCATTAAGAAATGAAGAAGCTTCCACAGGGTTGCAGCTGCCAACTACAAATGTAGCCTTGGTTGATGACTCTGCTAATACAGGTTTTATGACTTCAGCTGCATAAAGACAATTAAAATGAACCTTCGTTTTACAAAATTTTGAAGTTTTGATTCCAAATATAACAGGCTAACACAGATTTCACTATTTGTTCCAAATACTCAGGAATTAGTTCTGACTTTAAAATGCTAAAAATTACCATTTCCATCTTTGGGAAAGAAAGCTTCTTCTACTGTGTTAGATTTCTGATTGTTTTTCGTAAGCCCAGATTGCTTCCTGCAACAATTCTCAGGGACCTTTTTCTGGACCATCACTGGAGACGTTATGGGATTCTTCAGTGAGAGTGTGGATTCAGTCTCTGCTTGCTCAAAGAAAATATATTTGACAGCAAGGAGAAGGGCTAATCCAAGAGTGATTACTTGTTCAATATCCATACTGGCCATTCTAAAACAGACAAATCAAAAAGTAAATACATGGTATATATAATCTGTTGCTTATAACAGCATTCTGACATCCCTTTGCTTTAGAAAGGGTAATAGTTTCATCATAATTCATACAGTTACAGAAATTCCTTTCAAAAGACATGTTCTACCAGGACACTCAAGTATGCTAAGTTAAGGTAGAGAAATAATTCTTTATATTATTAACAAAATAAGAATTTTCAGATATCATTAAATGTTTACTGCATCTTAGCTAAAAAGCAGTCCCAGTAAGAAAAATTACTGTAAAATAGTCACTAACAGCTACATCAAATTGATGTAACACCTATCGCCCAGCAGTAAGGTCGAAAGTTTCAGTTATCATCTTCTATCAGTAATGACTACTATGTCACATGCTGAGCTGCTAAGTGGGGAAAAAAAACGTAAACCAGACAGTTCTGAGTTTTCAGAAGTAATATGGAACCAGAGGTGCTGCTAACTTCAGCTGAGCTGAAGGAAAAGCAATAGTGACATGGCTTTTGCACTTTTTGCACTTGAATGATCAGAAGCTCTGCATAATAATTACTCTAGTGCAGTCAGAAAATGTATTTTTCAGTGTGCTCTGAAAGTTGTCAGTGCTAGTGGAAAAAGGCAGTGTTTTAATGCATGCAGGACAGCTGGCTCCTGAACAATCTTCAATTACTTCAAGGAGATTGGACAAACAGCATAATATTGAAGTAATTCTTATGAAACATCATCTCTGTTTCCAAGAAATCCTACACTGGTCAGACCAGCAAGTTTACAAGTGTTGTATCCTAGGACCATAGCTTGGCAGCACTGAAAAATACACCCTAATAAAGGAAACACTTCTCTTCTGTGAAGTCACCTACCGAGAAAGGTAGAATTGCCATAAGGAAACATTAGGTTCAATTCTCTTTGGTGCATTCTCATCTAATCCCACTGAATTTTCTACAGTACTGTTTTGAGCAGCTGGTTCTGCTATCCAACGACTGTGGGCATGAACAAGAACCAAACCCAGCGACTGTATTAAAAACAAAAGACAACATAACAAATATTAATTTTTCAAAAGTAACTAGGCATCTAACCTACTAAGGTTAAACATTTTCTTTTATCGTTTGTTTGGGGTTTTGGGATTCTTTTGTTTCCCACGCCTCAAAAGTCTAAAGCTAAAGGCTGATTTTCCACACTTCTCATCAACATCTTTTCTGGTCTGTTGTAACACTCATAGCTTTGAACTTGTCCCACCACATCCTTCCTCTTGCTCAAGTAATAAGCAAAGGAAGCTGAGGATACTGTAGGGGCAAGAGGGCAGGAATTAGTACACATGAAAAAGCCTTGAGTGTTTAGCACAGAAATGGCACACACAGGAAGGCTTTAGGAGTGGATACAGGGGTTGTTATTAAAAATTACCATGGTAAACTAGACTAAGAGCTGAATACAAGTCTGTAGAAAACAAAAGCTTGATACATTGCACCAGGACACCTTACTGATTGCATAACCACAGGTGAAAAAGAGCCACAAACCATAATCATTTTGACCCTCTGTGTTACAGGATTTGGCTTATTTTCTTCTTCTTCCAGAACACGAGCAAAATGGCTAAGCTGCCATATAGGGCGCCCTTCACGACTCTCTCTTGAAAGCTGCAAAAGTAACAAAATTTTAAAATAGATCCTATTTAGTACATATTAGAAGAACCAACAAGCGAGCTTCCACATTATATTTTTATTTGATTAAGAAATTTCCACCAAAACAGTTAGCCTACGGTCTACTGTGTAGCCTACGTTAGACTTTAAATAGTGAAAAACCTTGGACAGCCAATAATTTGCAATATAATTACTCTGCTTTAGATCAGAACTCATTGACTGTAACTCATTTACAGTGGCATTAACAAGTTACTGTTATCAGCTGAGCCACTATAAATCTTATTGCACATTCCATCTGTTCACTTTGAAAGGAAGACAAACATGCTGACCTATAACTCCATGAAGAAATGTACAGCCTACAAGAAGCACAGGGTCAAAATACAAAGCTTGATGTTATCTTGAAGTTGGTCTTACCTCTAATACCAAGGACACACAAGCTGGAAAGAAGGTCATGAAGACAAAGTAGTTGGCAAGAACAGACATACAGCCAAAGCAGCACATAATTTCAAGTTGTCGTACACCTACATAATAAAAGAAGAAAATGTCTACATTTGAATATGCAATGCGCTTGCTATATAATTGAAAAAGTGTTGCAGAAGTAAGAAAAAACCCCCATTAAACTGACACAGCAGAGTATAGAATGAATTGGCTAGATTAATGAAAAACAAGCATGTTAAGACCTAGTCATTGTGTATTGGCTTATTCTGAGCACGGTACATACTTATGGTATGGTATTTACAGAAAACTTTAAAAATGTAATTCTAAATACATACAAATAATCACAGTTCACCAATATTTTAAAGCTTCACAGTGAAAGCCTGAAATTCTTAATATATCTAAGTAAAGAAATAACGGACATTATGTACTAAAATCCCTTCTTAAAGATGTCCAATTAAGTGTTCAGGCAATAAGAAACAGTGTATACCCCACCTACTCTTTAACAAGCCTGGTATCCAGAAGAAGTCAATCACGCACGTTGCATATGCATTACAGAACGGCCTTAGTAAAGATGAAACCACTAACAGTACAAACCTTTAAAAAAAATATATAAAATCAACTCTATGCTACACCAAAATTAGGGTTTTCTTTCTAGAATAGGAAAACAGCCTACTAATATACAATATCCTGAAAAGGTCCAAAAGATTTGAATAGCAAGTGCTTTTGAAAGATGCCTTTAAGTTCTGTAAGATAGTTTAAAAAAAATAACAAACATAAAAAACAACAGACAAAACCAAACATGCAAACAAAACCCCACTTCAGTCCTAACTATGGATTAAAATGACTATTTTACAAAGTAATTAGTTATTTACATGTGAAAATCCTTTGCTTATTACATTTAACTGTTCTCTTTTTAAGGAAAGACAACTGCTCCTTCACAGAACGGATGAAGATCAAAAGTTGGGGTCAGTAAAAAACAGTAGATTGATTATTTTTAACTGAAGTAGAGTAACTTTCCTTGTCTGAAATTATTTTCAGAAATACTAATTTTTTTGCCAGAATATGAAACAGGTGTTTATGTACTGAAAGTGAAACTAATTTTTAAGAATGCCCAATAGAAAGTTTTAGCAGCTACTCTAAGATGTTAACAGGAATGATGGGAATGATAGAAGGTCTTAATTTTATAAAAGCAGCTGCACAGAAGTCCATTTCTACTGCACAATGCTCAAGGAAAGCTCTTATCTGCATTTCAAATTTCTCTTCAACATATATATATTATTCATATCAGCAGAAAACTAGTAATACGGGCTAATTAGGACGGTAAATAAATAGCTAAATGGATTAAGTCATCAACACCTATTATTTGAAAGTCTCAATATCTCAAAAGTCTTTTCTAACTGGAAAAGATTTAGACCCTAGACTGTATCACTCACCTGACATTGTACCAACACCGATCACAAGACACTCTACAAGTGCATCCAGTGTAAATGTAGGGCCTAGAATTGCCATTCCACGTGAAATATTTTCTCTTACTTCATCCTAAAAAGAAAAATTTCTGTACATTAACATAAAGATAAAAATCAAATTTAAGGGAGTACATGATTAGTACATTGAGTAGTACGGTGATAAGGCCTTACAAAACATACACTGAAAATTAATAATTATGAGATAATACATGCTTTAATTGCTTTATTTACCATAAGTTACTGTACTTTGACAGTCTTTATTTACACAAGATTATTTAATTTCAATTAATTTCTTAGCTTTGGCTCACCAGTTTTCTAAGCTCCTACAACACTGATGGGCACAGAATTAAAGTACCCTCAGAGAAAAGGACTTCAACACTTTGAGGCATAAAATGGAAGCTACTTATGTCATGGCATTTCAAAAGTTCTTGCAACCACGTATCTGTACTCTAACTTTCATTATTTTTTTATTTTATACTTAACTCTCTAGATTCAGCTGACAGAAAAGATGACATAAAAGACACTACAACTTTCCCCTGGGGATAAAAGGGATTTCCTCCAGAAGCCTGGCATGACAAACTCTAAGTCTGCTGTTTTGGTGGTGGTGGCGGTTTGGGAGGAGAGGGAAAAAGGCCGAAAACCTACTTGTAAAGTACTTTCTTGAAAATGAATTTAAAAATTCTGTGCTCACAACCATTATAAAATAATATACAGCACACTATAATAATATTGGATATATAATGTGCAATATACTCTAATTTACAGTATGTTAAAATATACAATATTTTTGTCACAATTAGTATGCTCAGTTACCATATACGGTATTTTGTGGGTACAAATTGATTTCAATAAATATATTTTTATTTCAGAACTTAGAATATTAGGAAAAAAATATTACAATGATAAGCAAGATGTCCTGTCAATCTTTCCTGTTGTGCTGTTAATTGCATTAAGAGCATGAACGTTTCTGTCTACATATATGCTAGGTTTGTTCTGCTAAGGTTTTGTCTAGAAATATGCTTTTTCCAGTATCAACATTGTAACATTTCTTTATATACTGCTGAGCCATAGAAGTTAACTTTTTTCGATCAATAACTCTTTTCTAAAAGACTTCAGTCTAGGAACTCTAGGCTCCTTAATAAACCCATAAGCATTGCTTCTTTAAAGTTCTGAACTTCTAAAGTACTCATACATACAATTAACTTGGCTCACATGATTATGCACACTAATTTTATGGTGTCACTATTCATTTAAACATTGACCTGGATTGAAGACAAGAGAACACAGAATCCAGATTAAATCTAATCCTTTTTGTATATCACCAATATGGTATTCACCTGTATGTCTCTCCACCTGGATTATTCACAGAATCAAAAAATGGTTTGGCTTGGAAGGGACCTTGAAGGTCATCTAGTTTGAACTCCCTACCAAGTGATAATATTATTCTTTGAACATTAAATTAAATTCAAAAGCTCCATTGCAAAAAAATAATAAAAAAACCCCATACAAACAAAAAAATACACCCCCCCTGACCTGTGAGTTGGAACTGAGTGCAAATTTGGCTAATGCACTTGCTCTTGACAGATCAATCAGAAGCAGGAAGAATGGTAAAGCTTCACTGAAAAAAAGAGACATCTGTTAAAATTCAAGGTTTATTGTACAGGAAAAAAAAAAGGTAAGAAATTAATAATAATAATAACAACAACAACAACAACAATTCATTACTTACTTTAAACCTGTCAGCTCCTTATCCAAGAAGTGAATCACCACTGTACTAAAAACAAAACTTGAGAAGATTGTGAAGAGGCCAGCGATACCTTTTTAAAAAAAAAAAAAAAGTTAATTGAAAAATTTTGGTTTATATATATTCTAAGGAAAAAATAAAGGAAAAACCCCAAAACTATACCTGATCAATCCTGAAGCAAACAAATACAATTATCATCTCTCAGAGTGCATTAACAGCAGTTGAGATACAAACTGAAGTAGATGGTATTTTCATACATGTATTTAAATCTAAAATTTGTATGGCATTCAAAGTAATTCTATAAGAAATAAACCCCATAAATCTCATTCATTATCAGCAAAATTTAAAACTGGCTTAAACAGTTCTATATTTTTAAGTGTTTCACACAATGAACAATTCTTTCAAGAATTACACTTCCAATGTTTGTATCATTCTACAAAATCTCTCTCTTTAAAAAAGATTGCACTTTGAGCTATGCAGAACACTTATTTTGCTATCTGGCAAATAATTAAAATAACCCTCTTACATACGTAAGTGTTAAATTCTAATATTTATTACCAATTTATATTAAAAAACACTGTAAAAATGCATACAGCAAATACAAAAATTATATACAGTACCTAAAATGTATTTTGACCCAAGCTGCCTTAGGTTCTGAAACTGGAAATATATATAAAGGATTGCTATACAGCGTGTGATTGTCAGAATGATGATGTCACTGCTCAGAACATCCTGTTTGAAATACAAAACGATTTAGTTAGCTTTTACACTAAGTAGTAACTTGTTAAGTTTCAGTAATAAAAAATCCATTGTGAAGCTGTACTAAAGATGGCATCTAAGAATAAAGTAATTATCACTACTAGTCAGTCTTAAAAAATTAAAATATTGCAAACTATTAATATAAAGTCCTTGTTCATTAGCTACTGAGCAACTGAAAGATAGATATAATGAAAACCTTCTGTCACGCATCATTGCTTGTACACAATGGGAAAAGAAGGCAATAAAAAAGTGTCTGCATAGATAATTAACATCACAACCCAATCATATTCTACTGATTAACACTAAGTACTGTAACATGAATTAAAATTCTTACTTCTTCAAGTTTGGGGCACTCATAATTCCAACCACAGATCTTATCGTTCCCAGTGAACATCTTCATGGACATCATACAAATGGTGAGAGTCACTGTTCCCACTATGACTTCCCATGGATGAGAGGCAACAAAAAGGCCATGCATTCGAAAAAGTCTGGACAACATTTTCAAGACTTTCTCTATAAATACTGAACCTGCAACAAGAATATTTCAAATAAGTAACTACAAGATTCAAGGAAAAGATAGAGCTCTATAAATTTCTACAAGTCATCCCTTGGAAAAAAAAACCCAAACCAGTTAAGTAACAGAGGAGTAACGAAACTAATGTCACCTTCTACATAAAACACATTTCTTTCTAAACTTCTGAAGTATAGTATGATCTGCTCCTGCCTTCCTAATCTACTTTTATTTTTAATATACATCTCCCTTGTTTCTTCAAGGTCTTACTAGTAAGTCTCCATCACTCTTAACATCACCTAGTATCTTCCTGACACATAATTTTGATAACACTTTCTCCTGGTTTTGTTCTTAGAAGCTCAAACAGTGCTGTGTTTTGGATTACTACAGGATTTGTTATGAGAAGATGTTGATAATACACTGATGTTTTCAGTAGTTGCTAAGAAATGAGGGACTTTTCAATTTCCCATGTCCTGGTAGGGTGCAGGTACACAAGAAGCTGGAAGGGAGCAGAGCCAGAGCACTGGAACAAAACTGGCCAACAGAGTATTCCGTACCATAGAACATCATGCTCAGGATATAGATAAGAGTTGACTGGCAAGCTTGCTCTCTCACTTCTAGGATTGAGGTTTTGGGATTCTCACTTCTCTGGGATCACTAGCCGGGAACGGGCTGGGCATCGGTGAGTGGGTGGTGAGCAATCGTATTGCGCATTAGTCATTTGTATTTTCTATTACTATTATTATTGTTGTTATTATTTTATTTCCATTATTAAACTGGTTTTATCTCAACCTATGAGTCTCTTCACCCCTGCAATTGGCCCTCGCCCCGTCCCCCGTCCCCTGGGCAGGGGAGGGTGAGCAACTGGCTGTGTGGTGCTTGTCTGCCGGCCGGGTTTAAACCATGACAGTCCTTTTGGCACCCAACATGGGGCACGAAGGGTTGAGATAATGACAGATCTGGCCAGAGCAAGTTATGACAATTTTGTTATCAGAATTCATTACACTGGCTTAACAGTTGTTTGTCACAATGTCGATTTATTAGCTCTTAAGAATCCTGGTACTCATTCTTACAGTTGTGCTACACGTCACCTCACTTGCTGTATATAGTATATAGTCCCCATGCTGCTGCTTATCACCCGTGGGAGGTGGATTATGATTTTTGCTTTGCCGTACTACATAACTCTGATTTATGGCACAATAAGGTTATCAGTCATGGGACTAGTCCGGTCTTTGTACTTAGCACTGTCGTCACCTCTGTGCTTTGGGGACCATCTAGCAGAAAGGGTTAACAGTTACACCCTTTGCTCTTCTCCTCCAGAGCCAGTCCACGGGGGAGACACCTTCCTTCACCCTCCCCTTTTCCTCCAGGCTAATTACAATCGCGTTTGAGAATTTCAAAAATTTTTAATATCCTTGGACTGCTGAAACTCATATAGTTTTATTGCTAGGAGCCAGCATGTCCCTGAACATGGTTCAGGTTTTGTTCAGGGTTAAGGAACTATATAAGAGTATCAGCCAGAAACCCACCCCAGGCTGGAGAGCTACAGGTGGCAAGCTGTATAGGACAGCATGGGCAAGTACCTAGGACAGTGGGCATCTGCAATGGTTTGAAGTTTTACCCTTGAACAAGTGCAGAATCCCCAAAAAATAGTAGACATTTGGAAGAAGTATGCCATCACCCTGGCAATTCCAGAGAGACACAAATCACTGCAATGTGTGCTGCGGCCTGGGCTATGCCTGCTGAGCCCTGTTCAACACTAATCAGTACCCTCCAGGGGAAGAGAAGGTCTCTGGATGTGACAATAAAGTGACAGGCACTGCAGCCCCTCTAACCCCAGCAGCAAGCACTGCAGCTACTCCAACAACAACGGCACAAGACGCTGCAGCTGAATCAGAGAACCAACCCCTGATGGTATCAGTTGCTCCTATACAGAACAAATACAACAAAGAAAATAATTTTGCTTTGTAAGAGATGACTATGAACCAGGGCCATCACAAGAACAGGAGGAAGAGGCAGAACCAGAAGTAATCGTCTGCTATGGTTTGAGCCCAGAGGGCAACTGAGCACCATGCAGCTGCTCACTCACCCCTTTTCCCTCAGGAATGGGAAGGAGAAAATAAAGCAAAAGCTCGGGAATCAAGATAAGGACAGGGAGGGGTGATTTGCCCATTATGGTCATGGGCATGAGACAGGCTTAGGGAAGAAAAAGACCATCACTAATTCAAACACTAACACCACCACCACTTAACAGACAGAGCGGGAGAGTGAGATGTGTTATCACATGTTAAAAACACCTCCCAGGTCCCCCTTAAATAGGTTATTACAGAGGTGCAGCCACCATCACTGACAGGCTCAACCTTGGCCGGAGGCGGGTCTGACTTGGAGCTGGGGCTGGTGGGAGACCATTGAGAAGCTTTTCACAGAGGGCCACCACTGCAGCCCCCTCCCCCACCACCAAACACCCCACCACACAAGCCCAGCACATCACCCAGTCCCTACCCTTGACTGAGCTGCAAGACACGGCAAAAGCGTTTCAGCCATTGTCCAGGTGAGCCTGTTAACACATGGCTGCTCCTGTGCTGAGATCATGGAGGCAGTAGCTGGGAATTAAGAGGGTAGGGAGGCCAGGCAGCTGGGATCCTTTTCTAGGGAAGGGGGCATCAACAAAGCAACTGGAAAAAAGACAGAAACCCTCAGCCTCTGGAGGTGACTTCTGCGAGGCATGCGAGAAAGGTATCCCTTCAAAGATGATGTTGTATGTCACCCAAGCAAGAAGACCACCACGCAGAGAGGTATCCAATACCTGAGGGAACTAGACATGCCGGAGGTGATTTACAATGATACGGATAACGAGCAGTTACCCACAGATCCAGATGAAGTCCAACGCACCCAGCCCATGTGTCGGAAGTTTGTAGAGTGCACCATCATCGTATGCCAACACATAAGCAGTAATGGACTGGAGAGATGAAGAGAGACCAATGGCAGATGAATTGGCTTGCCAGCTCCGGAAAGACAAAGGAAGTCTCTGTTCCTCCCTTATCACAGCTGTGGAGAGGCTGCCAGACATACCAGACGAGAAACTGTCCCAGGAGTTACTACAATTCAAAGAGGGTATGTCCTACTCCCCACCTGCACAGACTAGGATCTCAGCTAGGTAAGCGTGCCCCCGCTCACGACAGCAAAGACAGAAGGTACACACCATGGGGGAAGCTGTGGTTTTGCTGGCGTGACTATGGAGAAGACAGGAGAAAATGGGAAGGAAAACTTGCCTTGATCTTAGAAGAGCAGGTACATGTGTTGCAAGAAAAAAACAATCACGAAAGGGGAGTCTTTCCCCTTATCTAGGGGGAAAGAATAAAGGTATACAAAGAAATAATAAAGAATAAAAATACTTATAAAGAGGCAGAACCCATCTGTATTCCTGGAGGGACTGGGGGATCCCAATAGCTAACTACGATAGAAGCCAAAGTGAGTTTAACAGGGATTGAGTGGTAAAACCACTCCACTGTGACTGTCTCCGAAGCTCCATGCATCCTTGGCATAGACTACCTCAGGAGAGGGTATTTGAAGGGCCCAAAGGGTCTATGGGGGCTTCCAGTATAGCTGCCTTGGAGATGGAGGAAATTAAAGAGCTGTCAACCTTGCTGGGTCTCTCCCAGCTCCCTTAGGTTGTGGAGTTGTTGAGGGTTAAAGATCAAGTGCCAGCCACTACTACATCAATGCACTGGTGGCAATATCGTACCCACCAAGACTCCCTGGTTCCTATCCATAAGTTGATTTGTTGACTGGAGAGCCAAGGGGTGATCAGCAGGACTCTCTCACTCTTTAACAGCCATGTGGTCTAATGGAGAGTGGAGACTTAACAGTAGCCTACCAGGGCCTGAATGAAGTCACAGCACCACTAAGTGCTGTGGTGCCAGACATGCTAAAGCTTCAGTAGGTACTGGAGTCAAAGACAGCAAAGTGGTATGCCACCACTGGTATTGCTAATATGTTCTTCTCAATCCCTTCGGTGGCAGAGTGCAGGCCACAGTTTACTTTGACTTGGAGGGGCATCCAGTACACCTGGGATTGACGGCTCCAGGGCTGGAAACACAGCCCCACCATTTGCCATGGACTGATCCAGACTGCACTGGAAAAGAGTGAAGTTCCAGAACACCTGCAATACATTGACGGTGCAATACATCACTGTATGAAGCAACACAGCACTGGAAATTTTTAAGAAATGGAAGAAAATAATCCAAATCCTTCTGAAAGCTGTTTTTGCCATCAAGTGGAGTAAGGTCAAGAGACCTGCACAGAAGATTCAGTTTTTAGGAATATTTGGCAAGATGGACGTCGTCAGATTCCAATGGACATGATTAATAGAACAAAAGCTATGTCCCCACTGACTAGCAAAAATGGCACAAGCTTTGTCTGGCGTTTTGGGATACTGGAGAATGCATTTCCCACATTACAGACCGAATGTAAGCCCTCTCTATCAAGTGACCCAGAAAAAGAATGATTTTACATGGGGCCCTGAGCAACAGCAAGTCTCTGGACAAATTAAACAGTAAACAGTTCATGCAGTAGCCCTGGGGTCAGTCCAGGCTGGACAAGATGTCAAGAAATGTGCCCTACACCACAGCCGAGGAGAACAGACCTACCTGAAGTCTCTGGTAGAGAGCACCAGGGGAGACACGAGGCCAACCCCTGGAGTTTTGGAGTCACAGATACTGAGGATCGGAGGCCTGCTATACTCCAACTGAAAAGGAGATAGTGGCAGCATACGAAGGGGTTCGGGCTGCTTTGGAAATGGTTGGTACTGAAGCACAGCTCCTCCTGGCACCCTGACTGCCAGTGCAGGGCTAGGTGTTCAAAGCCAGGGTCCCTTCTATACACCATGCAACTGATGCTGTGTGGAGTAAAAGGGTCACACTGATCACACAGCAGGTTAGAATAAGGAAATGCCAATTGCCCAAGAATACTGGATGTGATCACAAATTGGCCAGAAGGCAAAGATTTTGGAATGCACCGGAGGAAGACTTGACACGTGCTTAAGAGGCCCCACCACATAATAAACTACTGGATAATGAGAAGTGATATGCCCCGTTTACTGACAGGTCCTGTCCATTGTAGGGAAACATCGAAGGTGGATGGCTGCTGTGTGGAGTCCCGCACAACAGGCCACAGAAGCTGCTCAAGATGAAGGAGAATCGAGGCAGTTGCAGAGGTAAAAGCCACCCAGCTGGCCTTGGGTATCACTGTGCGAGAAAGGTGGCCAGTGCTCTGTCTCTACACCGACTCATGGATGGCGGCAAATGCCCTGTGGGGGTGGTTACAGCAGTGGAAATGGAGCAACAGGCAGCGCAGAGGTAAACTCATTTGGGCTGTGGAATTCTGGCAAGATATTGCTGCTCGAGTACAGAACATGGTTGTGAAAGTATGTCACATAGATGATCAGGTATCCAAGAGCTGGGCCCCTGAAGAACATCAGAACAACCAACAGGTAGATCAAGCTGCTAAGATTAAGGTGGCTTGAGTGGATCTGCACTGGCAACATAAAGGTGAAAAACTGCTTGCTCACTGGGCCCATGACTCCTCAGGCCATCAGGGAAGGGATGCAACAGATAGATGGGCTTGTGATTAAGGGATGGACTTAACCATGGACACTACTGCACAGGCTATCCATGAATGTGAGACATGTGCTACAATCAAGCAAGCCAATTAGTTAAAACCCCTTTAGCATGGGGGATGATGCTTAAAATATAAACATGGAGAGGCTTGGCAGACTGAAAAACACAGAATATACAAATGAGTAACACAATGTGATTGCCTACCACCCACTGACCAATGCCCAGCCCGTTCCCGGCTAGCCATCTCAGGGAAGTGAGAATCCCAGAAGGGAGAATCCGCTTCCTGGTCCACCCTCATCCATACACTGCACATGAAGTTATAAAAAATGGAACATTCCACTGTATCTCAGGTGAAACCAGGACACTCACACCTTTCTTTCACTTAACTCAGAACACAGATGTTCTGTACATCCTTCAGTTACAAAAACCACATCCTAGTTTATCTGTTCTGTACTGTACCTTTAGATGAGTTAATCAAGGATATTCTTTCACTTGGACATAAAAAATGAAGCTGTCATTCAATGGCAAAATTAACAGACAGGGCAAATCTATCTGCTTAGTGATCCTGAAGATACCAACATCATCTTGGTTTCCTACCAATGCCAACCTCAATCCAATGACAACCAACAGCACCAATATATCTTTTTTCTGCAGTGAAGGTGTGGAAGGATTTTCATTGGTCATGGAACCAAACAGGGAAAATCAGTGAGAGGACTGCCTGCCTTATGAATAAATTATTCTATTTCCTGACAGAAAGCCTTTTTTTTTTAAACAAAATAAACTCACTCCCTTTTAAAGTCAACATTATCCTTTGTTCTTCCCTGTGCAATATACTACACACCATTTTATAAATTCATGTTCTTGCAAAACTGTTCCAAATTTCCTATAGTTTTTCCTCAGCAAAATGGAAGGTGTGTTTTGGTTAGGAAAAGTAAAACAAGACACAGCCAGAGGAATATCTTAGTGCTAGAGTTTGAAGCAATGCAAAAACAAGGCATAGCAATGTCCTATGAAAATATGAATAATTTTGAATACACTCTATTTCAGGAAAATCAGGATTAGTACTTACTACATGACTATATAGTCCTACCTGCCCTAAAACTTGTAATACAACTCCTAAATTCTGACAGTTGAAATAATTATCTAGGCAATTAACAAACTGTTAGTAGAGCTAGAAAGATTTCAAAACCTTTCTTCAGATACTATTTTTCACATTTCTAAGCAGAACTATTAAGTGTAAAATGGCTTCACACAAATCAATTAGAGAAAAATGCATTAATCTGATTATGAAAATAATGATACTATCTATTACTAGCTTATGTTTTATAATTAACTGCTGCTGTGAACCACGGGATGACTCACTGCTGCTCTTGGGGTTAACTGAGTGGCAGAAACTCCTAATATAAAAGGATTCTTTAAAGCCTTCATATTTATTCAACCTGCCTGAAGTGTATGGGGTTTTTTGCTATGCAGGTGACATCTGTAGAAAATATTGATGAAGATTTAATACACTGATTCTGCCAGAGTGCTGTAAAAAAAAACCATTTCAATGCACAAGATGAGCTTGTATTTCTAATTCTGTTTAAAATATTTGTATAGCTACACTGACTCATAGCTTGAATTAGCAAGACATAATATTGAAGTTGATTATTAACATAATTTTTTTTAATTTCAAAACGGTGGTTCAAATGGATTACTTTATAAATCCCACCCGTTTCCTGTTTGCTTTGTTTTCAGTGTAAAATTTTCAGGAGACTATTAAGTAAAGCAATCATTTCTGCCAATCAAAACAGAATGCAAACAAAATCAACTACAAACCCACCAAAAACTTAAGCAGCGTCTAAAAAACAAACTAGATTGGTTGTATGCAATGCTTTAGAGCATTAATGTGCCTCGTAACTATATGACCATTCGCTTAAATACCGAAGGTTTGTCACACCTCTCGCTAAGCTCACAGCAACCATCTGCAATATCATCTATTAGATCAGCACAGATTTCCCATCTCTTGCTGGCTGACTCAGCAATAGCTGCAGTATTATAAAGGAACCGAGTGGCAAAAATATCTGAGCTAAAACAACCTGTGCAGAGCTCTCCTGAAAAGCACAGGACACCATACGGAGTCTGTCAAACTGTCAGGTAGCGTCTTCCGTTTTTAAAAAGGGAAACCACCCCCACGCAGGCCCATCACTAAAGCCCGTCAGACCCCGTGCGAAAGGCGGGGAGGCCCAGCACTCCAGCGGGACCTAGGCCGGGCCTCCCCGCAGAGCGCTGGAAGCCAGCATGGGGAAGGGCGAGTTCCCCCCCGCAGCCGCAGAGGCGCCGCGCGATGCCGAACAGAGCCGACGAGCCCTGCGCAACGGCAGCGTGCCCAGGGGCGCTGGCCTGCCGCGG
>NW_020799144.1:734489-764112 GCF_003259725.1 Athene cunicularia | reverse complement strand
GGGGAGGGGCGGCCGCCGGCGGCGCCAGGGGGAGGGGAGGGCCGGGGAGAGACGGGGAGCGGCGGCGCCGTGGAGGAGCCGGGCGGCGGCGAGAACAGCGGTAGCCGGGAGTCCGTGGTGGAGGGCTCTGAGACGGAGAGCGATGTGGAGGAAGAGGAGTTCCGCTGGAGGAGGTGGTAAGCGGCGTTGCTCGGAGCTGCGCGTACTTGTGCGAGCGCGGCGGCAGGTCTGGCGCGGGGAAAAGCGAGGGGCTTGTGGTGGCGGGGTGAGGGTGCCGCTCCCAGGCGCCCTGAGAAGAGGGAGGCTGCCGGGCTGCCCAGCTCTGGGTTTGATCTCAGGCTACACTAGTCACACACAGGAACTGTCCCTTTCTGCATCTGACATCCTGGAGTGCAAGCCAGCTCTTCTTGGTACTTCACAAATGTGAATTTTTAGGGGGTTTTCAAGTATTTCCGCCCCCTCCCCCTGCCCCGTTCAGACCAGTTTTGTATGCCCTTAGACTCAGTAGTTCTCAGCTCTGCAAATGTCCCCATTCATTTTACATACACCTTGTGGGTTTCAGAGTTTGTGCCTCCGGACCCACCTGTATAATGTTTTAGTCAGCAGAAATGAAACGTACCAGAAGCCAACTCAGAGAAAAATGAAAACACTATTAAATACGATTGCTGCTGATGTTACTTCTCCGCATCTTTAACGTGATACAATTTTCATGACGGTATCTCTTGTGTCTGTAAGATATGACAAAGAATTGAAACTACCAAGCAGCAGCACTTCTTTGTATTGCCGTTGTGGCCCAGTGTTGCTTGGCAATATGTAAACCGGTGATACGTTTCCTTACTTAAGGTTTTCTAAGCAGAATATCAGGTATATCCTCACAGTTTGGGGGTCATTTACTGTTGGTGTTGGGGTTAGCGGTGTGCTCACCCAGTGTACAGTTAGCAGTCTCCTGCTAAATGGGTGCTCTTGTCTGCCCTCAACTGCCCTTTGAGTTTATAGGACTGAAAAGCAGATCATGCAACTGTTTAATAGACTTTTTTATTATTTTGGAAAGGTTGCCTTTTCTTAGTAACGTGGCTTTAACTACTGACATAAGAATTACTGAAGGTAGGACATATTCTTTTTTTATTCTGCATTGTTTGTTTTTTTTCTGCGAACTGTTCCTGTGGATGTTGCCTGAGTCCATGTTAATTAAACTTTAGTGGTTCATGAAGTTCATTCGTATGAACTGTGCTCTCTTATAATGTCCATAGTTTTTATTTCATATTTTAGAAGAATGCTCAGCGCATTTTTAGTATCTGGAAAATAGGTTTGCTCTTAATTTCTTCATTCTTTGTGTGTTCTATAACTGAGAATTCTTGGCTTGTGAAGTGTTTAATCTATATATAAAGATACCCTTTTTATTTAAATATGTGTATTGTGTTTGAGCAGAATAAAATAAATGGAATATAAACACATAATAGTCATATAAATGGCATCTATACACATAATAGTCATATGTAACTATAGTTACATATTGTATTTAAAAAAAAACCCCTTTAATTTGTTAAAATATCCATTCTCTTTAACATACAAAATTTGGGTGGGGATATTTTAACTGCATTATTTTAATTGTATTATTAAATTACTTTAAATGTAAATGCACGCACACTCATTTAAAGCCTTAACATCCTCCCTAGCAACTCCTTTAGAGCAGGTTGCATGAGCAGGCGTGTTGCAGTTACATAATAGTTTTACTGGTACCTCGTTGACATTTTTATATAATCCATTTGACTTGCCTCCTGTGCGTTTTATTCCACCAGTGCAGAGCCTGCCTATTATTTCAGTGACACAGGGTATTCTAAATGTTACTCCAGAATTTTTGTCTTTTTGCCCATTCAAAGACCTGAATAGACATTTTTTATCAGTCTGCCCTGACTTAATACAAATTTTATTCACAGATCAGTGAAATCTGCAAAAACTTTTCCCATGGCTGTGATTTCCTGATGCTGAACACTTTTTCATAGTTGCTCAGTAGTTTTCTCTGAGGAAAGAAGCATCATCCCATTTTGAACTTACCTGTGGTTATCCACTGGTATGAAAACCTGGCAATATTAAACATACATGGTTCATTTCACTGATTGTTCAGTTTGTGGACTGGGGATTTTTCTGAGGTTGAGTGGGGTTTTTTGTTTATTTCTTAAATGTAATAGGTTATGATATTTTTAGCATTCTGCTTGTGGCATTTTATATTTGGTAAATTGGAATTAGTATTTCATTATTTAGGTATTTGTGCATACTTGTATAGAAGTAATTTGGTCATGAGGTACATAACATAAAGATTAATTTAGTGGGTAACATTTTACTTTTGAAACCTAAAGTTTCAACCTTAAGGGTTTCTCTTTTTTTTTTTTTTTTCCAGAGGAAACTTTTCTTTTGCGTGGTCTTGAAAGAAAGTATTGCATATAAGAGTGCAGATATTTTAGTCAATTTCACCAAAATTGCAGTTGTTAGTTTAAAAAATAAAAGAGTTAATCTCCAGTATGAACTCAACAAGGGTTCCAGAACATTAGGTAAAATAAATTTTCCCCCTAGCTGGCTTTACTAATTTCTGACCTCTCATATATTGTAGTTTCAAAATCTAGTTAGATGGACTGCTTAAACTTCTTAAGTCCATTGTGTATCAGAAGCTTTGATACATTTACCTCAGTTATTGAGTTAGAAATTTACAGTTATGGAAAGTTATGTAGAAATTAAGGTAATCAAAACTTCCTTTAATTACTGTATTTTTTACTTCTGTTCATATTTTTTTCCTAGGAGCTTGCTCTCCAGAAATCTCTTTTATACAGAAATTTTATGACCACACATACAGTGAGAAGGAAGAGCGGATAAATCCAGTAGGTATAGAAATGATAGGGTTTCTGCTACACATATCTATTAATTATTAATAAACTCACTGAGCCTCCCATTCTTTATGTGCAAAAAGCCTGGTGGCTTGCATCTGAAATGAATTTTATGGCAAGACGGTTCACGTGTGTAAGCACATTCTCTCCAGGGATGTCTCAAAGTCTCTTCTCTGGTCTTTCGTGAGGGTATAACCTTTCAAATGAGGAACAAGCCTATGACGGAGATGAAGAAGTTGTGGAGCACAGACTATGTGTTCCCTTCAGGAGCTGAAAGATAATAATCTGGGTTAACCATACCAGAATACACCCTCAATTGCTTATTATGAGATTAGCTGTGATCCAAAGGCTGGACAATTGTTTCTTTAAAAAAGAAAGAGATAATAATCTGAATAAAATATCTGCTTGCCTGGTGATGGGGTAATTATTCTACTTTATGGAGTAGCTAGCCCGTAAACTTCTGTTTAGTTGAGCAACTGGGTTTCCACCTGCGTATGACATGCTCATGAAATGATTGGAAACAGTTTTCTACTCTTTAACTGAGATTATTTTAAACCTGTGACTATTACACTGTCTAACGCTGTGGAGTTACTAGTCTAAAGACTACTGTCTATGTATATTATTCCAGTGTAAGAGAGGTTTTTAAGAGAACTAAACTGCTTCCTAGATGACAAAAACTATATTGAAAAAAAGACACTCCTACTGAAGTGAATGTTTTTACAGAGCATTATAGAATTGCACATAAATTTGTTTCAACTGACAGTGTGGGTAATAGCGAATGAAATAGAAAAGATGCTGTTACTTCAAAGCCTTTTTTCCATGTTTATTTTGCTGCTTGCATGTCCCAGGGTTGTGTTGACTGAAGTTTATCATGGTTTTTTAAGGATAGAGGGAACGAGGGAAGTGCCCATTTACTCTCTCCCTTTCTCCTCTGAGAGCTGATCTGCGGCCTAACTAAGTCTTTGGCTTCATGGCTCTCACCAGAGTAGCCAGTCTGCAATCACGTCGGGGTATTCTTCCAAGTATAAGGACAAACCTGTCCCAAAAAGAGGAAGTCATGAAAGCACAGAAGCCTAATACTTTTCACCAGATTGTTTGGGTAACTCTCACTATTCTTTTTTCCTTTTTTTTTTTTTTTTTTGTGTGTGAAACCTGTATAGCATGCCACTGTCAGCTTGGTCATGCACAGCATGGGGACAGGGTAAAATTTAAAATCTTTTTTGAATGCTCTCAGGAACTGTTTTGCCCTGTCATCCTTGATACCTGCATGTATAGATTGCACCTGTGTGTCTCCAGCCAGTCTGAGCACCAACATGAAATGTGCTTACGTAGAAGCATTCCTCTACCGTGTTCTCAGAAATGATCTTATGTGAATACAGCATCTTCATGTGTTGTGATATGAGAGTTGTACAGCCAGGAGTGGCTATGAATTTTTTCAGGTAATGTTCCAGTTGTTCAAAAGAGCCTTGGCTTTCTTTGTACTTCAGGTGGGTGGGGGGAGGCTTGGAATATGCTGTCCTATCTTTGATTCTACCATGCAAGAGATTGTAAGTAAGACTTCTCTTCCACCAGAGATGCAGTAGATACACAGATTTTGTGGGATTCAGTTTTTTTCAAACTGACAAGTCATTTCCATTAACAGCCCATTCCATGTGCTGTTCAGGCAGGCCTCATTTGTGCTTTCACCTTTTTCAGGCTCTTTTCCCTTGCCCAGTTTAGAGAAGTGCACATAAAATTGTTAGCTTTTAAGCATTAAGCTTTGTTTTGAACACATCCGGAGTGCCCTCAGGTAGTTTGCTGTATAAATAAGTGCTCAAAAGAGAAAAAACATTAGAATTTTGCAGGAATTTCCTTACCGAAAGCAAGAGAGCAAGACAAAAGGCTGTTCCCTGTACTTGGAGTCAGTGGCCACACATACTATTTCTGTAACTTCTATGATTTAAGAAGACCTCTCAACCAATCAGCAATATTTTGCTTAGAACGTAATTTTTTATCAGACAAAACAGGTCCTCCTTTTTCTGAGATATAATAGTAGCTCATTGAGCTTTAATCATCTCACCTGAGGAATGTTAGCCAGTCAAAGAGGTTTAGTAGCTATTCTGCTATCCTCCTGACCTCACTTGATTCTGGATAATGTTCTGTGTAAATACCCAGGATGATTTGTACAAAGAATGTATTAGAAGAGTCAGTAACTTTCTGCTAACTATCTCATCACCATATTTTGAAACTATATCAA
The DNA here is from genome assembly GCF_003259725.1 of Athene cunicularia. Taxonomy (NCBI): domain Eukaryota; kingdom Metazoa; phylum Chordata; class Aves; order Strigiformes; family Strigidae; genus Athene; species Athene cunicularia. The sequence continues at coordinate 758,997 of NW_020799144.1, read as the reverse complement.
TAATTGTTGCACAAACTGTTTCTAAAGAATCTATTCTGTTCCAGGGAGCCTTTTAGCAGTACTTCCTACTAGGCAATCTCCACCTGTTTCTCTTCAGGTCATTGCTAAAATGGTTGTTCTTACTGTGTTGCTAATACCTTGTACAAGCCAAGTAAGTCATCCCTTGGTGTCCACACCAAGATGTTCTTCCCAGAGTTTTTCTAGTGCTGTGAATGTTCTCCACTGTATGTCAATGATTTGTTGAAAATTTCACCAGTATACTGATAGTCCACTAGTAATCCCCAGTTTTCAGCTCATCTGGAAGAGAACAGTTCTGCAGTTTACTTGCCTATCGTAATTATTCCTAGGTTGCCTTAGGCTTTACACAAAGGTTCTTTTTTCCATACTAGATATCTTTCCCTTACATACAGTCAAAGGCACAAAAAAATGATCTAAGCTCCTTTTACTAAAGAGTTTGAATTTAGCTCCTGCTCTGACATTGGCTTTCTCCTTACCCACTTGTCCTTTCCTCTGTCTGGAAGTGGCAGCCCTGCCACTTTGAGCTTGTTGATGTGCAGGTCTTGCCAGCTGAGTTCCTTAATTCTGCCTTTTCTGGGGATATTGAAGGTTGTGTGTTAAACTCCACAGTCTCTGGAGCAGCACTCTGTCTTATTTAATGAAGGTAGGGAAGTTGAAATACAAATACCTGATGTTTTGGTTTTTTGATGTATAAAACCCCTGCAGTTTAAAGCAATCATATCTTACTTGTGTATTTTCCTTCTAGGTGAGCGTTGTCTTTCATAGTCTTGGTTTATTTTTCAACATTTTTCTCAAATAGCACCAAATAAGAAAAAGATTTAAGTGGAATGTCTTTTGTATCTTAATAGTAATGTATGTAAAGATGAGATCTAAAAATTCTGTTTCCCAACTCAATTACGAATGGAAGAATGTAAGCATGTAATAAAGCTGAGAAAATAAATAATGAAGTACATTCTTCACTAATTTGTCTTTTTTTTTTTTTTCATTCAGACACCTCAAGAGGCATATGTATCTGACCAGTCTCAGTCTCTGATGCAGTGAGTATAGTACATCACACAGTAATTCCAGTCAGGCGTACTGTGATTAAACAATTCTGTTATACCTCCATTTGTATACTATTTTATTCTCAGTGTTCTGTTGTGAAGCAGTTTTATTCTTTGCTTAGTGAAAGATCTGTATGTCAGAGGTAATTCTGTATCTGTTACGGGTCAAACTGTACCTGTATTTGTTTTTATTGATGATCCTACCTTTAATGGTATAAAAGCATAAGCCACAGGACTGACAGTAAACTACTCTGGGAAAACCATTAGACAAATAAACAAAAATTTGTAATAAATAATATTGGATCTTTTATTCTCAGAAGCTATGGAAAGATTTCAGTAGAAGATGGGTTTATAATCAAAATACAGAAAGAAGTAATAAAAAATAGGAAGGGACATTTTTTCCCTCAGAGAATGAGTGTACAAACAGCTAGGTCCAGTAGGAAATCTGGAATTCTTAGTTACTGCATGTCTTTGTAAAGCGAAGTATGCCTCTAAAATAATTGCTAAAAAAATGTTTCCACAAATAATTGTAAGTACAAAACTGCATAAATAAAGTATCACAGATATTTTCTTAAATTGAGCAGATTACAATTCTTTCTGAATAAGAATTTTTTATTGTATTACTTAATTTTAGGGGTTGGATAAAGTGTCTGTCACATACTGAAGATATTTCTAAGCCTGGTTTTTCACTAAATGCTGCAGTAGAGGGACAGCAAAATAATTCTGTAGGTACGTTGTATTTTGTACAAAACTGATCATTGCTCTAGCACTGGCAAAATCATTTGAGAAGCTGGAGATTAGTGTCCATGTAGGTTTATTTAGCATCTGACTGGCCTTTATAACAGTTGTTTAGTATTCATAATTGTTTTGGACTTCAAGCTATGTTTTTGTAAGTGTTCTGCTAAGATTGTTTGAAGAAATAACTGTTTTCCCAAGCCACTGGTGTATTTCCTGCTTAAAATTATTTCATTGCTGTGAAACTTTTTGATGAGTTACAGGCTGCATGTTACTCAAGTGTCCTATGGATATGTGAGGTAAGCATGGATGTAGCAGTCTTTGAGGGTTCCTTCATGCTTCCTGATAACATATCCAAGAATCAAAAGTACCTATAAGAATCAAGAAACAGAAATCCTGCTGGTCATTCTCCAGATATGTCTGTCAGCTGCTGCTACTTCAGTTGTACTTCCATTCCTCTTTGCTCCCAGCAGTGTAGGACTACCCCATCTGTTTTGCTGTCTCCCTGTTTGAGCTAATTTTTGCTAACACAGTAGAAAACCATTCACCTTATTTCTGATTAAGAAATTCCCAGGGAGTCACATGATTGTCAAAACACGGTGGTGGGAGCAGAGGAGTGGGGCCAGCCCTTTCCAGAGGCAGTAAATTATTGTATTGTTTTAGCTGTATTGTCTAATTGTGTTGTAATTGCAGAGGACAGGGTTAGGTCTCACCCTGTGGAGTGGGTGGTGATTCCACTGCTGAGAGTCTTTGGAAACATAGGCCTCTAAATCACAGTGAAGAAATGTGACAAAATAGCTCTGGAATATAATTTGGTGACTAACAGAGCCTAACTGGAAACCTTCTTGTCAGTTCCACTTAGGGAGCATGACTGTGGTAAATCCTAAGGTTTGAAACTTCGGCTTTATTCAGGAAATGAGGCCATTTTATTAGAGATGATGAGAACTTTCAGAAATGGAAAATACAACTGACACGTTTATGTTTCTAAATTTAGATACCGAATTGAATGGATTTCAGAAAGATTTGGAAGAAAAGGTTAGTGTATTTTTACAACTGTGACTGTATATAAAATATAATTTAATTTGAGAATATTTTACTGAAAAATACCTGTTTCTTTCATTTTGAAAAGCAGGCACATAACTGTTGAAACTGACACTGAGCACATCAGGTGAAAACAACTTGAGAGCTAATCTTTACTTCCTGCTTTTTGGGTAGGAACTGCAGTCATTAAGCTTACAGGGCACAAGGGTGGAAGCATAGCAGTAACAGTGAAGTAAGAAAGATGTCACCATGACACAGAATCTGTAAGAGCTGTTACTTAAGCTAAAGTAGTGAAGACTTTTAATAGCTTAAAATATGGTTTCCACCACTGACAGTTACAGGAGAGGCATTAGGAAGGTCTTTGAGGAGGAACAGAGCATCTGTAACTGTCCTTCTGCTTGGGAGTGATGATTTACTTGTGGCCAAAAATAGGTAGTACCAGTGTCTGATACATCTCTTTGGTAATCCTAAAGCCGCTCATGAGTGACTGATTTCACTGCTGATGAGGTAAAAGTGAGGGAATAGCTTTGGAGCTACCTTGTTCCGCATCTGTCAGCTCCTTTCTCAGCCATACTGAATTGGAGATGATTCCACTCCAGTGTGAGCCTATCTGCTTGGGTGTTGCAAGGTACTACCTGTTTTCTTTGACATGTGTTTCTACAACTTCCTTTAGGCCAACACTAGCACTTGTTTGACCCCCATCATGAAGCAGGTTTTGGGGAACAACTGTCAGATGCTATTAAGTTTTTTTTAGTTGGCTTAGTTTTCAGCCAGGTTATCTTTCCAGTCCAGCTCCCCAGAAGATCGGGTGAGTGCCAGTGCAGCGCAAAAGAGGATGTGGAAGTGCGCAGCTAAAGGCAAGAGGAAGGACAGGGACTGTACCGACACTTATTTAGATAAGCTTCATGTAATCAGGAGGTTACGAGTGTAGCTCACAAATACACTATTTTAGTAATTACCTGCTTGCAAGCATTGCTTTTGCACATAAAAGAAAGAAAAACTTTGAGCGAGGAAGGAATTCCCTGATAGCTTCCAGAAAACACAGTAGAAAAAATTCAAAAATATATCCGTGTGAACCATCCAACCCAGAAATATCTTGAGCAAGAGTTGGAGGTTCTGCAACCACCAACACAAACATCTGTTGGTCAGATGTTCCCTTGTTTGGATCCTCTCCACTTGTCGTCTCCCCTTTCCCCTTCCCAACTCCCTCCATTCTTGCTTTTTAGTCAGTGAAGTCCAAGCAGTAGTGAAGGACTTGAACAGACTTCTCTCCAGTTGGCAGAGGAAGTGCTGACAGCATTTCATGAAGGGCTTCATGGCTTTTGCCTCTGTATCATCTCTTTATATGTTATTGTCAGCAGCCATGATGTTACGTGTGCTCTGCTACCTCTGCATTGTTACCTCTTTCTGTTGCCAGAAGCACAACGCACAGTTCATGCTTTTTGATTTCTAGTCTCGGTTCATCCCTGACCCATTCATTGCTTTCAGGTCTATGCATGCTCGACAAAGAAACTGTTGCTTCAAGTTTGCTCTGTTGCTGTTTCTGCAGCAAAAAGTAACTGCAGTTACCAACTCCTATTGTAACGTCGTGAACAGTTTTGAGGATTTCTGCAGCACTAGTGACATCAATTGAATGGTTCCTAGAGAAACAAGAGGATCTTGCTTGCTGCCATCTGCAGCTTCTTGGGAAACCTCACATTAATTTACAGCAGGATACCAGTTAGAGCAGGGACTCTTAACCTTTCATTCACCATGGATTTCCTTTAAATACCTTTTGTGGCTGTGCACCACCAAGACTTAATTCAAGATTGAAAGCACTAGACTGCATCAAATATTTATTTCAATTTTCTCATGAAGGGCCTTTAAATTTGTAGAGAAGGGGAAATAAGTTAATCTGTTAATGCACACACTCATAATATTTTTAATTGCAATAATTCCATATGAATTTAAAATAAAAGCATCGATACTCTTCTTGCTCAAATGGCCCATTTTATGGTATTTTAACATTCTAATTCCAAATTTGATGCCAATTTTTACATTAAAATTTGATGAAAAGTTTTTGCAGGTCTTCTCACCTCCACCCTTGTTTGTCTGTGTTCAGTCACCATATATTTTTGTTTACGGGTCCCAGGCCACCACTTGGAGGAACAGACTTTAGCCCCATTGTGGCCCTAAAGAGGGCCCTTGGATTAAGAAAATGTCTTTAAGAGAAAAACAGCCTAGTTAAAGTGGGACCTACCAACCATATAGCTCTGAATATACTAGTGTGTCAGGGCAGGTATAGGAGGGACTTGAGTAGGAAAGAAGCATTGAGGGGAGGAGCCTGTGGGAAAAGGAGGTGCAGTGCTTGTGGCCAAACCCAGTGGTTCTGGGCTGGACATTCCCCACCCCTGCTTTAAGCCTTTGTGGTTATGACATCGTGGCCACCCAGCGGTCTGCAGACCACTAGGTTGAGAACCACTGACATTCCAGTGTGGAGCAGTTTATATCAGTATGCACTGTAATCATCTGCCAAAATAACCTGCTTAATGCAGAAGCCATAGCGTTATGACTGTTCCGTCTAGTCTCATAGATTGTACCCATGAATAAAGTTAGAATTCCATATAGATGAGTTTTACTTCCGTTTTTTCAGGAAGCCTGATTAAGGTTATTGTTAGAGAAAAAAAAACACTACTTGCCAAAATTCATCAAAGACAAATTTGAGACCAGTATGGCAAATTGTTCATGTAGCAAATATGGTTGATTACATGGTCAAGCATCCCTTAAGATACAGCTACCAACATACAACTATAATGCCAAGTTTATTAAGTGAAACATTCTTATTGTACAGCATTAGTTGAATAAAACAAAATCAAAAGGCCTTGAAACAAAGATTACCTATGATTAATAGCCTCTGCAGAATAGGCAGGTTGAGTGCATTGAGAATATCCCCAGAGAAGATATTTTAGGAGCCTGGGGTAAGAAGGTTGGGATTAGTCGCTCCAGTGAATTATACTTTTTGCATATTGGGTGATGTTGACACTGGCACAATCTGAGTGCTGCAGGAAGACCTTTTATGAGAGGAACAATGGTTATCACAGGCTTCTGTGTACTGATTTGAAGAAAAGGCAGGACAGACACCTTGACAACCAGCAGTGAGTCACTGGGCATGTCAGTTTTGTGTGTTTATCCTTGAAAATACAAGAGGAGTTAATTAATTAGCATAATATCTGCATAAAAGTCCTGACACCATAAAATGAGTGTTGCTGAGTTTTGATTTTGATGGTGTAGCAACTCTGATTTTTGTTTGGTTAGTCTGTTAATTGTGAGGCCAGTACTGTTAATATCTTCATTAATGGCCTGGAAAATGGAACAGAATGCAACTTCAGCAAGTTCAGGAATGGTACTGGGTGGAGGATGTACTAGATAGTTGTGTTGCCATTCAGAGGAACCTGAACAGGTTGGAGAACTGGACAGAGAGGAATCTCAGGTTCAACAGGGGAAAATTCAGAGTGCTCCATCTGGGGAGGAATAACCTCAGGCACCAATACATGCTGGCGCCAACTGACTGGAAAGTAGCTCTGCAGAGAAGAACCTGGTGCACAGTAAGCTGGCCATGAGCCAGCAATATGTCCTTGTGGCGAAGAAGACAAACAGTATCCTGGGCTGCATTAGGAAAAATGTTGCCAGCAAGTAGAGGGAGGTGATCCTCTACTCAGAACTGTTAAGGCCGCATCTAGAGGAAGTCCAGTACAGGGCCACAGACATGATTAAAGGACTGGTGCATCTGGTTCTGTAAGGCCTTTGACACAGTCCTCCACAATGTCCTTCTCTCTAAATTGAAGAGAGATGGATCTGATGGGTGGATGAGGACACCAAGCTGACAGATGAAGACACCAGATGACAGCAAGCTGAGTGGTGCAGTTGACAAGCCTGAAGAATGGGATGCCATCCTGAGGGGCCTGGACAAGCTTGAGAATTGGGCCTCTGTGAACCTTACAAGGTTCAGCAAGGCCAAGTGCAAGGTCCTGCACCTGGGTTGGGGCAACCCCTGGTATCACCTTTGCTTCATTTCCCTGTCTACCTGCTTCCTCTGATGCAAGGTCCTGAATCAGCTGAGGCTAGAGTTGACTGTGGCCATGCTCAGCTATTACCAATGTGTACTTACTGGGTAAGATGGGGATACAGGACATTTTAGGCTGATGCAGGATTTTTTTGCCTGGATTGAGGAGCACCATAATTTGGATTTCTACTGGGAATAATTGAGACATGATATAGTGGGATTTAAATTGGGGCTTTCAAAATAGTGTACTCATGCTCAGCGGAAGAGATTCACAGATGCCATCAGATGACTGGCATTCAAACCCTAAGAAGAATTACCAACTTCATGCTAAACAGACACCTTTTTCTCTTTGGCATTCTTCCATAGGAACCCCTTTTTAAAATGAGTTGTGTGAAGTATAGCTCTTCTGGTGGATGATGGACCTAAACCTGTATTTACCAAAGTGTTGATATTTTACTGCTGACTGAGGGGGAATCCTGCTCCTCCTTTGAGTGAAACCTATGTGTATTCAGACTGTATTTAGATACCAGAGACTGGGGTCCACAGGAGAGAGAACTCCCGGTTTTGGTTCAGTTCCCATCTGACTCAGTCTTGCTACTTCAGAAGCTCTGTTCCTTTTCAACAGACGATTGAAGGTACAGGGACCTTAGGCACTGGGGCTTCATGTGTCTTTATGGGTAAGTGGTACCTGAGAATGGGTTTTAGTGAGGGAAGGTTTTGACTTTTAGTGTATGTTCTGCAGATTTTAATTATTTGTAGAGCAAGTCCCACAGGATTTTGCTTTAAAATGAGTACTAAAGAAGTTTATGTAGCTATAGTTGGATGGGGGTTTTGTGAACACCAGTCACATTTAAGTGTTGGATTTCAATTGGCATTTGGGTTTTTAGGATCTTTTCATTAATCAGTCATTTATGCCTGCCTGATTCTTTTCCATTAATAGAAATAGAAAGAGCAAGTTTCACATGCTCTTCAATAAATGCACCAAGCCTTTCTCTTGGTAAATTTGTAATATACATACACACTGTTTATACCACAGTTATTCAAGTACAGAAAGTTGTGCCAGTGTTATTTTTTTTTCCAGTTGCTTAAAGTCTGCACAAATTAGAAAAGTGGTCTATAAAGAAACTGTAATTTAGTATAGCAAAGTAAGAAGTAGTTGGTACTTAAAAAGGCACAATAAGCTGCAGAGGTACAAGGTAGGAAACAGCAGGCTGGGAAATAATTTTTCAACAAAGAATCAGGGATATACAATAGCTTACAAAATGAATGTGAGTCAGTGCTGACAGATTTCTGCCCTTTTTGTTTTATTTTGTGTGAGCTTTATTGGATAAAAGGATTTTTGCACTACCCTGTATTGCCACTTGCTGGCAGCAAGAGTCTAAAAATGTATTAAAAGAGATTTTATTAAGATCCAGTATTGCTAAGCAACAGCACTGTTATATACAAATGTTACATAGAAAAATTATGGTTTAGGTCTGCTGAGACGTCTGACTTTCTTGTGCAGAAGCATTTGAAACAGGGATAGGAAAAAAAATGAAAAAGCTATTAATTGGTATAAAAATGGGTGCATCTATTGAAAGTGGCTCAAAGTAGTTAGAAAACCAACAGAAATATTCCTTATCCAAGAACAGTTACAGTTTTGTGTTATGGTTTTGTGGTTCTATATTCAATGTGAAAACTCAAATGTGCAGCCTTCAAACACACTCCTAAGGTTTTGAACTGAAGCTTGTAAGGCACAAATGTTCCATGCCTCTGTGGGATCCACATAAACACATAATCAAAACTCAATATATTACGTTTTACTAACTATGCTTTTTATATTATTGTGAATATGTTCACTTTCACTATTTCTGGGTGAGAGAAATTTTTAATGCCTTTCTTCTAAATCCCTTTAACACCCTCAGGTCATTGGCAATGGCATAATGGCTTTGACTTTGTAACAGGTTTAGTCTCTTACTCTGAATTTTCATTGCTAGGGAAGTCAAGAGCTGAATTTCTCTACTTTTGAAACTGAAACCTCAGTCTAACCCTTGTTAAAAAATTGTGTGCGTGCTTAGGGAAGGCTTTGAGTCTTGTAGTTCATACAAAAATCGCAAATAAAAAAATCTATATATGGATGACTTCTGAAGTGAACATTGATTACATTCCTTTAGAAAAAGTTGTTCCATTCCTTTTTGTAAACATTTTTTCTAATGTTTAGATTTCAGGGAAATCGAGTAATCAAGATCTCTCTCCAGAAATAAGCCTCTGTCTAGATGCTCTTCTGGAGAATATAATAATGGTTCCAAAGGAACAGACACCACAAGATAGATCTCTGCATGTTTTAGAAGATGGCCAGAGAACCTTCATGACCATTATTAACACAGATAACAGAGTAAAAGAACATTCCCGTAATAATGATACAGATCTTTCACTGGCATCCCCAGGGAAGATTTTCGTGGAAGCATTCACTAAACATAGTACAGAGACTGGTGAATTTGAAATCAGTGATTTGTTGAGATCTGTCAGTGATTCTGAGAGCCTTAAAATGATAAACCTATTACCTGACAAGTTGGAGTGTCAGGGTCATGCCTTTTCCATTGATATATCAGCAGATGAGAGCAGTGATGTTCTGCCAGTACAGCTTGTGACAGCTCTGAATGCCTTGTCAGGATCTGCAGTACAACCTGTCACTTCTGTAGTGCCAAATAAGAGACAGCTTAACACTGAGGGAGAGCAGTTAAGTTCAGAACCCAGTATTCCCCAGTTAGATGATGACCATACACAAATAACAAACATGACTGAGCCTCAGCTTGCTACAATTCAGGATCTGACTTGCAGAGGACAACAAATGAGCAAGTATACACACATTTTAATTAATATTTTAAAATCTTTATCATAAATTATTTCATAGAATAGCCAAATTACTTGGAGATGTGAATCTTAGCAAATAATAAACTGGCATCAGTAATTTACATGTGAAGAACCCAGTATGTATGGATACAATATGTGAGCCTTCTTTCTGTTTTCTTTTCTTACCCTGAGCTGTTCTCTCCACAGTGTTATGTCCTGTGCTATAAAGGTGATCTGGAATAGGTCATTTGGATTCAACGACACACAGGCAAAAAAATCTGGAGAGGAACACAAAGGGAAAGCAGTACTATAGTCTCCTTCTGTTTAGGTTATAAAGGAAAGAGAAGGACACATAGGAGATGCATGTTCATGCTATAGAGTGTAGTAGATGGCCCTTGTAAACCTGAAATCAGATTTTCATCTTTGTGTTGTCTTTGAATAATCTGGAGCTGCAAGTCAATGATAACTATGTATTACTAGCTATTTAAGGTGGTTTTACAGCCGCTTTGCTTCCTCACAGTGGCATAAAGCATCCAAAGACTATGAATTAATTCTGTCTTTTGCTGGTAGTATTAATGGAATATAACTATATAAAAAAACATGCCACAAAGATTGCTAATTTCAAGGTGCTAAAAGGTCTATAGGCAAATTGTCTCAGAACCATAGCAATTTGCAAAACTATTTCACTGAAGTGTTGATTTCTGAAATTTGTAGCACAGCTGTGTGAAACCTAATGTATAGGTTTACTCAATATTGCAGTTAAGATTGTGAAACGGGGTCCTGTGGGAATGGGGATCTATAACCTCTTGTCAATTAATAATTGATTTTAGCTTTTTTTATGTCTCCATCTGCTGTTCTTGAAGGCAGAAAGTAGGGAGACAATTTTAGGAGGAAAAAATCCCAGTTAATTTTCTGGTAGCTGGTTGTATTCTAACAGTATATTGCTCACCTCGGCCTTTTCTCATCCTTGTTGTGGTGAAACAAGTACCCAGAAGAGGGGGAGAGAGCCTGTACTGTCCTGTAGATGAAAGCAGGATGCTGGATTGCCCATTTACTTTAATATATGTTTCCTTTTTTTTCTCTTTGAAATGTTTTCTTCTTGTTCTCTAACCCTCTTCCCAGGGTAGATGCAATACCATGGAAAGTCCTTGACTGGTAGTTTTCTGAATGGAAATATTTGGTTTTCCACAACTGCCATATTAACATGCATCATCTTTTGACATGGAGGAACCACTTCTGAGAATGCAGTTCACATATTCAGTACCCTCTCTGCTGAATATGGCAATTAAAAAAAAAAAAAAAAAAAAAAAAAAAAAAAAAAAGCATCCAATTCTCCATTTTGGACTAAACAAGTTCTCCCATGTCACTGTGAAAGAATTTGGATGCATGTGTGCTGAGGGTGTGTCCTAAGAGCTTTCAGCATTACTCAAGTGTGCAGTAAACTAATGAGTACTCAGGTTTCAGCAGCTTGAGTGATACTCAGCAACACATCACACTCACTTGACTATACCAGTGAGTAAACTCAAGTCAATCAAATTAACTCCCATGTAATGACATATCTTTAGGGTGGGTTTTCTCTCTGTTAGAGATGAGCCTCTGCTATACACCAATCACTTAGGTTCCCCTTTGCACAATTTAAGACAAGGTGAATCACCACCATCTCTGAAAGTAGCTCTCCTTTTCACCAATGGTAGGGGTAACAAAGTGCATAGTGTCATCTAGATGCCTGGCTTTTAGAAGGCTGAATGTAGTTGAAGTGAATCTCATCTGTTGTGGATGTATCTCAGGGGTGGTATGTCTTTAGAAAGAACATCTCAGTTGGGAGTTACCGAACCTCAGGTGAAATACGGTTCTTGATCTTTTGCACATTTCTAGCCTTGTGCAAGAGTGAGATAAAGTGAACGAGCTTAAGACGTCTTAAACATCACTTTATTTTTTAGAACAGGAATTCATGTCTATAGGAAACTGAAATGTCCAGCCAAACAACTTTCATATAGTAACGACTGCTGCTTACTGTCAGCCACCCAAGATTTATTATTTAAGTTGTGATTCAGAGTATCCTAATTTCCTTGGCTAATTCTGCCAAAGGTACATGGTGTGGCATACTACTTCAGGAGTGCATCTCCTGTGGCAGTCTTTCATACCTGTGGAATTCTTGTTATTCACTTAAGCAACCCCTCCATTGTCTGTGAGCACACGTACAATTTATAAGACAGTGTTCTTGGAGATCTTTATTTGTTGTTTTAACTGCATGCTTACCAGTTGCTTGTAAGATTTCTTTTTTTGTCACAGCCTGTGAGTGATCAGCAGAGAGAGAAAGAAGTAATTCCAGATTACTGGGATGCCATTCCTAGTGAAAAGCAAACTAGTGAAGGAAGTTCACATTCAGTGGAGTCTGCAGCATGTGCATATACAGCCCAAACAACATCAAGGAAAGTGATGCAGTTGAGAGAGACCTCAAGAAAGCACAGAGATCTTGTTTCCAGTCATTGCCAAATACTAGAAGAGACTCAGCAGAGGATGTCTCACAGTGGCAGGACGACAGGGAGCAAAGCTAAGGATTTTGAGTATGACAAAAGCATGCGTAATAATTTTTAAATTATTATTTTAAATTAATGTAACAAATACAATGCATACAGAGTAGTCACTCCTCATGAAGGACTAAATGATCAAAAGGTAAAGGTTTTACCTTTTTTTGGAAGATCTTGGTTTCTCTCCTGATTTATTCTTTCTTCAGTACTACCTGTTAGCCTACATACTTGCATGCTATTACAGATTTCCTTTTAAAATCAATTCTATTCCCATTCTTAGCTCTACTATAGGCATTGATTCATATAGAGAAGTGAATATTTTTGTTGATTTTGTGTAAATCTCTTGTCAGTAAAATTCAGAAATCTACTTCTAAAGACAAGCAGGATCTAGAAATCAACATATGCCAAAAAATAAATCTGAATGAGGTTAGAAAAGCTCAGCAGAGAAGAAGGAGCATGAGGATCAAAACCAGGCAGAGTAAGATGTTCTCTGATGCTTACCATACAGAGTATTTTTTAATTTGAACAACTATACTGAATCAAATATAATTCATAAGCTTACCAATATATTGTGCATGGATTTCTTTTAAAAGATGGTTTAAACATTAATTTTAATAAAATTATTTATGATTTCCCTCATTTGTTTAAACATATGTAACAGTTGACCTTATTTACATAAGCTCCTTAAGAATCATGAGAATTTTTTCAGGATGCAATTTTATCACAGTATTATATATGAAAAAGTTATGGTGTGTTCTGAAAAGCAGAAGAAAAATGTTTTCATGCAGAGTGAAAATATAGATCCTGATCTACATTTATATATACTTTTATAATCTAGTAGTCTGTGTGGTGTATCATTCTGAGGGCAGTGCCATCCCCAAGAATTGACTTACACAGAGTGGTTTATTCTGTTTTGAATGCCTGTTGTTACCCTGTCTGTTTTAAATATAGGTTTGTAGGGTCTTCACTACCGCAGTCATGGAGCACTCTTTGAAGTAATTTTCCTTGCAGTGTGCTTTGTTAGAGAGAGATTGCTGGTTTTCATCCTTGAAACATGCAGGCAGAGAAATTCTTTGCCTTGTAGAGGAAGTGTGTAAAATACAGTCTTTCCTCACTTAAGTGCTCACTCCAGCACCTTTAAGATTGGGGTCTTACAAAGTGTTTCTTTTGTTTAAGCCTACTCAGTCTGGATTTGTCAATGCACGTATAATCATTTAAACAGCTTACAAAGTTTAGAAGTATTTGAACTGTAGCAGCTGCATTATAGATCTTAGAAAACATGAATAATTCTATGTCCAATTAACAAACCTCTTTTGCATGGTTTTAATTATTCCCAGTGAAAGCACCATTTTAATGAGATTTAAAGTTGTATGACTAACTGCTTATCTATTTCACATTGACTTACTAGTTTTCACTTAGAAAGCTGATTGGTTTTAGCATGATTTCTTCCAGGAGTCACACTGACTGTAGAAGCAGCTTTGTGTTAATCCAACCTGGCAAGTTTACTACTCTTTTGCATCAGACTTAGTAATCAGAGTCTGTGAATCATCTTAGTTTGCCAGTTCGCTGGAAAAACAGTCCCAGTTTTGGTTTGGGTCCGCAAACATCAGTTTTGCACAAGGTCAGACACAAGGAAGGCACTAGGGGAGGCAAGGTAGAAGTGATGGGAAATAGATCCTTTTGAAGTAAAGATATAAATTCATTTAAGTGTAACATAAACCTGGACCATTTTCTGTGTATGTCTGTGAAGTTTAATCCCTCCTGAACTGCTTGGGTAGTTTAGACCAGCTTTGACTAGGGACTGCAGTATCTTAAATGATTAAGGTCTTGCAAGGCTGGACAAAAAGAGTAGAGAGACTGTCCATGTGCTCAGCTGGGGGAAGGTCCTGTGTAAACTCATATCTATTAGATTCTTAAAATCTACACAGGAGGAAGAAAACATGGTTGGGAGTTAGTCTGACCTCAGTATATCACCATTCACTAAACAGCAGAGAGAAGCAGAGACATCAGGCTTTGTGTGTTACCACTGTAGGAATTATGTATTCTAAGGTCATACTTAAAATGTCTATTTTGGACACCCAGGTGGAGTTTTAGGGCTAGCAAGCCACACCTGATACAGCCTGTGGAGAGGAGCAGTGTATAAAGCCTGCCGTCCCAGCGTTTTTCACTAGTAGATCAGTTAATGGCCTAGGCCATGCACTGTGCTTCCCTGCAGGTGATCCTCCTGTCCTTTCCTTCCTCCCTTCTTTCTTCCCTCCCTGTTTTTCAGTAGAGGCAGTAGCCACGATGCTCTTCTACGTGGTAGGAAGGGATGATGGGATGACACTGCTGGTGAAGTACAGAACAGCTCATCTCTATACTGGAAATAATTTCACTCAAGATGAAAACTGTCATGAGAGCATAATGGGAGATAATTTTTAGTTTATTATTTTATAAAACAAACACTAAAAATAGTATCTTTTGCGTTTTATTTTTTACATTTAGGCCTCGTATTCCCAAGCAACTGTTCACCTTTTGCTCACTGCAGAAATGGCTGAGCTGGTTGTGAAGTAATGGGGAAAAGTAATTTGAGGGAGCTAATCTCAATCACTATCCTAGTGTAAATACTCCTTGCTTATGAAATGAAGGTTTTAAAACACAAATGCGTACAAAAGAACTGCTGATAAATTTTAATTTTAAAAAGATAGATTATTGAATAACTGACTAGCTATTGAAATGCTCATCTTGTAATAAATTGTAACCTAGAATAGCAGTTTTATCATCCAGTGGAAAAAAATGCACTTTGCAAAACAGCACACTCATATGAAGACATATTCCTATGTGTTGAATTTTGGTTGTAGTTTTGTTATGGAATTCGCTATGGCATGTTTTATTTAATGATATTATTATTTAATTGGTAATGTGTTTTTTGAGATGTTAATTTCTGCTAGATTGAATGAACATTTTCTCTCCAGGAAGCCTATTTATTTACTGTAATGCGAAGTGAAGCCAAAGTAAGATAGGAAAGATATCTTTCTGTTCAACAGATCTTTTACATTATTTTTCAGGACAAGAAGCCTTTGGTAGGAATTCTGTAAAAACTGCTTGCCATGTTTCACTTTCAGCAATCAATAGGAGGAATGTTTATGGTGAGACCTTACTGCATAAAGCTGTTACTCATCAAGATGTACACCTTGTACCTAACATAATAAAAGCTGGTGGAAATGTAAATGTTCAGGATTATGCTGGTAAGTTGCAATTGTATTAAAATACTATTTTCAGAACAAGTATCTACCTATAACTAATAAAAGTGCATATTATGAGTTAGTGCAGTGGACAAAGTTTGTGACTAGTCAATAGATTATTAAATTTTTGTGAGTTTAACTTGGTAATTGTTCATGAGAAAATACACAGACCTATGTATAAAAGTATATTAAAGAAAATTTTGTGGAAAAAGTAAGCACTTGAAAAATTGCAAAGTGATGTAATTAAGCCTTAACCTTAATTCAAGAATGTTGTGCATGCTTATCACAAAGCAGTCCCTTAATTAAATAATCAATGTAATTTCTTATAAAGATTTCTTTTTTCATCCATTTCAGTGACCAATTTGACATGCTAAGATTTAGATTTTCCAATGCAGTTTTTCAGGGACTCTGATTTTACCCCTTGCACCTTAAAGGAAGTTGTAGTTTCATAATTTAGCACTGCTTTTATTTTGTAAAGTTGTGAGTGCTTGATATTTTACATTTTAACTTGGACACCAAAAAAACCCAATGACAGATAGTGGCCAGATGTGAATGTTTTGATTGAAGCAATCCACCTTATCTATGCATGGTACTGTCTTGTCACAGACATTGCCACACCCAAAAGTATCAATCGGTAGTTTAAAATATAAGACTGGTAACTGTTTTGCAGTTCTCTGTCTCATGCGTTAGACTCTTACCATTTTCTCTTTTGTTATGGAAGTTTGTTTCACAGAGAGCTAGCTCATTTGGTAGAAAACTGTGATTGATTCTTAGTCTTTCCCTCCTGTATAGTGGCTAGGATTTCACAACTGTTCTATGGGAACACAAAAAAGGCTATTGCATAATGCAGGCATTTAACAGACCAAAATTAAGGTAGAAATTATCTGTCTTCTGCAATACATTTTGATAGATTGGGTCAGCAGCAAGTTTCAGACTTACAGTGTAGGACTCTAGCATTTGAGCTAACAGAGTGATTCATATTGTGTGTTAACTTGTGGTAGAGGTAGATGAGAAAACATTTTGCTGGTGGTTTTCAAAGCCACCTGCTGACAATAGAGAAAAGCTGATAGTGTGGGTTCAGCTGCAGCCTCTGTGGGCAAGTGTACTACAGTGCGCTGGTTCCAGTTTTTGGCCTCAAAGCTGCTTAATTTTTCTGCTTTTTGCATCTTTTGCCAGGCCACTGTTTCTTAATCCCCTGGCCTCTGGTTGCTATTTTCTGGTGTAAAAGGAGCACAGTTGCACAAAATAGGTTTTAACTGAACTCCTTGAAGAGATGAGAGGCTGACCTGGCCTCATTTCTTCCTTTTTGGGTGAGAGAGGAGTAATCAGAAAGAAGTAGAGTTGCCAGACCTGTGCCGTTTTGAAACCCACTTCCATCTCACTTTCTTTGGGAAAATAGTTCTAATTATTCTGCCTTTTTCTCTTCCTTTAAAGTCCTCCACCAGTGATAATCCATATCTTAGCCTAGTATTTTTCCCTATTTCTGTGCTACAGTACTCTACTTCAGTACCTTCTTGAGGTCTTGGATTCTTTGGGGTTTGTTTTTCTCCTTTTTATTTCCTGGACATCAGCATGTAGGATAGGAACAGCATGGTAGAGATACTATGTGTGGTCTTAGAATGAGTCTTGATTCACAGTGTCTTGAGGCAGCCGCGAAACAGTTGCAATGAGACTCGTGTTTCTCCTTGGTCTGGAGCATGTGTGGTGTCCTTGGAGGATCATGTTGGTAAACTCTAATGATCATCAGCTGAACATGTTGCAGGTTCAATTTTTCAGGGGCTTATTAGTATATCAGATACTTTTTACTGAGTAATAGGTGCTTTCCCCTATGTTAGCCTTTTTTATCCTCCCCTGAATAGATTTCAAGCTTTTGCTCCAGAATATGGAGTTACTAGAGTTTCTTAGTGAAATAGGCTCTATAAAATGCAAGTTAAATGTTTTACAGGTCATATTGTTAAAAAACATTCATCTTGAAGTACTGTCAACATTAGGCAATGTAGTTAAAACTTAGTTGAGTTTCAGGCGTTCAGGAATAAAGCCTAGTAGCACAAAATTTTAGGACAACCTGATGGAACATCCTGTGCCCATAATAAACCCAATTCTTTACAAGTATACAATATTTTGGGTTGGGTGGTGTATAAGAGAGCCTCAAGAATTTATCTTTCCAATGAAAAGATAATTTTGCTTAATGGAAGCAGAACAGTCTCAATAAGAACAGTCTCATATTAGTATGTGAGTTAGGTCCAGACAACCTTCTGACAATGGGAGACAGTTGAAGAGTAAGGCTGTCCATCAAAATGATCTTCTGGAGGGCATGCTGGTTTAAGATCTGGAAGATAGGAAATGGAAGGTCCTCTGTCTTTTTCCTTTTTCTCACTGTACAAAAACCTGTCACATAATGAATGTTTTAAGGAGCTGATGCAAGGCTATGCTAAACCCAGTTCAAAGACTTTCATTCCATCTTTTATTTTTTGCTCAACACCTCCTTCATGGAGTGGCATTTTCTGTGGGTCATGAAGCTTGTAGCTTATTCCATATAACTGGGAATGGGTATGGAATTTTAGTGAGATTTTTTTCATTGCTTGCTTTGGACACTTGAACCATTCTTGAATAGTCTTAAACACTTTTGTTTGACAGTAAAGACTCCAGGTCTTTATTCTATCTCTTCTTTCTTACTTACCCTCTTCAGCACAGCTGTGTAAATAAGAGTGCCATGAAAAATTGTCTTGTTCTTAAAATAGCATATACATTTTATTTGGAGATAAATTACTAAGATGGGAGTGGAATAATTTTTATTCTCATCTTTCAAGACAGAACTATAAAATCTAAGACTAACACTGTTACAGTGGCACCTATTTCTTCAGTAAGTGTAAATTTTTACAAAGGAATGAGATCTCCCAACCTTTGTGACCTTTTCATAAACATGTCTTCATGCAAGTTATTACAAAATGCATCAGTTTTTACCTTTTTCAGTATACTCTCTGAAGTGCTTATCGAATAGACAACCTAAAACTGAGAAAAAAAAAAAAGAATTATTTCACCCAGACGTGAAATAATTTCTTTTTTGTAGGCTGGACTCCACTACATAAAGCAAGTGTGAAAGGTTTTTATGGGATAGCGAATGAGCTTTTGAAAGCAGGAGCTGATGTTAATGCTAGAGGAAATGAACAAATAACACCATTGCAAGATGCAGTTGAAGAAGGCCACTATAAGGTATATTCCAAAATGAACAAAAATTATGGGTTAGGAATAGCAATTATTGTGGTTGGGTCCAGAAGGTCACATAATCTTTTTACATGTGGCTGGTCTTTTCAGATTTTGGGTAAATTCAGGAGCTTGGGAGTTCTTTGTGCCCAATTTCTGTTCAGACCATTCCATGATTTACAAGATTTGTCCAAAAGCAGAAATTTATTATTTTTCTAACTGTTTGGGATAGCGGCTGAAGTACTGAGAAATAGATTGCTACTGTTTAATACTACTTGTTTCACTTATTTTATAATTGTCTTGCAGAATAATTTATGACCTGAGCAGTCTAATGGAGTTTTAATGACTCATGATTTAGTACACATGCATGTATGGTGTGCGATAACAGCTGCCCACAGGCATTTTTTGTGTATTAACACATAGCGTTGAAAGTTATGAAGTCATGACTTTATATTTTGTATGGTCTTAAACAGAAAGTCAACTGAATAGTCATTGTGAATTAATTCTAAGTTTTGTTGTCAAATACTAGGCTTCATAAGCCTGTGTCTGAATTGTGGATCCTCTCAGTCAGGCAGTGGTTGCCTCTGCCTGTCTGTGCATGTTCCTAGGGTGGCCTAGATTTATGTAGGAGTTCTGTATGTACCTTTTACCTCCTTCCCGTTTCTTTCTCTAGAAGTGCACATATGCTGCCTAACATTTACTGATTTCCAAGATTTTAACTTTTTTTTTGTGGGTTGCAATAAGTTTTGTCCCTAAATATTTGCTCTCTTTCTGTTTCACAACTGAGAGAAGACTAATCTGCTTCTCCCCAAGTCTCCCCGGAGGAAAGAGGAAGGATGGGCTTTTAGTTAATAATTTCCTCTGAGACTTGATAGCCCTAAGGTTGGTTTTGGGCTTGTGGATCAGAGACACTTACAGATTCATGGAATCTGAGTTCTGTGAAAGTACCTAAGACACCATGTCCATGGTTATGCGTGAAGGACTCTATCTCCACAAGTAATATTTAGGGCTCAGCAACTTGAATGTTCTTGAAAGAACAATGATCTCAGTTAGGTCACTTGGGGCACACCAACATTGTTCAGTACAGAGCTGTGTTAGAGTCATGTGAGCTGGTATATCCACAGGGTAGCGCTGTATTTAGTCAGGAACAGTATAGTTGTATCATGCAGTGGTCTGTCAAGACTTTAATTTTGTTGCTTCTGATGAGCAACAAAATAGTGATTCAGTAATAAGATTTTTGGTAACGTGGTATTTGGAGCTGTTTATTTCAAAGCTACCTTCTCTCCGTGAAGTTATTATTGCAGATTGGGTCACACCTTTTGACTGCTTTATCCCTGTCTGCACTTGCAATATGGCAAAATTGATTTCTTATTTCAGAAAAATTATAATTATACAAAAGATTTTCTAACAGTACAGTTAAAGGGGACTGCATACAAGTGTGATGTGTAGCTAAAGATCTCAAGGAAGAATTTCTCATTGAAAAATCCATAAATTTGAGACAACATGTTGAGCCCGAGAGGGGTTTTGTTGTGGATTGAAACCTTTTTTATTTGCTCTGTTGTTAGTAGGATGTATGAACCGAGAAAATTTCACTAGCAATTTTCTCACCAGCAATGTGATTAAAAATAATGAGGTACTTCAGACACATGGGTGAAGGATGTGATTCAAGCTCAGTCTGAACTGATGACATGCTGAAGAGAGAAAGGCAGAGGTGCAAGTGAAACCACACTAGTGCTGGAATAAGATTGCAGGGTTACCCACAGAAAGTAAATAATCAGATTGTAAATTTCTCACATCTTGACAAAGTGTTCTGCAGAGGTAGATGGAACATTTTGCTAAAGTGATAATTTCTTGAGTAGCAGTAGAATCGGACTTTATATAATATTTATATAGAATTATTGAATTATAGAATTATTGTATAAAAATCATAATGTTGGTAGGCCCATCTGAGTGGGTTTCATTTGACTAGATGTATATCGTGCATTTGAAATACCTGTCAGAGCTTCCCTCTGCAGTCACAGGAGTCACAATAGACACACCTAGAACACAGTTTATTTTCTCCTAAATAGTTAGGCCGATTTATACCCTAAAATCACCTGTTACTTTCGACCAGTTAAGAGCTATGGGAGGGTATGAATCCTACCCAGTATTTTGGGAGACCTTGACTTAATGACATCAGTTTAATAACTGGAATGAATTTATAAAAATGAAAATAATAAGACTATAGGATAATGATATATCTAGGGGATAGTTTGAGGTACATTAACTAGAATAGAGAGCAATAATTTGTCATAGACCTTAGATTTGGTTTTAGTTGATCATGTTGTGTAGTACAAGAGAGAGAAGCCTGTATGAGGAAGGAGTATGGAAAATACTGTCAAAAAAGAAACAATGTGAAAAACTTAACGTTTTTAGGTGGCAGAGTTATTACTTTGGTATGGAGCTGATCCCTTATTAAAAGATGAGATGGGAAGATGTGCATTCAAAGAAGCTTCTGACTCGTCTATGAGGAAACTGCTTAAAAGCTATTTAGCAAAATCCAGAAGAAATTCACTATCAGGTAGGAGAGAATTATTCTGACATGTCACCACTGAATGCAGAAATTCAGGACATCTGTTGCACTATATTTCCTTAATTATTGCGTAATTCCATGGTCTTTGCTGTCTCATGTCTGAGTACCAGTGAGCACTCCTTATCCAGCACAGTTGCTGTGCATTGGCATATGTATAAAAGATAATGATGTCCAGCTTTTTCTTAGGCTGAAGCTACCTTTAAATGTGAAATGAAAATGTGAAGCACAATAGTTGTTGCTTATCTAAATGTAAGATAGGGCATGGCTGGACTTGCTGTTAGTTGAGGTATGGCTTAGAGTTAGATTAATGTTAGGTCTGGGACTAGGATAGCCATTACAGTAGATAAGCCTTGATTAGAGTTAGAATTAGGACTGTTGGACACCATTGGGCCTGTGTGGGCTGTATGGCATGTTTCTGGAAGGAGTCCATAGCCCTTGGACTGTTATCCGTTATTGCTCTTCCATGTGGGTGGTGATGAAGACACGACATTAGTCCAAGGGCGGTCAGAAGAGACTTCAAGGCCTTGGTACAGCGGATAAAGGAATCTGGCACACAAGTAATTTTTGCCTCTATGCTTCCATTTGTGGACAGCAACATTGGAAGAAACAGACAGACCCAGTCTGTTATTACATGCTTCTGTGACTGGTGTCACCACCACAATTTTGTTTTTTTCGATAATAGGATGGTCTACAGTAAGGCCTACTGGGGTTGGATGGGGTTCAACTTTTTCAAAAAGGGGAGGAGGTTCTTTGCTCACAAACTAGAGGGGCTCATTGACAGAGCTTTAAACTAGACTTGAGGGGGAGGGAGATAATACCAGGCTTGGCTGTTACGAGCTGTGGGATGACACACCAGGGTTAGAGGGGTGGAGTGCTACTGGGAGCCTGTGATGGGTTTATGTGTGTGGTGGGGATTTTTGGTAGTGAGGGAGGGAGCTACAGCAATGTCCCCTGTAAGAAGTTCCCTCAGCTCCAAGTCAGACCTGCCTCTGTGACAAGGCTGAGCCAATTAGCGATGGTGACTGCACCTCTATGATAACATGTTTAAGAAGGGGAACTTGTCAGGAGGAGTAGGAGCTGAGAGGAGTGAGGAGGACACCTATGCAAACACACAAGTCAGTGGAAAAAAGGAGGAGGAAGCAGGGGGAGGTGCACTGGAACAGAGACCCCCATGCAGCCTGTGGTAAGAGGGCAGGCTGTCCCTGTGCACCCATGGAGGTAACTGGTGGAGCAGCCTGTGGAGAACCCCATACTGGCACAGGTGACTGCACCTGAAGAATGCTGGGACTTTATGGAAAGAAGCCCCCACTATTATAGTTTGGTGCTGGGAGAACTGCAACATGTGGGAGGAACCCACACTGGAGCATCTTGGGAAGAGTTGCATCCTGTGGGAAGGACTTAAGTCAGAGAAAGTTTGTGGAGGACTGTTTCCCGTGAGAGGGACGTCACACTGGAGCAGGGGAAGAATGTGAAGATTCCTCCCCCTGAGGAGGAAGGAGCGGCGAGTCTGACCATAACCCCATTCCCTTCCCCCCTGTGCTGCTGTTGGGGAGAAGGTAGAGAAATCTAGAGCAAAACTGAGCCTGGGGAAAAAAGGGGGGGTGGGGGAAGGTGTTTTTAAGATGTGGTAATGTTTCTTACTGTCCTACTCTGTCTATTAAGTGTTGTTGTTGTTATTGTTTGTTAGTGTTTGAATTAAATTGATGGGGTTTTTTCTTCCGCTAAGGAGCCTGTCTTTTGCCCATGACTGTAAGGGGTGAGTCACCCCTCCCTGTCCTTATCTTGATTCCCAAGCCTTTTGCTTTATTTTCTCCTTCCCATTCCTGAGGGAAAAGGGGTGAGTGAGCAGCTGCATGTTGCTCAGTTGCCCTTTGGGCTCAAACCACGACAGGGCTCTCAGCCTATTGCTCTGAGACATGCTGGGTACACTGGAGCGTGCTTGAAGTCTTACGGAGATGAGCCAGGGGCTGCTGAGGTAATAGGAGCCAACAGGGTAACACCAGGCAAATATGCCAAAGGAATTAAGGTGTGTTCGTCCGAAAAGGTGACATGGCCATCAGCCCAGCTGAAGTACCTCTACACCAATGCACGCAGCATGGGCAGCAAGCAGGAGGAGCTGGAAGCCACCATGCTGCTAGAAAGCTACAACCTTGTTGCTGTTACTGAAACTTATTGGGAATCCGGTGACTGGAGTGTGGCTGCTGATGGTACAGGCTGTTCAGAAGGGACAGGTGAGGAAGGATGGGTGAAAAGGTTGCTCTCTCTCAGGAAATGGATAGATTGTGAAGAGCTGTCTCTCAAGAGCAGCCACAAGCAGATTGAAAGCTTATGTTTAAGAATTAGAGACTGAGGCAACAAAGGGAACCTTATGGCTGGTGTCTACTACAGGCCACCTGAACAAGGAGAGCCTATTGGCAAAGCCTACTTATTCCAGCTACAGGATACATTGTGCTCACAGGCTGTCATGCTGCCAGGGGACTTCAACCACCCTGACATCTGCAGGAAAAGTAGCACAGCGAACTGTAGGCAATCCAGGAAACTCCTGGAGTGCATTGAGGATAACTTCTTAAGCCAGGTAATAGACAGCCCTACCGAAGGGATGCAATACTGGACCTGATTGTCCCCAACACAAGTGAGCTAATCAGTGATGTCAAGATTGGAGGCAGTCTGGGCTGCAGTGATCATGGATGGATGGAGTTTGCAGTCCTGAGGGATGTGGGTCGGGTGAAGAGTAGAGTCAGGATCCTGAATTTTAGAAAAGCAAAGTTGCAGCTGTTCAAGGACTTAGTCAATAGGACCCTGTCATGTGAGAGATGAGGAACCAGGTCAGGAGAAACTAAGAAAAACAGCCTGAGGAAACAGAAGTTGAAACTGATCGAAGAAATGCCTCAAACACTCGCAAGACAAAATTATGAGTCACAGGGTGCATTCTGTGGAGGTCAAAGCTGATAACGCTGCTCCAGTAACACAGGATGCATCTGGAGGGGGGAGCCCTGTGGAGACAGGACAGCTCTGCTCTGGGGCACCTGGGCACATTTCAAGGGCCATCTGTCTGGTGAATGAACTTTGCTTCTATTAAAGTTAACACCCCTCAATATGCTAATGAAGACTAACATGATCATGCTAATTGCATCTAATTACATCATCCCATGAAACACCTTACCCCTCCCCATCCATGGGATAGGTAGGTATGTGGGTCAACCTAGGGGATGGACCCAAGGAAAGTGAGTATAAATCGGGGGGGGGGCAAAATCGCTCCCCACTGT
>NW_020799144.1:721460-734439 GCF_003259725.1 Athene cunicularia | reverse complement strand
GGGGGGGGGGGGTGGCGGGGAAGAAAGGTGGGGGCCCCGGAGAGTGCAGTGAAGTGAAGAATACAGCTGCCTCCTGGAACCCTTGCTGGTGGGATCAGCACAGAAACCCAGACCGGTGATCTTAATTTCCCCATTCCCTCTACCTCCCTCTTTTCCCTTTCCCATTAAGAAATGCAAGGCATATTGTATTGCTTGACACAACTTGCTATGTACTTAGCCAATTATCATGTGTTCAGTTAGTACATTGTGGGTAGTTAATAAATGCTTGGACTTGGAGACTTGTTGTCCGTTCCATTGGGGATTTGAGAATCTGAGTCACTTATACTCCCTCTTCTGAGTGGGATGCGACAGACCCCCTGGGAAACTACCCTCAGGGACAAGGGAACAGAACAGAGTTGTTTATCTTTAAGGATGCTTTCCATAGAGTGCCAGACCTCTTGATCCCCAGGTATAAGAAATCAGGGAAGGAAGGTGAGAAACCAGTATGGATGAGTCAAGACCAGCTGGTCAAGGTGAAGGGTAAGAAGGGAATGCACAGGCAGTGGAAGCAGCGACAGGTATCCTGTGAGAGTATAGGGATGCTGGCCAGTTGTGTAGGGATGGGGTCAGGAAGACCAAAGTGTGGCTAGAGCTGAACGTGGCAAGGGATGCAAAGAATAATAAGGGCTTCTGTGGGTATGTCAGCCAGGAAAAGGTCAAAAAAAATGTACCCACTCCAGTGAACACAACTGGCAAACTGGTAACAATGGATGAGGAGAAGGCTAAGGTACTCAACAACTTCTTTGCCTTAGTCTTCCCTGGCAACCTTACTTCCCACACCTCTTTGAGTGGATGGACTGCAAGACAGGGACTGGGGGAGCAAAATCGCTCCCCACTGTGAGGAAGATCAGGTTTGTAACTAACTGAGGAACCTGAATGTACATAGTACATAAGTCTACAGGACCTGACAAGATGCATCCCAGAGTCCTGAGGGAATTGGCAGATGTAGTTGCCAAGCCACTCTCCGTGATATTTGAAAAGTCATGGCAGTCAAGTGAATTCCTCAGTGACTGGAAAAAGGGAAACATTGCACCTGTTTTTAAAAAGGGCAGAAAGGAGACCTGTCAGCCTCACCTCTGTACATGGGAAGATCATGGAACAGATCCTCCTAGAAGCTGTGCTGAGACACATGGGGGACAGGGAGGTGACTCGAGACAGCCAGCATGGCTTCACCAAGGGCAAGTTCTGCCTGACCAACCTAGTGGCCTTCTGTGATGGAGTGACTACATCAGTGGACAAGGGAAGAGCTACAGATGTCATCTATCTGGACTTCTGTAAGGCCTTTGACACAGTCCCCCACAACTCCTTCTCTCTAAATTGGAGAGAGATGAATTTGATGGGTGGACTGTTCAGTGGATGAGGAATTGGTTGGATGGTTGCATTGAGAAGGTAGTGGTTAAGAGCTCAATGTCTGACTAGAGATCAGTGACAAATGGTGTCATTCAGGGGTCAGTACTGGGACCAGTACTTCATCATTGTTGATGATGTAGTTGTGCTTTGTCAGTGACATAGACAGTGGGATCAAGCGCATCCTCAGCAAGTTTGCAGACAACACCAAGCTGAGTGGTGCAGTTGACACACCCGAGGAACAGGATGACATCCAGAGGGACCTGGACAAGCTTGAGAAGTGGCTCCATGTGAACCTCATGAGGTTCAACAAGGCCAAGTGCAAGGTCCTGCATCTGGGTCAGGGTAACCCCCAGAATCAATACAGGCTGGGGGATGAAGGAATTAAGAGCAGCCTGTGGAGAAGGACTTGGAGGTGCCAGTGGGTGAAAAGCTGGACGTAAGTCAGCAATGTGTGCTCACAGCCCAGAAAACTAACCATGTCCTGGGCTGCATCAAGAGAAGTGTGGGCAGCAGGTCGAGGTTTAGAGTCATGGCAGCAAATTTGAAGCCAGAGTTAAAACAGACTACTGTAAATGACATGCAAAACATTTATACCGATATATCTGAAGATAGCACGAGCTGCACTGGACACCTCAAGCAAATGCAGAAGCACTGTTAGCACATGAATTTTTAGCAGCTACTAATGGAGAAAGTGTTTCTGGAAGTCCTTATAATTCCACCAGTGGTGTACTAAGCACCACTGAACAAGGGCTCTACAGCCAGAGAAAGGGGGGAGAATCCTGCTTAATGGACAATAAAGTGCTGAAGGATGTTACCTTGCAACTGAAAAGGCTAGTAGTTTAGAGATAAAGCCTATAGCTTTACAACTCTATGAAAAGGACACAATTCATATTAGACTAAAGAAATAGTATCTTCAGGAGACCAACTCAAAAGCAGATTTGTATTTTGGAGTTAATGCAGACAGAAAGTCTCTTTACTCATTTCAGACTGCGGAAAATATGCAGAAAGAAACCATCCAGAAAACAAGTGCCACATTTTATTTGAAAATAATTATGAGTTTGTTGTAAGCATTCTGTGTATTTTATTAAAACCAAACAGCTTTTGTTCTCCAGAGAATGTATTTTGCCTTAATAAATAGTGGACACATGGAATGTGTTGTAGTACAGTCCACTATGGCAGATTAACAAATTAGTAACTTTTGCTTTGTATTTTTGGGGGCTGTTTTTTATCCAAGTCCCTGTTGTATTTACCAAAATGGTCACGATGGTCATTACAATAATTAGAATGAAATTTTTAAGTACCTTATTTTTTTTAATACCAAAGGATTGATAAACATCATATTTTCACAAAAGAATCTTTGAATTGTTTTGGATTCAATCTCAGTACATTAATGTACAGTGAATAGTGGATAAAAGATTTATTATGTTGAAGTGTTTTCAAAAATTGAATAAGTTACTGCAGGCATTTTTTAATCTAGGCTATGTAGTCATTTTGACATACATTTTATTATCAATTGTAATTTCTGAAATTATTGAGTATTATGCCTCTTAAGTCCTCTTGTTAAAACAGCAGATGAAGGAGTGTTTGGTGGAGGAGGTGGAACAGAAGGCACTGAAAAAAATGGAGAAGAAGGAGATGCAAAGTCCAGTGTGCTTTCACAGTTTACCGAAACAGAATACATCCAAACAGAAGGAGTAAGATTAGACTCTCAGGAGCTAAGCCAAAAAGCAGCCTCATGTTCCAGTAGCAACAAAATCAAGCTTTCATCTAATCAGTCACAATTCAGTCAAGCAACAGAACAGCAAACGTCCAAGAAATCAGGTGAAAAGTTAATAATACTTTATAAAAACCACAGGGCTTTTTTACAGGCTTTTTATAGTACATGAGAGAAAGTTTGGAAAAATATAGATAGCATATTCAGCAAAAACTCTAGTGAGTTTCAAGTACTTGAAATATTTCTAGCACTCCTGTACTGCATTTTACAGAATGCACATAATTACTCTTTTTTGTATGTGTTACATTCAGCAGTCTTTTAGCATTGTGGTCGAGGGGATGCAGGATCATAACTGAGAGCTTAAAATAACATTAAATTGATCCTTAATTAGCTATGTTATTAACACTAAATTGATCCTCAGTTAACCATTTTAAGTATCACAGATCAAAGAAGAAAACTGGCTCTCCATATATTTTGCATACATATATCCACTTATCTTTTGTAGACTATACCCTTGCCAGGCACAAATCAGCATAGGCTCTGATTGTACTGGTACATTTGAATTTAGCTGTACTATAGAAACAAATCTACTTACATGACAATAAGGAGCTAGTGTCTTCCAGTAGTTATATTCTTTTCTGCCTGTGTGTACAGCCTTCTGTCTAGCAGTTTATCCCATGTCTAAGACTTATGTTTGTCTTGTAACCTTACCATTACAACTGATTACTCATCATAACCCTCAAGTATTTTTCACTTGCTGCTTTTTTGGTAAAGCTGTCAGTTATCTTTTGTACTTTGTTGTTTTTTTGTGTGGAACCAGAGAACAATAGCACTCAGGAATTACTAAAAGCAACGCCTGTTGTTTGAATGAGATCCCTCCTCTCTTAAAACTTCTAAATATAATATATCTGGACTGCTGATTCAAAAATATTTATCCTCAGATCATTTGACATTCTTCTTAACTTGTGTTGAAATTAAAAGAATTGTGTCATTAAATGATAGGAATTTCTTGTGTAGCTTTGCCTTGATACGGAATAGAGTATTTGTCTTTTCTGATTATCGTAGACAATTCTGCCATTTCTCTCTAGCAAGTGTTTGGGAATTATTTTTTCTGGTTTTAATAGATTGTAAAATACTGCCTTCTTAGGACCTTAGCTGTCTGTGTCTGTCTCTTTGTATTCTTTTGTTTACCACAGCAGTTTCCACAACTCATTATTTGTATTTGCTACCATTCACTTCCCATTTTTTCATTTCTCATTTACTGTTGCTCTCTTCCCTTCCTAAGCCAGGCTAGTTTTTGAATCAGTGCAGCTTTTCATCTTGAGTATGCAATATGTTGTGAAATACTTCCTAGCTATTATTCATATTTTTCTGATGATTTTTTTTGTTCAAACTGGTTTTTATTTATAATTGCTTCCAGCTCTGTGAAAGTTACGCTTTCAAATAACTACCGTGTCAGTGTAAATGTATGTCTTGTATATACATACATAAGAAAAGGTGTTTTTTATATGCATAAGTTTATAGACATATGTGTGAATGCATGTGTATTTGTGTGTGGATATAACATATGATTTATGTTTTCCAAGTGTATACAGCAAAAAAATGTAGTTTCCTCCTTGGACTGAAGTTATGCATTGCTGGGGTCTGTTGGTCAAACTTCAGTTGCGTATGAGTGGGATATAAATGAATGCTAGCATTAAGTATATCATATATGTTTTGAAAATTGAATGAGATTCATGCTGGTATATCCATTAATGCTTTTAAAACTGGTGTACGTAACAGTGCGTATACGTAATTTGTATAATAAATATGCACACACCCCCATACAGGCACACACAATATGGACAAATACATCTGCACACATATTATCAACTACTGCACACATATTATTAACTACTCATTTGTTTACCTCTTGTTTGCTTAGTACCGTCCTTTTCTTAGGGGAGTTCGGATGGTCACTAGTCTTTTAGGTTGAATTAAGGAGTCATCAGCCAATCCCTGCAATGCCCTGTAACACATGACAAAACCAGGAAACTGTGAAGTTCTTGCTGATCCTGTTCTCTTTGATAATCACAGTCTTCTTGTGCTCTTCTGTCTTCAGCTGTACAGAATACTGCTTCCTCGTCTTATCACAGTTGGTTGCTAGTTTTCAACCCATCTTAAGTTTCTGCTCTGTTATGTTTCTGGACTGCAAGCTTGTGTTTTCTTTCGGAATTTGAAAGGAGAAGGAAAGGAGTAGGTGCTTCTTGTTACTTACTGCTCTCCAGTATTTGGCAGTGTCAGTACTTAGCTTTCATATCTCCAAACAGATTCCTTCAGTTGTAGGAATGCTTTTTTACATCATTCTGGGAAAAAATCCATGGCCTATCTGATACATGTCATCATCCACTGCTAATTATTGGAAGAATAAACATTGAACGCGGAAACTATTCCTTCCCCTAGAGTTGTTCTTTTTGTAGCTCCTGTATTCCTGCTCAGTCTTTATAAGTGTGCATTAACATGTTTTTTGGATTCTTTTCCTTTATATCTTGTTTCCTATGTATACAATTATGATTTTTTAAAAACTTTATTCCAAACATGTGTCTTAAATTTGGTGTCCTCTGGAATAGCATTTCACAGATTACTTTTGCACCCAAAAGAGATTCTTCAGGTATTATTTTGTTCAGCTAAAATGTAATTATTTCCTTCATCCAAGGAGAATGTTGCTGTTTAAGAGGTGATGCAAGAAAGTAACACCTTCATACAGTTGAAGGCATTAATGTCTTTGGAGACAGGGGCAACGGCACTTCAGATTGCAGCAGAAAAGTGGAAGATGGGATAACATTTTCTGACTTGTGGGGTTTTCAGATTTTTTGCTGTCTCATGCCTTTTCTTCATTAACTGGCTTTTGTATCTCATCTGATTGTTCCTGTGTCCCAGCAACCTTCCTTATATTATTCTCTTCTTGCATAAAAATCTTTTCTTCCTAAATCATGCAGTGTCACTTTTATCTACAGTCAGGCACTTACTAGGCTCTCAACATTCCTATTCTGCTTATACAGAAGTAAGGTACAAACAGCTTGCTTCTTTTCTCATAGTTCAATCTGTGGAAAGAATTACTCATAGACCAGTGCTGAAGGATTCAAATGTCTTTTTGAAGGAGGATATCCTTGAAGTTGTTGAGGTATGGCAGCCTAATGTAGTCTGATTTCTGGTTACAGTAATCTCTCCATTTTATCTTTGTATGTGTGCTGACTGGATTTTGTATTTGCCAAGTTCCTGATCTTTCCTGCTTGTGACCCACCACGAAGAACCAGTATTTTGCGATTCTCATACAAGTGTCCCATTATGCTTTTGCAAATGTTTCCTAACAACCATGAAGAAAACTCTTGTGCATGACAATTTAACTGGAAAACTTTGCAATTATTTCTGTTCACTTGCAGCTGATATTGCTAAGGGTCATTAGCTTAATGGGCTGTTTTGTGCCTTTTTTTTCTCCTATGTCTCTAAGGAGTTCCTAGGACAATTCTCCCATGAATTCGAGGGGAAGAAAAGGAAGAACCAGAAAGCAGATGATTGCTTTGGGAGTTCAGACCCAGAAGCTTTTAGACAAAACAGTACATTATCTCACAGACGAGTAGGTCTCAGATTGGAAGAGTATTTCAATAATATGACCCCTCCATGTGGTCTAAAATCTGGGTGTTCATTTGAAAAAGAAACTCTTTAGCTTTTCTGGTTGCCAGTATGGTGTGTGCCAAGCACCCCAATGCAAAGAAGGGCCGCCTGAATGCTTCCTGACAGGTTAGAATACCCTACAGTGAGTTCCATGCTCCTATAGTCTGACTGCAGCAGTGCCTGAACGAGCTAGTTTAAAGTTCATATGGATATATCCTCACTATATGTCTGTCTTTAATATAGTTGCAGTATGGCTTTCATGTTCTTCCAAACATTTTTGGATGACATGCTCAGTAGTTTACCTTAAGGGAAACCTTGGAAAAGAAGATTTTTCTGGAACGTAGGAGGAGCCTGAAAAAAGGCATTTGTCGAATCATGGAAGATGTTTGATAGCAGTGAATACTGATAACTGAAAATATTTGAGAAGACAGTTTGTCTGATTAGAAGAGGAAATGCTTGGGATGCAACAACTAATTTTTCAAAGGAATAATTAAAAAACATAAATAAGAGTTGCAAAATGCTTATTTGAAACCTTACACTTTCATACTTTTTTGACGATTTTGGACAGATTTTCAAGAAATCAGAGCAAGAACACACTGAACTCTTAAAAAAAACTGATAACACTGTATATAACAGCAGGGACAGGAGTTTAAAAAACCACCTAACATGCATGCTAGAGCTTTTGAAGATTTAGACACACTGTCTTTTTGGTAGCAGTTTTGGGGAGGGGTTCTATAAGCAGAAGCTTGGGGCTCTATAAGCAGAAGCAGCACTTTCAAAGTCTGCTTTTTTCTTTGTATCTCTTACAGTTTGATATGGATGTTACTTAAAGCCTCAGAATTAGCACCTGTCTGATGATTACATGATAAAATTTGAAGTAGATGTTGTTTGCTTTGTGAACCAATAAGAGAAGGATTAATCAAGTTTATTTACAATTATGGGTCCAATCCTGCACAGTTTTAATTAAAAGGCAGTTCAGCCATGTCACTAGACATTAATCAAAGATTTGTAATCAGTCTACAGGTTTTTCATGTCATAGCTGTAAAACTGCCTTACATAGAAACCTATCTCTTCCCTGATACAGAATTAGGAAAAGAAAAGAGGTGATGGTCAAGTCTTTGCTTTTATATAGTTTATTAAATACGTTTATGTGCATACTGTATGTATTTAGCAGGCATGCCTGATAACTTGTAAGCAGTTCATGGAGAAACATAACATACTCCCTACCTCTCTACAGTCTAAAACTTGAACATTGTTACCTTTCTCGTTGATCCCTAAGTCACTGTACCCTTGGTATCTAGATTTGAACTGTAAATTCTTTTGCATAGGGTCTCCTTGTTATTTGAGCTGTTGGGCAGTACCTTCTAATCTTTTGATGTAGTCAGTTAATGTTATTGAACAATTAAGGCAACAGTACTGCACACATTTACATTAATTCACATGAGTTATGAAACTTAACTCTTTGTTCATAATGAAATATTTTTTTGTGGTTCCTAATGAACACCCAATACTTTATATTTAGAATTCTTCCTGTCTACCAGAAAAGAAGCTCTAATTGGTACCTATAATACAAGATCTGGGAGAAAGAAGAAAAAGAAAAATACAAAAGGGGAAACTCAGCTGCATATTGCTGCTAGGAGAGGAGATCTGTCTTTGGTGAAAACTCTGATATCATCTGGAATTTGTGTTAATGAACAGGACTATGCAGGTTTGAAAATTACTCTCTTATGGGGTTGTTTTACTATACAATCTGTGTAATTTTAATACAATTATGAATTCTTGAATTATGATATAATTGTGAGGAGGGAAGGACGTAATTCAACAAGTGCAAACACAGTCAGTGAATCCCTGGATTTTGTCTCAGCATGGAGCCTTTCTCTCACTGTGGAATGTGGACTTGAAAGTTCGGTAGAAGAACTAATGCTGATGCATGTGAATATATATACGTGTGAAGCATGTTCACACATATCTTATTTCCTTAGGAAATGAGGACAAAAATCGGGTGGCAAGATTATTTTTCTTTTTTCTACACATTTGTAAATCTATAATGCATTTCTGATTTTATAGTCTCAGAATGGATGGTATTCTATTCTGCATGCCTGGCAGACTTGATATTATAAAATGCCAGTGGGATTAGAAATCAGACAATATTATACTTCTGATTTTTTAGAGTCTTTCTATTCTATTTTTTTGTTTCTTTTATTATTTTCAGTAGTGTAGTAGAAAAGTAAACAGCATCTTTCTGCTTAATATTGGATACATTTTTCTCTAAATTGAATTATACAGGAAATAATTTACCTTGGCATTTCAATACAATTGTTTGTATAAGATCTATCTTAAAGAGATTAGTCCATTGCTTATAGTACAGCGAACACAGCAAAATGTATAATCACTAATTAGTGATCTGTGTGGATCTTTTCAAATCAGATGCATCCTGTATCTGTCATCTTGCTTTTATTAGGTTGGACAGCAATTCATGAAGCTTCCTGTGGGGGATTTACTGAAGTGATTTTAGAATTACTGAAAGCTGGTGCTAATGTTAACAGCAGAAGTCTGGATGGTATTTTGCCAATACATGATGCTGTTTCTGGCAATTATTTGGAGGTACATTTTTCTTTTGTGTTAGATTTCCTGAGCCTGATTTCCAGCAGAGGG
Organism: Athene cunicularia; assembly: GCF_003259725.1. Classification (NCBI taxonomy): domain Eukaryota; kingdom Metazoa; phylum Chordata; class Aves; order Strigiformes; family Strigidae; genus Athene; species Athene cunicularia. Next base: position 725,027 of record NW_020799144.1, on the reverse strand, counting down.
TCAGCAAAGCAAAATCCTGGTTAAAATAAAGGAAGTCAGAGTTACTGATAGAATTTTAGTGTAGATTTGCATTTAGAAAATAAACCAGTGTTCTTTAAAGTGATCAAAATTAGAAACATTTTTCAGTTGTGACAGTTGAAATTGTACAGTTAATTGACTTTCTCACTTCAGTGGACAAATCAGAAAAATTCAGGAACTCCCCCTGGTTCTGTCCCACATATTGGGCTTTCTAAAAGTAAACCGAAATTGAGCATTTGCAATTGCATCTTGTCCACCTGCCCCTGCTGTGGGCAGGGACATCTTTCACTAAATTAGCTTGCCCAAAGACCCATTCCACCTGGCCTTGAACAGTTTCAGGGAGGGGGCATCCACAACTTCTCTGGGCAACCTGTTCCAGTGTTTCATCATCCTCATTGTAAAACATTTATTTTTTGTAAAGAAAAAAATCCTAGGCCGACTGTTTAAAAATCAACCATTTTATTTCATTAACTGGTCCCTTCCAACCCAAACCACTCTACAGTTTCATAGAATAGAAGAGAATATTTTGGTTGGAAGGAACGTACAATGATCATCTAGTCCCACTGCCAGATCAATTCAGGGCTGACCAAAAGTTAAAGTATATTATTAAGGTCATTGTCCAAAAGCCTGTTAAACACTGACAGACTTGGGGCATTGACCACCTCTCTAGGAAGCCTGTTCCAGTGTTTGACCACTTGGTAAAAAATTGCTTCCTAATGGCTAGCCTAAACCTCCTCTGCTGCAGCTTTGAACCATTCCCACACATCCTGCCACTGGATCCCAGAGAAAATAAATCAGAACCTCCCTCTCCACTTCCCCTCTTCTGGAAGCTACAGAGTGCAATGAGGCTGTCTCTCAGCCTCCTTCTCTCCAAACTAGACAAACCCAGAATCCTGTACTGCTCCTCACAGGACATTCCTTACAGCCCTTTCACCAGTTTTGTTGCTCTCATCTGAAGGCATTCAAGGATCTTCACATCCTTCTTAAATTGTGGGGCTAGCACTGCACACAAATAAATAAAATATTGGTTTGGCACAGTGAGTTCCAGGGAACTGAGCATAAAAAGTAATGCAAGATTGGCTTAAATATACCACTTCTGTTCCCATCAGAAGAGCTGATATTTTATCACATTTATCTTTTCTGTGAGCAAAGATAAAATGAAGGGGATGATTTCATAGGCCTGGTGCCAAACTATCTGTAGGGTTCTTGAAAATGTATAGGCTATTATTTAGTATTGTGGGGGAAAACTGTTGGAGAAGATTCTGAACTTCTAGAGAATATTCTTTTTATACTTTCTAATACTTAACCACACTCTAAATGTAAGAAAGAAGAGGAAATGCTAAACACAAGAAATCATATGTATGAAGATTCTCTACCATCCAAGCTCTGACCACATCAACACTTTGATATGATGTGAATTTTAGGGGGTAGATGATTGCAGTGATGCCACTAATCTCATTTCCATATTTTACAATTAAGCAGATTTGCAAATTAGAAAAAAAAAAAAATCAGTGCATTAACCAAAAAACAAAACTATTCAATACTTAAAGAAAAAAAATCTGCTTCTCTGCACTTTGGTCTTAGTGCAGCTGACCATTTCCTTTTAATGTAGATATATGAAGTTTTGTAATTTCACTCTATTACAATACCATAAAGATGATAAATTTATTGACAGGTCGTGAATTACGTGTGTATTTTAATGGGAAAATTAAATGTGTAAGACCCAAGTCTGTCTTGACGATAGCCAGTTAAACCTGTTTGTTTAATTTGGATTGCAAGTGTAACATGTTTTAGAATATCTTATTTGTACCTTTATTATTTGTGATTTATTATATGTATCCTACACATATAGTTGTATTATAAATCCACAAGAATTATCACAATAAAAAAAATAATATATAATAGGCAGTCAGGATTCTACTACAGCATGGAGCAAATCCCTGTGAGAGAAATGGTTCAGGGAAAAGTGCTTTGGATGAAGCTTGTGATGATGAAATGAGAGAACTGCTGAACTTCTACAGTGCTATGGACTCTGTACTTCCTGTTGAGACTACTGAAGTTACAAGTATGTTGGTTTTGTAATGTAAATCACAGGATTTCCCTGTAGTATTAAGGAAAAACTGTATATCAGAATGCTGCTGATTTGTGGAGCTGCATGTTGCCTGGTACTAATATTTTTAACTCAATTAATAGTAAACTACTGAAATTTATTTATTTATTTATTTGTTTTCAGAAAAATGGAATGCATGAGTTGTTTTGTTTTGTTTTGTTTTCCTGAGAGAATGAGGTATAAGGACTTATTAGGCTCTTCATTTTTGTTTTTTATTATCTATATTTCCCTTTACAGGAACTTTGTGTTCTTGAAAGTGGTAGCTTTAAAGACTTACTTCCTTATGCCACGTAAATTTGGTCTCATTTACATGTAGGAGATACTGTTTTATGATGTGACCTGCCTTTGCATCTTCGTAAACTATATTAGCTAATCTAACCTGTTATATACCTGCAAATTAATTTTAAATTCTGCTTTTCTGTTCTTCATTGTGGAGAGAGAAAACGTCCTTTTAGGTCAAGATCAAAACGTCATTGTTGCAACTACTGTAAAAATGATGCAGCTTTGGAGCCACAAGATGGGAAATACAGTGTGGTAAGTATCGATAATAGAGTTTTGTTAAACAGCTTCATAGTGTAGTACTGTGCAATGTTGTTTACTGAGTGAATAACACAAAAGTATTTAAATAATTAACCCTTTAAAATGTATGTAAAAAACAGCATCATGCAGATGTTTACGGTATATAAGCTGTGGTTTAAAGCGTATGAGTGTGTATATTATCACTTGTCTCTGTTCATGATTCTTGTGCACATACATTTATTGTGCAAACAGTGATCAATGCTTACATACATTTCTTAGTGCTTATATGAATAGAAAAAAGGTCAGGGATCCTGGGGCTTTTCATCACATTTCTAGAACGGCTGTTTGAAAGAGTAATGGTATTTCTTCATGATAGTGAAGGTATTTAGAAATTGTTTAGTCTTAACTTAAAACAGCCAGGAAGATTTTTGCATAAGTTGTTTGTCAGGAGAGCTCTTGGTATTTCTAGGTTCTGTCTACCTTGTCTAGGTGATGCAGTCATGGTGGAATTCACTGTCAGATCCCTGCAGTGCACTCAGAGGTGAGTCTCTGAGCATGGACTAGTTTGAATGCCTGTGCTAAACCAGGCTGTGACAGCCCCTTGCAGACTGTACCCTTGGCACTATGCAGATCTAGCTTACTAGGGCCCCAATTGCCTTTACACAGTAATTCCCTGCCTGGAATGCCTTCAGTCCACTGATACTTATCCTGCATCACTGCCTGTGTTTTATATGGTGCTCTTGGCTCTAGTTCTTACTGTCATTTCTGTGTTTGTTAACAGGAAACTGTTGCTGCCATACAAGCTGCAGAAGAGGAGCAAAAAGAGCTGCTGCTACTTGAATTGAGAACTTCCAAAGATGCAGGTAGACATAAATTCAAGATGTTTCAATTTATTTTTTTTTGGAAAAAAATGTATTTTC
>NW_020799144.1:648265-721410 GCF_003259725.1 Athene cunicularia | reverse complement strand
GGGGTGGGCAGAGGCTAAATATCTTCGGTAATGTAATTGTATTTAAAATAGTATTGCACATAATATATTTGAATATCTCCTCTGGAAAATATGCTTCAGAGAATAAGATTTTAATAACAGTTCTCAGGTAACTGCATTTCCTGAAGTACTTACAGTTTATATAGGAATGAATATGATGACAAAGGAGGAGAGCATGGCTCTTGTAAGTATGTGTTTCAAGTCAACCTAATCATATAAAAAGGGATCATTAGATAAGAATGTACACTGTTGGCAACATTAGTCAGTTACAAGTACGCAAGCCCCTCTATAATCAGGAACAGTTATGTCTGTATGTAAAGTAACAGATGCAGCATTTTCATTCTAGTGCAGCTGGACTTTCAGGAGCCTAAAATAACTCATGAGGCAAAAAAGATCTTTAAGGCAGACACTGTGGATGATGGGCTGTTTCAGAAATGCTGGTGCCTGGAGGTATAATTTGTTTTAGGCTATCAAATCTCAGTTCAGATTTATCTCAAGAACCTACTAAGTGACACTGAGTTCCTAGGAGATCACAATGCTGGTGCTGTGTAGCAGTTTGAGTCTGTTGTGTCTGTGCCGTGACTGTTCAAGTGTCAAAGCTTGCTGCAGGAATGTATTTGACCAAAGTCTCTCTTCCCAGCTGCCCTTGCTATCTAGGCAGGGCTGTTTACTTTGAAGCAGCTCATGCCCATGAAACAGTTTTGCTTCCTCACAGAAAGGAAGGAGTTTTAAAAAAATGTATTTTCCTGAATATAGGGTGGAGCTTTCAAAGTATATTTAGATAGTCAAATTATCCCTTTAAAAATAATGTGAAATATGGAATTGTGCAGATGTATAGTTTCCAACTCAAATGTACAGTGTACGAACTGTTAATTAAAATCTATGTTTTCTTGAAAAATATTTGACAGATAGATGTTACAATAGGCAGAAGCCTATAGATGAAGATCGGTGCAATTTCATAAATGAGCAAAATAAAGCTATTGGACTTTGCCTGTTTAGGTCTATGAGAGAAATGGACGTGGTGATTTGTTACCACCACTGACAAAAGCATTAATAATCTAGCACTTCTTAAACTAAGTCATAGTTACCACTTGTGAAGAGGCACAAGGCTGAATAAGAATATAGAAGTACAGTGACAAATCTTTAACACAGAATAAAATCCTCAAAATATTTTCATGCAGTACAACCTACTGTAAATAATAGATTCAGATTCCCTATTAAGCTGCCTTAATAAGAGCAATATTTTCATATTTTTCTATTTTAGTAAGTAAATAAATACTGGTAAATACTATGAAACAGTCTGGGGAAACATTAAAGCCATTTTTAATTCCATAATTTCCATTTTTCATGAGCATGGAAAGCTTATATTTGCTGGTTTAGAATTTCAGGAATTAGATTATATGTTTAGCACATTGTACCAGTGGTATCTGCCAGTTATGACTTTGGAGCTCTCCCTTATGCTATATGGCTAAGAGATAGGGCATATAAAGAAGAATTTATAATTTTCTTATTTTAAAAAAATATAGTTAACAAAAAAGGGGCAACTTGTAATTATTATTTTTTTTAATAATATGGATTTGAAACTATGTAAAATTGTGGTACATTTGTTTCTAACATTATATGTAACTTGAAACAGTCTCAGCTCATTAAACTATTTTATAACAGTTCAAACATAAAGGTTTTAGCCAGCCACCTTTTTTAGACGGTGTCACTTCTGCAGGTGGCCTCACTTGTAATTGTCATGTTATTGCCACACAAAGAACTTCAAAAGTTACAGTGCTTATCATCCATAGGACTGTGCTTTAACCTGTCTTGTTATCGTAGTAATTTCCTAGACAAGGCACTTGCACTTCGAAATTTTCCAGTACTTGGGCTGTTTGCTTTTAAGTTAAACTTGTATTTAATTCTTTCTGTAAAGAATCTTATTAGGAGTACTCTAATTGTAAAGTTGTCAGTATGCAGTATAAGGTACTGCTGTAACAAAATTTTTATACTTGGGCTGTGTGTTTGCTACATTAAAAATATTAGCACTAAAATTATTTTCTACTGCTTACTGCCATCATAGTTTTGATTATATCAAAATATTGGACAGATCTGTATATCCAAAGGCTGTTTCAGATACAAGATACTTTGAATGAAATGCTTGCAAAACAGAAAATGGAAAGGGATACCCTTGCCAAAAAATGCAGGTAAGTAGAATACAAGGATTGTATTTATAGGAAGCTATTTTTTATAGCAGTAGTGATCAAGGTTGTTAGAAGCTTAGCATAAAGTAGTGTGAAAGTAAACCCATGTGGTTTTCATTCAGGTTTTGCAGAGGCGTGATCCATACTGGCTTCAGTTACCTCCAGTAAAAGTTTACATCAAGGAAGAACTTCAAGGTTTAGATAATGCATAGGAGTCAGTTACATGCACACACTGAGCTTTGAAATTAGGTAATGAACATACAAAAGGTGTGGAAAAAGATCTAAGCAGAAATTAGGAAATGGAGGTACTGAGCAGTTAGATTACTTTTGCAGCATTATGGAGGAAAGTGGTAGCAACTCAGACACTACTTTTAGTGTCCTTACTTCTGGTTTTGTTTCTTCAGCACCACTAGATTGGGAGTGCTCCACACAACCAAGCAATACCAACAGTCCACAAAAGCCACTTAGAACGGTGGCCTGGAGCATGCTTGTAGACATTCCTTTTCTGTGAGGACACCTCATTGTGAGCATGGGCTCTCTGAATTGTCAGCTTCCTGCTGCTAGCTCTCACAAGGCCTCTTTTTACTTACTTCTAAATGGGATTACCTGAATGCTGGTAATCTGGTGAGTGCTCAGTTTACCATGTAGCATCGTGTTCAATGGATGTTTCTAGGCCATCCGATCAGGATGTCTGCATATTGTTTGTGTGAGCAGCATTCGTTTGGTCATGTAAAACCAGCAAAGTACAGCTTTCAGGTAGTTCCATGGCAAAACAGTCTAGTTGAGCAAAGAGACTGACACATTTCTGTCACGTACCATTCTATCAGCTGTAAAAGGTAAAATACATAGATTACACAGATAATAAAGAAAAAGAGAGGGTTTTATGTGAAGAGAAGTTAGGATTCCAGGTCATTGTTGTGAATGAATTAGTGACTGAATTAAGAAACAAAAACTGTAAAATTAATATCTATACAAAGTTATCTGCTTTCTAATATCAAGAGTGAAACTGTGTTCCAGAGCACAGTGGTAAATATTTCTGGGTATTGTAGATACCCTGCAGCTAATGCAACAGTTATCTGTCAACAGTAATGAACTACATGCCAAATTACATTAAATTTTGTTTTTATTATTTATATGGCGAACATTTTATTTTTAACTAATTAGCATATAAGGGTTTGTTACATGATAAATAAATGTACAGAAGATTAGGAAGCATCATTATATTTTCCACCTTTCTGTTGTTCAGTTAGTTTGCCCAGGGAGAGGTGCTGCTAACACTTTTCCATTTCTGTCTATTCCTTTGAAGATACTAAGACATATATCTCACCTGAAAAAATGATGAAAAAAAAGCATAGTATTTGTTAGTGGCTGTAAGTTACTTTGCCTTTGTCATTTTAGTCATGCTGTCTTTGCCTCTCTTCAGTTGCAGCTTCTTCTGTACCTGTATAGCAATAAAGCAACAAAATTTCCCTGGAGAAACACTGCTGGAAAAGTTGAGAAGCTTCACTGGCCTGTGTGGGAGTCCATAGTTGTCAAGGCTTAGTCGTTTCAGTGATTGACTCTATGTTAGTCATATGGATTCTAAACACATGTGATAGGAAGCAATATCACAGTACAGGCACCAAAACTGTCACACTGTGGTTTGGCTGTCTTTGTTCTGCACCAACTAGTCTTGCTGTTATCTCTGTCCTGATCCCCTCAACAGTCTCCTCTCTTCCAAGACTGGGATGGTGTTACTTGCACGGCACCTCTGCTGTGAGTGGAGTTAAAAGCAAACCATGCTGCTATTCCTTTTCCCATACCTTGTGGTTCTCCATTATCTTCCCAGCATGGTGCCAGAGTGGTAGTCCCATGTCCCATGAGGGGGAATTAGGAGAAAAGACTGTTTATGCTAGGCTGGTGGCTCTTGTGCCAAACAAAGTGGGGTAAAATAAAAAATTCCCTTCTGGCAGGAAGGAGGTAAGGTGCCCCAGTGAAGGAGTCTCACAGGAAGACCAGCTCAGCTAGGGAGCAGGGTCTGATGAAGGGAGAGACATTCCCAAACTAACAACATCCTAAACTACTCTGTCCTCTTTTCTTAATGGTCATATAGTATTATTACAATCGTGTCTTCACATAATGTTTTGTTGTGCAGAACGTAAAAATTTTCTGATAGTATCATTATTCAGTAGATCATCAGAGCTTATTTTAAAAGGCTCCAAATCAGAGCCGCAAAGGCAATGAATTTCAGTGAACTACAGTGATACTTGGTGATAAAAGAGCAACCGATGGTAATACATAACCAGCTCTGATTCTGTGAATTAAGTGTAGTATAGGAAGACAAGGCTGCTACTGAAGTTTTGATGCTTTACATAGTACTTCCAGATGAGATTCTGCATTTTGTTGTACATAAGACTGAGATTTGAACTATGAACTTTATACATGATAAAAATATGGTTCAAATTTTATGTGTTGGCAGAGTCTTTTGAAACATATTTCTGTTCTTATTGGTTTACATCTATTAAACTGGTTTTATTTTGTGTTTACATTAACTCTGGTGTCCTTTTTGTTTTGTTTTATTTTTCTATAGGGCTTCAGTGCAATCTTTTAAAAAAGGATCATTGAGGAAGCAATTAGTTAACCTTGCTTCTAGGCAAAAGGGTCTGTTGATGGTGGTCCAGACTCAGGAAGAATTAGTCCAGAAAATACAAAATTACAGAAAAGCAATGCAAGTATTCAGTGCATCATGTTCAGAGAAGCAAATCTCAAACTTAATTATTTCCTATGGAAATGATAAAAGACAAAGTTTAACTGCTGATGAAATCATGTATCCTGATGTAGTTACATTTAATGTGGGGCTTGGTGCCAACATGCCTAATGGAAACAGAGTAGAAGCACATCTCTCTTCAGAAGATAGATTTTCAGCTCAGGAATGCAGCCAATATCCACACATCTGCTTGGATGAGACAGGAGCAAATAAAGCAGGAATTAGAAGCAAAGAGGCTTCTGATCATCCCTTGGCATCTGAAAACAGGGTAGGAGAATATCCCTTTGACATGTCAAAGCTGACAAAAACTGTAAAAGTGGTGATGTTGCCTTCAGAACCTGCTGTTCCCACTGCTAAAACAAAGTACTTAGAGCAAAAAGACATTGATTGTGTTACAATTGCAAAACAAGGAAATGGGTCTTTAAATCCCTCTTCAGTGACCAACACATTAAAACTTGTAGAACCCCGAAGCACTGTTGTCAATAACAATGTCGGTCAACCAGGCAGCAACTGCCAGCAGGTTCTTAGAGATGAGGATCTACACAGCTATGTAAATAAGAAAGAAACTTTCCAGCAGCAGCAGCAAGTAATATCGTCAACCTCTACAAAGAACTTCCCTGATACTCTGCAGCGAATGATCTGTACGAGTACTGAGAACTCATTTAATAACAACTTGGTGCTTACAAATCTTACCTCAAATACAGATTATCCAATAAACTTCAGTGTGAAATCATCCCAGAGCTATAGTAATCAGGAACGTGAACAAAAACAAGTGATGCATAGAAGAACAAATAGCAAAAAGCTTCAACTGATAGATCTACTTGAATTGGGAAGGATTAAGCCAGGAGAAAATGTTTTAGAATTCAAACTGCAGGTGATTGTTGTGGTATAATAACATTAATATTAGCATATAATGAAAAAAATCAAACACTGAAGTGGGCAGTTCTTATGATTTAATATGCATCTTTAGGGCTTAGTGTTGAAAACTTTTATTCATTGGTTGCAGATAATGTTTTATGTGTTTTAAAGGAAAGTGCTATGGATGACGTCAGAACTTCTGCCAGCCCTTAATTTTAACACCCAGAATATTGCATATGTAAAAATTTGTGTTTTACTTTGCATTATCAGTTTGTTAACATTTCTTATTGCTAGAACAAGAGTGGAATTGTTGGTTGGTCTACATTGTGTAATACCTGATTTTCATATTGGAAGAGAGGGAATGTTAAGATTTTTATGGTTTAATGTGATTCTTGGAAGCAACTATGAAGTCTCTCAAATAAAGAAATGTGATATCAAGGATTTCATGGTGCTGTGATAGACACGAGTATACGCAAAATTATTTGTTTACATGCTGACTGGTTCTGTAGTTTACAGTCTTGTATGAACCATATTTGAAAAAGAAAAAAAAAAACCCCAGACTTTTTTTAATACAAAAGCATGTCCCTGTGCCTCTAAATACAGATTTGCAAGGCAGCTGCCAGCGGACTGCCTTGGTACTGAGCAAACGATGGAATTATTGACTGACTTCCTAGCTCTGAGCTAGTTAATTTCCAGGGCAACATATTGATTAAAACATGAAGGGTTCTTTTCAGCCAACTCAACAGGTGTAGTTAATGTAGAAAAGCCTCCTTTTTCTGCACCTATAATCTGCTTGAGAACTCTTTTCTGCTGAGAGTGGCCATTTTATGTGTTCTTGTGTTTTCTAACATAAGGCAGTGTTAGTAAGTCACAAGCCTCTGTGTTGGGCCATGTCATAGGTATATACAAATGCTTCTTTAAAGGACGTGTCATATTCCTCTGCACCTCAGGATGTCTAAATGGAAGGAGGAGGAATTCAGTATGCTTACTGTCATTTCTCAAGGTTGTTATCTGAGATGCCAGCTTGATGCATGTGAATCTTAAGGACTTATAACACTGTATAGAAGCATTGATGTTTTGAGTGTAGAAAAGTCAGTGATTTTTATTAGAATGAAAATGACACTCATTTATGTCTTGGAAGATAGTCATCTAGAGATTGAAGTTTAGAAGCCAGTGTCTGTTGCATTGCAAAGAGGAGATGATCAATAAAGTTTTCTTCTTTCTCGTTAACAGTGATGTACTTGATAACATATTCCTTGCTTAAGGTTAGCTTTGCAGGCAGAATGCAGTTTTTGAATGCTGTAGACCTGAGCTATGAAACTGTGAACTGGGTTGAGTGTCCATCAAAATACTTGGGTTAAACATCTTAATTTAGATTCCTATAGATACTGCAAGCCAGTGGATGTGGTAGGAGACAGTTCAGTATTTGCTGGTGGATCAATTCGCTTATTCTGATTGTTTAATATCATGCATGCTAAGCAACCTTACTGTGTTCTAACACAGTTTATCAACAGCTAATTTTTGCATTATTTAGCTGTATTAGCCTAACTGCGACCAGTATAACAAAACCACAATTTACTGAACTATAAACAGTGCTTCTAGAGGTGCATGTTTGTTTGCAGAACTGGGGTGTACTAACATTATCAAAGAGGCAGCAACAATAATTTCTTTTATACTTTATTTTGTATAAGATAAAGCTGTTACATTCCTCCTAAAACATGTGAGTGATGTCCCTTGACATAAGTGAAGCTTTTATGCAGACGTTTAATGTTTGAATCCTTGCTGGGATCTAACTGTGGCATGCATTTGTTCCACACCTGTGAGGCAGATTGCATTTGAGTAGGTTTATTGTTGCACCAACTTGCCTCATGTGAGTTCTCGAGCTCACTGAGGCAAATTAATTTAATCACAATCTTGTTATGTCCAAGAGGAACTAAAATGCCAATACAGTTCTGATTAATAGACATAGGGAGACTTGTCCTCTTGACAGTGGTGTCTGTGTGGCCAAAACATCTACTGTGGTGGAATAAATCCTTAGTTTACATACCATTGTTTATCAAAGTAGCATTAAATTCTTTAAGTTTTTTCAGGGAAAACCAGAATTAGCTGCAGCTCTTCAGCTATATTCTTCAGGATTTTTTCATGTTTTAAGGATGTTAATTGAGATTGTTAATTTGTGAATAGAAAATTTTTTCTTAATTTTTCTTTTTTAGGAATTTAGTTACAAAGCCACGCTCTTAAGTAATGGCAAGATCAGAACCAGTAAGAGAACAGTACTGCAAAATCCAGTTCAGTGGGTTAAAGACCTACTAGGAGGTGATATTTCTGTGACACGAAAGTATGTGTGGAATAAGGTAGGCCTGATTTTACTCCCCAAAATAACAATAATAAATAGCAGTAACAAATCTGGATCTCCATACTGTTCTTAAAACAAAAGGGGGAGTAAGCCTGTATCTTAAGGAGTCTTACACTTAAGGCAGAAGTAGCAAAGAAAGATCTACACAGCTGTAGCTGATACGGTGGTGAACTAGTCACAAGTGTTGGAGAGAATGTAGAATGCCCACCTGTAAACTATAATTGCTTTGAAAGAGTAGTTTTAAAGATGATTAAGAGACTGACAGAAAAAGCTGAAAGGTAGTTAGAATAATAAGGAGCAAGCATATTGAAATGTCAGCATGTCAGGGACAAATGTTGCAAAAATACTGCCAGAGTTTAGAGGGCTTTACAGATGAGTTTTATTATACTTTTTTCATTTAAAATTCAAATTAGCAGAATTTCTGCTTGATCTTGACAGACAGATTAGACGGTTAATGCATAAACTCAGTTTTATAAGAAAAGTGAAATTTTTACAACTATAAGAGAAAACACAAAATAAAATGACCAGTTACCAATTTAGATTTGTTTTTACAGGTTACATATCTTGGGACACAGTTGTCAAAATTTCTTTCTGAAGAAGTGTCAGTTTCTAGTGACCTGGAATTACCATCACAAGAAAGAGAGCCTTTGGGTATGTACCACTTAAAATCTAATATTCACCATGACTGAAAGTAGCAGAAAGTGATTTCTAAAGAGCTTAAATTCAAAAATTTCTCTGTTGCTTTGTGACTTTTTTTCTGGGCTGCATGCTGATCACAGATCTTGGGCTTTAAGAATAAATAGTGCCAGAACTTACACATGATCTCTAAAGAACTAAGTTTCTTTTCTTCCATAAATTGGTTGTGTGAAGAGAGTAATTACTAATGACTTGGTTGCTATGTAGAAAATATTTATGTAACCTTTTACATTGAAAATATTTAATAAATAGTGAAATTTTTAATGAGCTAATTTAATACTTTTTTATTCTCTTGAAAACTTAGATGTACTAGCATAAGTTTTAATTGCATGTACATCCTCAAATCACATTAAATAATCTGTGTTTGTGGAAATCTCAGTATGCCCAAGCAACAGTAATAACTAGGGGGATATTTTATTCTCTAAAAATAAACAGTCATAAGAAACAGAGTACATTGATATGACAAAATGACATTGAATAATTTTTTCAGAACTGTCTGGCAGACTTAAGAACTTCAGCCTAATTTTGTTAAGTAATGTGTTCCCAGGGAAACCCAAGTCCCTTTGACTGCCAGTTGTACTTGGAGTCCGAAAAGCTTTTGGGCTTTTGTGACTGGTTCTCTTATTTTGATGAGACACTGCACCTCACATGAATATGGATACCAGGCTTGGTCTGTTCTTTGTATACTGAAAGTAAATTAAAATATAATTTAACTAATTTGATACTCAAACTACCATGTTCTACTGGTTTTTGCTTCAGGCTAAGAGCATCCAGGTGGTGAGTTTACATTGCCCTACTTCACTAACTTTATATGAGGTATAAATGACTTAAAAATGGATTTAGTCTCCTCACCTTTAAATAGGCTTTTGAGTATTTTACTAGTTTTTGTAAATTATTCCTCTTGAGGAAAATTTATGATGAACATTGTAACTTCTAAAAAAGAGAAATCATTAAATCATTAATTATTAAAAAAATACTCAACAAACAAAAATCACCCTGAAGATCAGTAAGTGGGTTTTTTTCCCCTTTTTTTTTCTCAATTTACCCAGGGTAACCTGGGAAAGAGTATTTAGGTTTTTTGTCACATGTGATTTAAGATCACTGTAATGCCCAACCATTAGCCCTAGGTGAGAAACTGAGGGAGGGAAAAGTGTTCTCCCTTTCATTTCTCTTTCAGATACTATGTAATCAGATACATAGTAGCAAATTAAAGTCTCTTAAATCATTCCAGAAGACGATTAACCTGTACTGTTGTGTTGTGAGTACATTTGGAGTCATTGGGTAGTTCCCGAATGGTTTCCAGGCCCGCTTCAGGAGCTAGCTTGTTCCAGGGGCTGTTCCCAGCAGGCACTTTGCCTATAGCCAGCTGCCTTGAACCACAGTTTGCTGGTTGTGGATGTGAGCTATTCAGTGCTGCTTGCCTGGGGACATTCCCAGGCACTTTTTTATCTTTCTAATATACTTACAGCCTATGTGTATTTTATAGTAGAAGTTTATCCTACTTTTGTAAACAATCGATTCTTTTTTTTTCATAGTGTATTAATTTTTAATTTTTTTCTATGAATCCCAGAGCATCATTAAAAAAGAAGACTGAAGCCTGATAATTTGAACATTTTTGGAGGAGAATGTTATTAAATACCTCTCCCCCACATTCTTCCCAGCTTCTCTATCTTAGCTTAGTATTCACCGAGCTATTGTATGAAGAGGATGGGGAAGTAGGAAGAAAATGATACAGGCAGTGGCTGTATTAGCTGTCTTTTAACAGAAAGAAGCAGCTACCACTGATCTTTGTATAGACACCAATTTAGTAATCATGTCTGAAGAACCTCTACCAAATCAAGGTTCATAGACAAGAAAGGTGAAGGAGTTACTGTTTTGTGTCTGGCAGCATAAGAAATACCCCCAGCTTTTCAGCTTGCTTGAGATTAAGGTGCTTCAAGGTTTGTACAGCAGCATATTTTTAGATACCTGAGGGATGTTAATGCAAAAAACTTGAAGACCCTATGAAATAAAGCAGTCCTAGAGCAATGCAGGTATTTAACAGAAGCTTTCAAGATTGCAATTTTGGAATTAGTCATATATTCCCAAGTAAATTTCACTTTATGTCCCTTTTGAGTATGAGCCTTTTAAGTCTCTTCTAGGATCACACTAGCAGAAATCAGGAATTAACTGTATTCAAGTCTGAGTGAGAACTAAACATTAAGAAAATAAACAGTACTTTTAGACTATCTGTATATAGGAATGTAGAAGAAACGGTTATTATATGGCTTGGAATTTATTCCTCTGTGCTTTCTGATACATGTAATGATGACAATGTTTGCTAAAAATGATCAAGAATAGCAGGGATTCAGAAGCAGATGTCAGCTGAAGAGCAGATGTCAGTTGCAGAGCACATGTTGGTGTTAGATATTTCATATTGAAATTCCAGCAAACTGGCTTAAAATAAAAGCATATCCAGTTGTTACAGTAAGTGTGATACATACATTCATTTTGCAGATTGCTGTTCCAGGAAGATGGTCTTGGAAAATGGTGATTCTTGTGCTCTGGCAATCCTTTACTACCTTTAGTAATCATTAGCCACCTGTAAAGATGAGAACCACTCTTGCTCACGTTTAGTTCATTAAAGTCTCCAAAGTTCTGTGGAGTGTTTTCAAGGCGATCTAGATGATTTCTTAATGGCTGAACTATGGGTGCTGTTTCAGAAGGTTTATGTTAGTGTTACTTCAGATATCTAGCATAAAGTGACCGGCTGAGCTCAATACGGTTGCATGAAAGCAAATGAGAATAGTTTTGCTGTGATCATACGTGATAACATGTTTCTATTTTCTTTGAGACAGGCAGTGAAACACATACATATTTAGTTTTCAAGTTAAATTTATGTGGCATCTAATGTAATTTTGCAAAGGAAAACATATTTTGAAAAAAGAGAATGCCTGGTTCGTCTTGCAGCAGCTATGGTGGGGCTGGTAAAGGAGCAGAGGAAAGTCTGCCCTTATGTGTGTTAAGTGGTATAAGGCTAAGTGAAAATTTCTGCATTTACCTTTAAGAAAAATAAAAAGCGTAACTGCTCTGTGCACTAAACGATTAAACCATGAGCATTAACCAATACTGTTTGTTCTTAGAACAAAGTTGTCTTGATCTTTTTATGCTCTCAGGAAGAAATTTTACCATGAGGGACCCCAGCAACCACAACCATCACCATCAGAGTCCTGGCACTGTCTCCATTGCTCAGCCTCTTGGAAGCTTTGGCCTGAATAATATGCCAAAAACCTCATCCCTGCTGCAAACCGAAGTTGTGAAAACATTGCTATGTGCTGAACGAGAAGCAGCTTTTACCAAGGAATTTAAAAGTAAGATTTTTTTTTTTTTTAACTGCCTAAAAAACCTAATAGTGGATGCAAGGGCTATACAAGACGTACAAAGGAAAAATAAAGTAAATAATAATAATAAATAATAATAAAATAATTAAATTTTTCAAAGCACAGTGTGTTCTACTCTCCTGTGTCCAAATTAGAAACATTTTGTTATTTTGATGTAATTAGCAAAATAACTCCATATCATTTAAAATGTCTCCACACAATAATAGCACAATCAAATGTCTTCTGGATTTAGATGAAGAAATATGATTCAAAAACATTGATGAATAGTCTCATGTAGCGTAATTTAAAGGGAAAAGTGGAAATGTTCCTGAAGATGCGCTGTTCTTTGTGTAGTTGACTTAACTTGTAACTTTGTGATTTCAGTATTACATTTTTATGTTGATGGCACATTAAACCCTATCTGTAATACTCATACAATTTGAACAGTGCTTACTGCACTTTGATCTAGTATGTTTGCTTCTACCTCCTTTGATTGCACTGCAGAGGGCTGACCATGACTGAACACAGCACAAAGTCAGAATGGTCACCTTAAACTGCTACCATGCCCAGTGTCAGGTAACGCTTTTGCACTGAAGTGGCTAACAGTGCTAGGTTAGGTCTGCAATGGGAGACAGTAAGAAGCAGATCAGAGATGAGGTGCCTAATCAGTGTCAGCCACTGTAAACTGAAAGTGTATCCACAATATAAAGCAGTTCTCTATGCTTCTGCAAGTCTATACATAGGCCCTGCAGCTACAGTGCAAAGGATTAAGTAAATCCTGGATGTGAGAATCCTCTGCAGAAAATGCTCTGTTATCTCACTAGGGTTTTTTTTTTTGTTTTTCTGTTGTTTTTTTTTTAATAGAAGCAAATAGTCGCAGTATATTAAATGCTAGGGCAGAATTTGGAGGGAAGTGGTCTTTAAAGTTACAAAAAATAGATGGTGTATTAGATTGTATTTGCATTTATAGATCAAAAAACCCAGGTTGAACTGCCCACTGATACAAATTGAAAAGTTATAGGTTATCGCTTAGGAGAGTTACTCTCTACCGAACAGATGAACAGCCACATTGATGTTTTCTCAAATACAGATCTAGTTATAGTTCTGCTTACCAAGGTGATGGTCTTGTAGCATGCATGGTCCTTGCCACCCTGTTATCTGAGTGCTCAATCCTGTGTGGAAACTGTTATGGCAAGAGTGTGGAGTCATTTTTGAGCAAAGGTTACCACTAACAGACTGTGGGGAACATGCAAAATTTAAAGAGTCATACTACAGTAAATATTATAAATTAGTAAATTGGAAATTTATGGAAATGTTCCCTACATACATTTTTGTTTATATCTACTACAATTACCCTCTTAACTGAAGGAAAAAACTGCTTAACATGCAGTATAATCCTTAAAAAATTTAACCACCAACAGTTTCCACATCTCTCACTTATAGAACCCAAACCTTTTGCATCCAGTTCTGGGAAGAAGATTTTCGGGTTTCATAGTCTGACAGAAAATATGTTTTGAAAGCAAACTATAAAATGCAAACTCCTCCTTAAGAAGGAAATTTCTTTAAAAACAAGTGTCCCAGGATGTGTGTTTAATTGAGCCTCTTACATGAAGCTTTGGAAGTAGCATGAGAAGCACCATAGATGGCTATATTTTTTTGCCCTCTACATTTGTTTCAAAAGAACCGGGCAGATATGCAATGCCTTTGCTGCTTTCACAAGAATCATAGAATCAACTAGGTTGGAAAGGACCTTGAAAATCATCCAGTCCAACCATTAACTCAACATTGACAGTTCTGAACTACACCAGATCCCTCAGCACTACGTGACCCGACTCTTAGACACCTCCAGGGATGGGGACTCCACTACCTCCCTGGGCAGCCCATTCCAACTCCTAACAACCCCTTCTGGAAAGAAATGCTTCCTAATATCCAGTCTAAACCTTCCCTGGTGCAACTTGAGGCTATTACCCCTTGTCCTATTGCTTATTACTCAGTTAAAGCGACTCATCCCCAGGTCTCTGCACCCTCCTTTCAGGGAGCTGTAGAGGGCGATGAAGTCTCCCCTCAGCCTCTTCTTCTCCAGACTAAACCCCCCCAGTTCCCTCAGCCGGTCCCCGTATGACCTGTGCTCCAGACCCTGCACCAGCTCCGTTGCCCTTCTCTGGACACGCTCGAGTCATTCAATGTCCTTTTTGGAGTGAGGGGCCCAAAACTGAACACAGGAATCGAGGGGCGGCCTCACCAGTGCCAGTACAGGGGTCAGATCCCTTCCCTGTCCCTGCTGGCCACGCTATTGCTGACACAAGCCAGGATGCCATTGGCCTTCTTGGCCCCCTGGGCACACTGCTGGCTCCTGTTCATCGGGCTGTCAATCAGCACCCCCAGGTGCCTCTCTGACTGGCAGCTCTCCAGCCACTCCTCCCCAAGCCTGTAGCGCTGCTGGGGGTTGTTGTGGCCCAAAGGCAGCCCCCGGCATTTGCCCTTATTGACACTGCCCCAGTTGAGCTCAGCCCATGGCTCCAGCCTGTCCAGGTCTCTCTGCAGAGCCTCCCTACCCTCGAGCAGATCAACACTCCCACCCAGCTGGGTGTCACCTGCAAACTGACTGAGGGTGCACTCGATCCCCTCGTCTAGATCATCAATAAAGATGTTAAACAGGAGTGGCCCCAAAACCCAGCCCTGGGGGACACCACTCATGACCAGCTGCCAACCGGATTTAACTCCATTCACCACAACTCTTTGGGCCTGGTCATCCAGACAATTTTTTACCCAGCAAAGTGTGTGATCATCCTTTACTTCACTCTAAATAAATTCTGAATGTAAAGCTCAGTTTTATAAATTGGCTTCTAACTAGTTTACTTTCTGGGCTTCGCTAGTACTGGAAAATGATAGCAGAGTAATTAATTTCAGTTTTCTTGATAGTCAATCTTACCTTCTTGTATTGTACACCAGCACAGTTGTGATGCTGAAACTGCTGACTTGGCCGGAGAATATTTAAATCCAAATGAATCGCTCCAGTAGAATGAAACCAAGCTAGTATGAATGAATGAAACCAAAAGTATTTCAATACCTCCTAGATAGGTGTACAAGTGGGCTACTAATAAACATCGCATGTGCATATTTGCAAGAGTCTTCCATTTGACTTCAAACTGCAAACTCCTCAGATGAAGGATTTCATATGCCTCTTTGAACTGGTCAAAGATACTACTTTGGTATTAGTCCAATTAAAAAATCTAGCCCATTGTAGTATTTTTCCAGTGATATGTTTAAAGCTCCATTTAATTATAATGCAAAGAAATCTTGCCTCTTCTTGAAAACTTGCCATGTGTTTTGTGCTGCGTAGTACTCCAGTTCAAAGCCTCAGATTCTGCTTAGGCTTAGATAATTACCTCAGAAACTAGTTTCACTGGAAAACTCTACTATTCTTCACATTTTTGGAGGAAAGCTGGAGAAGATGATGACTCTGATTTACTGATTGAAAAGTCAAGATGTAAACTGAGAACCCCAAGTTTAATGTAGTTATTTGGCATGACTTAAAGGAGCTTGATTCTGTATATCTGAATTTTTTAGATTGTTTATTTTTGAAATAGTGTCTCATCATCACCATTAATAATGGTGATAATAATATGGAAGAGAAGTACTTGGAAATGTTTAAAAACACCCCAACAAGCAAACTACAAAAAAAGTCCCCTGCCCCCCCCAAAAAAAATCCTCCCCCCAAACATGTAATATATGTGTTTTCCTTGCTACCTATAGCAGGATATTCATCAACTACACAATATCCCCATTTATATGACTGTAAAAGACAGGGCAATAAACTATATATATTTTTTGTGTTTTGTTCTTGGAAGCAAAGTTAGATTGCAGACAAATGCTTCTAATCTTAATCTTTTCCCGTCTCAGGGGTATCTCAAGGTACTGTTTTCTCTATGGCTTGCAGACAAAATATTTAGAAGTATTTTCCAGTACTGTAAAGTTCCAGGCATTTTCTTTAGGTACTTACATACTTCACAAAGAAGCACATAGTTCTGTCAGCAGAATTTACAAAGCTATATTTTCCATTAACTTTTGCATACCATGACTGAAGTATAGGTTTCCTCCATCTGTAAAAACTTACTTTCCAAAATCGTCTACCTGCTCTTACTTGACTGTTGGCAGGGTAGAAGGTAGAATGTCACATGACTGACTCAGAGTTGAGTTATGTGGCCAGCAAGAGCCAAACAAAATTCACTTTTTAGGAGGCCCAAAAGGAAGAAAAAAAAAACAACAAAAAAGCAGCAGCTTTCAAGGACAATGTGCCATGGAAGCCAATTGTAAGAATTTAATGTCTGTATTGCTTACCTGGCAGTCAGGTTTTTCTGAAACTGGCAAATCATTTTAAAAACAACTAGGTGACTGTGATTGAGTGGAACCATAGACTAATGTAGGTTAGGTGGGGCCTCTGGAGGTCTTTAGTCCAACCTCCTGTTTGAAGCAGGACTAGCTTCGAAGTTAGATAAGGTTGCTCAGTGCCCTATCCAGTCAAAATCTGAGTATCTTCAAGGACGGACATTCCACAACATGTCTGTAAAACGTATTTGTATGCTTAACCATGGTCAGGGTGAATATTTTTCCCCATATATCTAATTGGAATCTTGCTTTTTAAAACTTGTAACCACTGCCTCTTTTTCTTGTGTATAGAAACCTTGTTTCCTTAAAGAGTCCTGGCTAAAAGTAAACTGACTCATAGTGAAGAGCTTTAAACACTGGCATTCAGGCCTTTTTACTTTATAAAAGAAGTTGTAAAAAAATCCTTCGGTAACTGACCCATCTTAGTTCATCAGCTGAACTATAACATTTTTATCTGCTTTGGTGGTCCCATGGAGATTGAAAGAAGACTAAATCAAACTGCTGTAGGTAATCTACCTAGAACACATCTATCTTACCTTACTTGTGAAAGCGATAAATAAAAGGCAATGTGATAAACAGCAAGCTTCAAGAAGCAGTGGCTTTAGCTGCTCCTTTTCTTCAAACAGAGAAGACAGGGTTTTTTGACACTGCAACCTAGTAATGTCAAATGAAAGCATTTAGGAGACTACCTGATGATCCTTACCTTGGTGAGTATTCCAATTACATCACACATATGTTTTTATTCAGCAGTGACTTTTAACAACATTGGTACTGTCAGAAGGTGCTCTAAGTCCTTCTGGCCCTGTTGTAGCTGTGCTATGAAGTATCTGGTCATTATAGTCCATTAGGTAGCTTCCAGACTGAAATTATTTTTTTATTTCATAAGATGTTATAAATAACCTTCAGTTTTTTTCAAAGGGTTGTAACTACCAATGCAAAAAATGAAGCATGCATAATTTAGGATCACTTGATAAAGTAAAGTAATTCTTGGAGAAAAAAATACTTTCAAAATTGGGGGTGGGAGGATGGGGGGATGGAGAGTAGACATAGATGATCCCAAAGCAATAGCCTATATCTTTCAGGGGATGGACAACTTGAGTTCAGGAGACAGACTGGCATGGTATGTCTGATTGTTAGAAAAAGATCACTCCTTATTGATGTGTTTGTAAAGGCAGAGATAGAATTCACATGAGGAAAAAAGAATTAAGAACTGTATCACGTGAAGTGAATCAAGAACTGTGGAGAGACCTGGAGAAAAGCAAAGGCATTTTGAGGGGGATAAAAAAATTGCCAGGGAAACATCATATTTCATCAGAGAAAGAGCTAATCTTGCAGTTTGTCCACAGACATCTCTTTGTCCAAGACACCAAGTCTTGATTACCTGAAAGAAAAGTTATTTTCAAAATTACCACTAGCATGGGCAGAATTCATGTGCAGCCTTTTAAAGAGTCAGAGGATCAAAAAATGTTGTTTATGTGAGATGCTGCTGTCATTTTCCAAGGCCTTATTTGGTGTGAATAGACATGCCTGTTGGGACTCCTGGATTGTGACTGGGCTTCTTTGTGTGTAAGTTCTTGGGAGGAGTATGGATAAGACTCAAGAAACTCAGAAGCTCTTAAGACAGATTGTTGTTCTAAATACTCCCATGTGCACTCTAGATCAAACGCTGTCACCTTTAAATGTGTTGTTCTTAGATCTTCTCTTTTGCGTATGCATCTGCAGGTCATGTCTAGACTAGCTGCACAGAACCAGATTCATTTGAGTCAGAAGAATAACATCCCCTGTGACTTTGCCACATATACTGCAAATCAGTTTGTCTTTCCCTCAGATTAGATAATAGTCTTTGCCTGTTTTACAGAAGTATTGAAACTGTATTACTGATACCCGTAAATTCACTCAAATACATTGCTTAAACTGCAAGAGCATTTGAATTCCTTTTACAAAGAATTTTCAAAAGTACATTAGCTATAAAATGTTTAACCATATCTCTGGATGGTTCCAGCACTTTCTTGCTTGGAAAAAGTAAGACTGATACTGGTGTGATAGCCATTTTTAAAAACTGATTTTTCAGGGTTATTTTAATGATCAGAGAT
Organism: Athene cunicularia; assembly: GCF_003259725.1. Lineage (NCBI taxonomy): Eukaryota > Metazoa > Chordata > Aves > Strigiformes > Strigidae > Athene > Athene cunicularia. The sequence continues at coordinate 702,709 of NW_020799144.1, read as the reverse complement.
TTGCGGCTGTGCACAGAAGTGGCCATCTTTGGTGACTAACCTTTATTCATCTGGAGATTCTCATCTAATATTTATATACTTGCACCACTAATTGAGATTCTCCTTAAATACAATTTTCTTAGCAGCCACAGTGACAAGATCTTGTAAAGCTGTAACAAATGGAAAAACAAGTTGAAACACGTTTAGAATGGTTTCAAAACTGTAAGGCTAAAATAGATGCCAACAGAGACAGTGCCAAGCAGTGTAAAAGGTACAAGCTTTTAGAAAACTCTCTTCTCTTAGAATAGTATTAATATCAGGAATAATTAATAAATAGATATTGTTTTATAGGTTTAATTAATAGAACACAGTTGCTCTAGAACAATACTGACAGTTCAGTGCATATACTGCTCATTTGTACAGTCCTCATCACGGCTAGCTTGAAACCCAGTCAAACTTAATTACTAAAACTTATCTGTTAAAGGATTTCACCAGACTGTGGGTACCTCTAGACTTGCTTTATTAACAACTCAGAGTTGGGCCATCACCTTGGTGTCCCTGTTGAGCTCAGTTTCTGCCAGTTTATTTTATTAAAAAATCCCCAGACTTACTTTTAAGATCTCTCTTACCTGAAGGTGTCCTTAAAACTATTGTATGATCTCCCGTCCAAGCATTCCTGTTTATGCCCTTTGAAACATCACTTCTAGGTGAGTGTGTAAGTTGACTTCCTCCACTGTGACTGGCCACAGCTTCATAGACGGTAAAGACTGTGTGAGTAGCATTGTGATGTAACCTCTCAGGTGGGCCTTGCATTCAGCCTGCCAATCTTTGTTGTAGTCCAAGATACTTAAATATACTGTAGACATCAGAGCATGCTTTTTGTTCCATTATGTACTGTGCATGAGTCTTCTGAAGATGCACCAAACATGTAAGATAGCGAATGCAGTCCTGTTTTCATTGGAGTCAGAAGTTTTGCTGTGGAGGTTGTGGGTGTGGAACAACATACATCCTTACTCACTTTATTTATGTTTCTGAACACAGACCTCTCTCTTTTAATAGCAATTTGTCACTTCACTGCTTTTGGTGGTAAGCTCCTGGAAATCAGGAAATGGTAGGGAAATCCAGACCAAGACATGGAGTTAAAAGATCTGATACCTACAAGATACACTGCTTGTTTTAGCTTTGGGACCTACCAATATTGGCAGTTCAGTGAATATATTTGAATTTTGGAATCAGTGTAGGTGACACAACTGGAAGACTGTGGTAAGAGAGAAAGACAAACTCTTGGGATGGCACATGGTAGTAGCCCTAAAGTAAGTGCAAGCTAAATGACCAAATGGTGTCACTTCAAATGTATTTTGTCTGCATTTTGACAATGATTTATTTTGACTGATCTAATCAGCCTGAAACACATAGCCTGTTCTGCTTCTTGAGACACTTGAATGTGTGTGAACACTGGTTTTTGTTGGTTTGTTGGTTGTTTTTTTTTTTAAAAAAAAAGGACATCCCTACTTTCCTGACAGCCCTCCCTCTCTTGATAACATCTGTTACATGTGACTGTTCTGCCCCCACTGGCAGTTTCTGTATTGGTCTGGTTGTGGCAGCTGAGAAGCTCTGATATTTTTGTGCAACGGTACTGAAGAACAAAAGTGTGGATGAAAGATGAACAAAAGCAACCAGCTCTGAAAACCACAGTTTTGTGTGCATTCTGTGCTGTTAGAAAGAAAATGTCTTGCAACATTTGTTACTGCTGGTTCCTTACAGTGTTTCTTTCTTACAGGTTTTAACAGTGAAAGCTAAATTTTCAGCTTCTGCACTGACACAGGTGCCTAGGTTTATGCACTGCAGTAGTTGCTTCAGTCCAGCAGATGTTTAAATGTTGCAAATGCACATTGTTCAGTCCTGCAATTTCTTCTACACAGGTGTATGCCTTCCTTTTTATATAGTCCTTTCAGAACTGTAAGAAGGGCGTTCCCTGTGATGGATTTGTTATTTTGAGGGAAGTACACTAAATTTACCCATTTGTAGACGTAACACGTAAAATTCCATCAATGCTGAAGAACAGCTGTGTTTTCCTGTTCTATAATTGGAAATGGTTACTTCTCATGCTAGCCACCATGAAGTGCAGTATGGCTCTTGTCTCACTGAAGTCTGGTTGCAAGTGAGGGATACTGATAAGATGGCTGAAGTCTTATGCTACAAGATTCCCGGGACACATTACAGATTCCTAGGGATTGTTAACACTTAGTGGTTCTAACAAGCTGTTAGAACTTCTGTTGATGAGGGTGCCAGTGATTGCTTTTCATTACTCTGATATACACTCTGTAATTATTTGCATTCATTTTCAACAGGCTCTTCTGTCCAGTTCAACTCAGTGGAAAGTTTGTCACGTTTTCTTCAATTCCATGAAGTAGTAATGGTATGTAAAGAGGAGTTTCTACCATGTCCTGTAATGGAAAAGCACTGGAATTTCTACAAAGCATGTGAAGATTTTGGATTCTAAAGACTTCTTGAGTGCTAACATTTTTTTCTTCATCGTCACTTAAAAGAAAACATATAAGCTTTTAGAACTAAGTGCTTTGTTACTGTCATTTTGATAAATCATTTGCCCAGCACTTGGAATGGACTGAAGGATTGTTTGGGTAAATGAGGAACAGGGGAGTAGCAGGTGAGGGTAATTGTCAGTATTAAATTTTGTGCTGTGAGATTAAGAAATGGGGAAGTAGATGAGGATTGTTATACACTGGTACTTACTGTGAATTATATTCCAGGTTGATAACTTCATTTGAAATTCCACTGACTTCAGTGGCTGCCGATGCTTGATGGGGCAGCCCAGAACCAGATTGGTATTGACACCAAGAGTTGCTTCCTGCACCTAAAGCTGGAGCCACTCTGCCTGGGCATGTACTATCAGAAATAGCAGCATGTTTGTGTAATAATATAAGCTGTTAGGTTAGGCAAAAAATCAAGATGGGCAGCTTTGAAAATCACCAGCAGATTTGCTTTATGTGGTTTGGATATATACAAACATTTGAGAAGGGGACGGGTGCTGGGAGAAGTTACAAGAGGAATCTGAGCCATTGGAAGTGATCAGGGAAATTCCATTCATGTCCCAGCCAAGTCTTTCTGATAGACAGAATATGTGCTGGCATATGACAATAAATGCAGTTAGCTTGTTTGTGGAACATGAATTTTTCCATTTAACAACATCTTAGAGATTCATCCTGATCTCTGGAGGATTTATATTTGTTTTAATTTTACAATGTGTGAACTGCCTTGGTAGCGTATTTATAACACATTTGACTGTCATGAGAGTTATTGGCATTCAAATGGCATTCTTGCTTTTTCGTTCTCTGGATTATAAAAAGAGAAGAAATAATAGCACCTGCTACTCCTAATTTCAGTGAATGGGATGAGAAATATCTCCTGTCAATACATAACAGCCTCAGCTAGCTATTTGGAGTGCGAAGAGCTATTCTGCAGAGATCTGATTAGCGTCTTAAACAGAAGGTGGTTTAGGGAAGAGTGGGGGGTCTGATGTGCAGGGAGCTAATACTGTGCCCCAGGATGTATGAGCAATGGTAGCCTGATGGGCTGTAAGGATAAAGAAATGCACACTGCCTGGAAGTCAAAAAAGTTAAAGGCTACTGAGTGACAGGTAGTTTCTAAAGGTCAGTTTCCACACAGAAAGAAAATGGAGCAATCTCACAGATGTTGCAGCAAAACAAACCTGAAGGTGTATTGGTTTAAAGGAAATGTTCGTTCAAATATTACACTTCCACTTTCACTGAAAAGTGAAAGACTTTTGACTGTGAAAATGACTACTGAATTACTTAAACGTTTGTGTGACATTTTTACTTTGTTACAAGATGTTTAATAAAATTAATGTATGAAAACTGAGAGGATTTGACAGCAATACTTCTAGTTCATTACGTTAATGTGATTACATGACCTAAGGCAATCCTAAGATACAGTGGCAGAAAATCTGATTGATTCAAGCTAGTCAGAGAGGTAAAAATGCAAAGTGTTACATGAAAATCCCTGATTCTTACGCTATATGTAAAAGTGACCTTTTTTTTTTCTTTTCAATATTTATATTACATACAAGCATCTTGAGAAGGGTGTTAGCTTGAGAACATATGTTTAATATGACTAACAAATGTAGGATTCTGCTTCCCACATCTTAAAACCGTGAATTTTTCCTATTCTTCCTACTGGAATATTTTTCTTAATATAAAGACCCATTGAGGGATGGGAAGAATACCATCATGAATAGGGTGTCTTGTTTTCTCTGTTTAAATTTATGCTTTCTAAGTGTACTTTTGCATAAAAATATAAGCTGTTATCACAGGTCAAAGATAGGCAGCTATTAGTGATCCTAACTACACAGCAGAGTAATAAAGCTTCTGCTCACAAGTGGCAAACAGCAATGGTTAGTCCTCCGAGCCCCTCCTACTCCATTCATGATTCAGTTATTTTATTTAGTAACTCCCTTCTCCACTCCTAGGCTGTGAGTTAGCACATATTCTGTGTGGTGCAGGCTAAAGTAAAAAGGATATAAAATGCAAAGAATACAAAACCCCTGGCATTCTGTCTGCTGTTAATATTCAGATGGGGAATGAGAGGAGGAAGAGGTGATGCAGTGAATAAAAGCCATGAATTCAGATTCATATTACCACAGATTATTTATTTATTGCTGAGATGGAGTTAAAAAAATCAGTGGGAAGATTAATATCAGTGAGGAAGAATGTGAGGCACAAAACAAAAGGTTGAGAGTGAGAAGATAAGCAGCTGAGAGGCAGACAATACAACACAAGATTCATAGATTTCAAGGCCACCAGGGACCAATATGATAAGCTGACCTCTTGAGTAACACAGGCCAGAGGCTATGAAAAAGTATAAGCAGGGGAGACATGGGGAAAAGAGAAAAGAAAGAAAAAGATGCAGATAGAGCTATATTCAGTCTAGGTAGAGCATCAGCACAAAATGTTGCACCTTTTAGCCAGGCAAAGCTGAACTATAGCCAGCAAGAGCAGTTAAGGGAATCATGGGAATGAAGGCCAGCTTTGGAAAGATATTTAAAGTACTGTAAGGTGCATATACACCTGGGGTTTTTGATGGTGGAAATGCAACTAAGGAGGGGGGGAGAGGCAGAAACAGTGCCGGAGTAATGTTTCCAGCCATAGGAATTTGGATAAATTCTTGGGAGAGTTACACTTGCAGTTGGCAAGTGTTTTGTCATTATGACATGGGGTCAAAGACTTTTTTTCTGGTTTTCAAACCTTAAAGTTAATTGGAAAAAAACCACCCTGTTTAAATTATCAAGATAACAAACAACTGCATACATGAGATATGCAGGTTGCTTTTCTGTTCACCTGTAGTCAAATAACCAGTTGGGTAGGAAATCATATCTAGATGATCTGGAATTTTAATTAAGTTTCTAACCATATCAAGAAAAGAAGCTTAAACATGACACAGGAAGGGAGTAAAACATTTCAAAGATGGAACAGGATTCAAAGAACTGTTAAGTTTTTCATATATATATATATATATACACACACACTTTTTTGGGGTTGGGTTTTGTTCTTGTTGTTGCTATGACCCTGGCTTCATCTCTGGGGGAAAGTTTTTTTAACACTTGCACCAATATTGTAGCAAATCTGCAGGTGAGTTGTCCAGCAGCTGTGTCCGTTTGATTTCACTTTGGTTTCCGTGGAAGGAGCTCAGGCCTGCGGTTACAGATAACTCGGCTGGAGTGGTTTAAGTGATGAGCAACCTTTAGGCGAGCTGTCACAGCTGTGCCCAGCTGCGAGCCTTGTGCCGCGGTAGTAGAAGGCGCTCCCCGCCCTGGGGCGGCCTCTTCCAAATTTCCCACCGAACTCGCCCACCAGGCATGCATGCCCTCGGAGGGCAGAGCCGAGCAGCTCGGCCTGACCTTAAAGGACCGGCCTTTTGCCTGGAAGCCGCTGCGGGACTGCAATATTCCAGTGCAAGGGCAGGCCGATCCACCGTTAGCGGAGGTTTAAGGCCAGACCGCCGCTCAGTAGTTCAGAGCTGCAGCCACCGCCGGTCCCCGCGGCTCGCCCGTGTGTGCTTTCCCGGGGCAGCCGAGCAGAGGCCGCTGCCGCCCCGAGGGAGATGGTAGTAGGTTTTTTTTCTCATTATGGGGTGAATAGACTTACTAATATCAGAGCAAGGTTTGCGGAAGGAGACCTTAAGGGAAACTTCCCTTGAGGTTAGCTCATCCACTGTGTCACACCTGAGGGATCTGCTCCAGTGAACATCCTCTGACATTCCAAATATCTAGTTCATAAACCAGCCTGTTTCATTTTGAGTTAGGCAAATTTCCTTAATAGTAACCTTTTAAAATAAATAAACTTCCTTAATAATAATCTTTTTTCATTTGATAGCCTGGGAGAGAAACAGCTGAGGGGTAGATATGGTAGATAAACTTGTAACTGAAGTGGAGGCAGTGAACAGGAAAGAGCTGCTTGCTCTCTTTCAGGCCAAGAATTACAACAGTTGAGTGATGCTGGGAGGCAAAAGATTGGAAACAAGTAAGACAAAGTGGGTTTTTACACAATACTCAGACCAGCTGTAGGGTGTTTTGTGTCCCACTCCCAGTCTACTGGATGTCAGAAAATTTATATGTGTTCAAAAGAAATTGGATTGAAGAAATTGAAATTTTGTGAGAAGTAGAAAGTTGTAACCCCTGGCTTTAGAAACTCCTGAGCTGTAAGGGAATGGAAACTGACAGAATATCTAAAGATATTGGAGAGTACTTCTGCTCTCCTCTTTCCTTCTGCTCTTTCTCTTCTTTCCACCTATCCACCATTCAGTACTCTGAGATAACATCCTGGATGGGCCCTATGGATGTGATGAGCCTGCTCTTCCATGCATGTAGCTTTTCTGAGATGGTCATAGAATGGTAACTGAAATGCTACTAAATTTGTGCATCTATGGGTTTTGTTCTTATATATCTAATACTGATGGGTTTTGGTGCTGTTCTTGTGTGTTTTTCTGTGTGCTACCTATCTGTAAAGGCATTTAAAGATCCTTAACAACCCTAGCTAATGCTTTTTGACATGTGATTCATATAAATAAGCAGCTCTGAAGGACTACAACTTTTTGAAAAGCAGTAATGGTGATAAGGGCTATTCAGTTTTGAATTGCTTGTGTTGAAACAGCCCTTGTGCTAGGATTACACTGGGGATGCAGGAAAGGCGACCAGACACTGAAAACTATTTGTGTGCTGGGTTCTGTGATTGTTGTGGAGGATAACCTGTACTGTGCATGCTATTTTTCAGCCTAATATGTGCAAATTATTCTAGTCAGTCAGTAGACTGTCTGTAATAATTATTTTTAAAATGCATTGTTGGCTGAGACTAGATCTCTGAAATTCTTTAGAAGAGGTCCAGGTGAGCTGGGAAGAATTAATGAAAGGCAAAATTAAAAAAGCTCAAAGGGTCAAACCCATGTGCTATTATTAGGTATAAAGAAACCAGTGAGTGCTGACGTATAGGATTCAGGAAAGCCTGGAAAATATTGAAACATCGGTTGAAAACAAACAGGTAAGTCCAGATCATGCAGATCTTTTCAGTCTGGAAGCTGTTTAGCCTGGCCAGATATGTCTGAGGGTCTCAGTGACTGTCCACAACGTACAGTATGATTTCAAGAAGCTTTATGTCCACTAGCAGGACAGAAACAGGGTGTTTTCAGACTTCAGCAGAAAGATATCAGGAAACGGTGATGCAGGGATTTTGAAAAGGCGTTAGTTGTCAGTCAGAGCTAGGAGTGGAGCACCAGAGAGGCTGATGTACCTGCTTGGCCATTAGTCTGAGGTTACTCTGTACCTCTGTGACACAGTGACTTCAGATAGGAAGTGGGTAAGGAGCGTGGGCTGTCCTGATGTGGCAAGTTTGGCCTTGCTAACAGATGATGCTTAAGAGAGCTCTAGCAGGAGCTTATGGTGTTTGTGTAGCTGTTTCAGCTACAGAAAGGCATCGGGAGTCATACGGCTTTTGAGGTCTCCCAGGAAATGTCAATAAAGGAATGAAGAGACACAGCAGATGAGTCACAAAAAGCTCATTTCTGCAGCATAAGATGCAGGGCACCAAGTCCAGCATAGCAGATAAGTTTTGCGTAACTCTGTCAACAAGTCAAGCCTCATCAGACCTCTTGCTGAAAAACTTAAAAATGAAGAAGGTTTCACCAGGATTTGCAGCGTGACCAAGTGCATGTCCCTCTACTTTGAGTACAAGATGGACAACTGTGAAGAAAGAGTTGTTCTCTAATCTCATCATGCCCAGACAGATACATGATTAAACAGGTAACAGGGTAGATACCAGCCATTGGAGACCCACGCATCCTCGTGCTCTGTCATATTGTCTAACAGCAGTGTGGCTTGTGTGATACATCAGGAAGCTAACTGCTGGCTCAGGCGGGATTTCCAGCTGCTAATCAAAGACCTTCTCCGTTTGGATTGGCATTGCAGAGCGCAATTGGCCTGTGTGCTTTTTTGTTGTGCATTGTTCGTTGATGGGGGGACGTCTTTCTGTGTGCCTGCTTTTCAGGCAAGGACAAGTCAGCACCCTAAATCTTATGCAAAAGATGCACAGCTATCTGCAGACCTTTTCCAGTTTTGCATGTGCTAGGAGCTTTTGTCTCACAGGAAATTCCCATAATATCTATATTTCTATGTTCTTTTTTAAACAATTAATAATATTTGATAGCATTACTCACTGTACCCTCCCCACCACACTGAAAAGGGGTAAATCTGACCCAGCTGCTGTTATGCCACATTGTATCTTACTCATACAGGGAGTGCCAAATATTAAGTAGGGAATTCAGAAGTTCTTCTTACTGTATGAATTTGCTGTGCTGGGCCTATCGAACTAAGACAGGACTGCAAGATTCTGTGGATCTGTGATACCAAATCTCTCTTTGGAGTTTGAGATTCAACCTGCTCCTGCCACACTGGAGAACAGAGCACAAATAATAAGCTCTGTAGTACAGAGACGTGCAGTTTATAAATCCATATGAGCTGGAAGGCTGATGATGAAGAGGAGGCTGGTGTGCACAATACTTTCGTCAGAATGTGGGTGGAGAGGAGGAGAATGCAATGTATGCCTCAGGAGTACTGCTGCTGTGCTTTTCTTGAGGGAAAATACTGTGGTATTTGTTTGCGGTACATGGAAGTACTACAGTGTTTAGTTCCTCACATTTCTTTGTAACCATTACGCACACAATGCTTAGGTATAATAGCACAAAAATATATTTCTTACTACATAAGAGACATTGTATACCATATGAGGTATTTATGTATAGGTGAACTTGCGATGCAGATCATCATGTCTAAAAAGAGTTTCAGAAAGTATCACCAGGACATTCAGGATCATACCAGGAGCCCAAATTTCTGGCCTTGGCTCAGTGGCAGAGCTATTTCATCTGGAGGGGCAAGGCCTTCAAAACTTCAGAAAATGTTGGTACCTGAAGTACTGTGCAAGTCTTGAACTTGTTGAGGCTTTTGACAGAGAATTGTCACATCTGGGCACTTTTCTGCCTCTCCCCAAACTCTCTTCACCCTGCTGTAGAAGGAAATCAGGTTGCTTTGATGTGATCTGTTCTTTTTATGGTGCTATTTTTCCCCATCTTCTTGTCACTTAGAAATGCTACACAAGTAAACAAAAATTATATGCTTATAATACAGATAATGGCTTCCACATCTTATTGCAGAAAGCCTTCATACTCTCTATTTTTCAGCTAACATTTTACAATTTTCTTTCATAATCTGTGCAAGCCATGATGTCATTCTGGCTACTTCTATACATCCGACTTCACACACACTTGAAACGCCGATAAAGGTGGAGGCTGCAGGGATTGTCAGGATGGAGCAGATGCCAGGACTCTGTTGAACCGCTGAGCTGGCTGTGCCTGTGTTGATCTTCTGGTACAGAGTGTCCTAAAGAGCCCTGCGAGGGGAAGAGACCACAGCAAGTTCTGGGAGGTAGGTCTGCAACTCTTACTGAAATTATCTTGCTGATGTGACAAGCTGTGACTTTGGCAGTGAGGACTTTGACCTGGGGTAAATTGACTTTAAGGAGGTGATTTACAGTGGGGACCCACAGACAGTGGGGCAGGCAGCTTGGTGGAGAGGTGAAGGAAATGGAGAAATATTTTGAGCTGTTAATGGGAGCTTTTCTGCAGTGTGGTGCAGTTTCTCCTGCCTCCCTGTCTAACAGGAAACTTCCACCCCCTTTTACGGTGCTACTCCTTGCCAATGTACACAAGTTCTGGCCCTTTGGGCCTGATTTTTATGTTATGTGGTAGTTAGGGGGAAAAGGTTAACCCTCTCTCCACCATAGAGTAGCATTACTTTAAACTCTCATATCAGTTGGAACAAAGCTGTTAAACTCTAGATTGCCCCAAATTAGAAGTGAGTGAACTCTGTTTACGATTTCAAAATAGTTAATTAATGAAAAAAAAAATTTTGTCTTGACTCCTGCCTTTATGGTGCATTAAGTCCTTGGGAATCATGGATACTCCCATCTCTTAAAGTCAGAGAATTTAAATACTCAACATATAAGAAATCAGGCCTGAGAATTTCCATGGCAAACAATTCCTGGGCTTTCTAAGCACTTCTGTGCTTTAACAGGGCTGCAAATTTTATGGCTGGTGGGACAGAATAGTTTGGGATATACCAAGGGATTTGCCAAGAGATTTTGCTTTTCAGGCCTTCACCAGAACAGTTTCTATCAAAAGTTATTGTAAAGCAGTTCACATTAGTTGGGAATGCAGAGGAACCAGGTTCACTTCTGTCTTGTGCTTCTGTCTTCTTGTATGACCCTGCAGAAGTCACTTGCCTCTTTTTCCTGGCCAGAGAGCAGAGACACAGACTTTCTTTACCTGGGACATGGATGTGCAGAAATGTTAAATATTTTACTGCAATTATGGACATCACCGACGTACTGGAGGAAGCTAGAAGAATATCCAGCCTTTTCTATAGAAAATAAAGAGAACTGGGACTGAGAGGCAGACAGACAAGCAAAAGAACTTACTGTCAGCACAGCAGGTTCCATTGGGATCTGTGTATCCCATGCAATGAAGACTCCTCATGTTTGGCACTGGGATGAAGTTGTGTGCAACACCCATAATTGCCAAATATTTGCTGAGCCTGTGTTTCCCATGTATATAGTGAGAAGCTGTCTTTCCTCTTTCAGAAGCACAAAACAGGCTGTGGTAAACTGTAGTTATTTGCTTGGGGTGCTCTGTTGTTTTAAGTCTTCAGGATCTTAAAATTGGCTGGTTTATCATTTAATTAGGCTTAGGTCTAAAAATAATCATGTATTTTTTCACATCTCAAAATTAGAAGTCCATAAGGCAGCATGTAAGTAATTGCAGTTACTTAGCTCTTTAGTTGTCTAACATTTAGAAGAAATCTAAGTATTACATCAGACAGGCAAACAAGGGGGTGAGCTGTGTGGAACGAGGCTGCTAGTGGGCACTGCTGTGTTACAGGGGCATAGGCTGAGACTCCAGTACAGGGGAAGTGAGTGGAGAACCAGACAAGCTCAATAGAATCAATTTATCTAGATTTAATGACCATACAAGTATTCCTAGAGAAGCTCTGCTACCCCTATTAATAGACAATTTTGTGATGGAAATAACCAGCTAGCGGCAGTAAACACTATCACATGAATACATTAAATTTCCCAGCTAGCAGCACTGAATAATCAAGTAGAGTTAAAAGTTTAATTCAGACAGTTTACTAAAAAAGAAAATAAATCACTTAATGAATTACATCATTACTTTTCTCCTTCCCCAGCTTCCCAGGAACACTGTCCCCTCTACCTTCCCTAGAGACCAGCCAAGTGATTTGTATAGAGTAGAGGGAAAACCAAAAGGAACTAGCCGCATCTTTCTGCAGAGTTGGTCATGCGGACAACTTGACCAGTTTTGCATTGCTATGTAAGTGGGTGTGTATTAAACAAACAGAGATATTTTATCAGGGAGAACTTTTCCCAAAGTGTTTGCCTGGAGGAGAGGGAATTGTTCTGTGGTTCCTGCAATTATATGGTAATGGTGTTGGTTGCTGAAATACAGTGTGACCTGGTTTCCAAGAAAAGGTGTAGAAACAGATTTTGCCTCAGATGCCTTTGAGGGATGGGAGCAAGTCAGAGGAAGCAGCTGTTTGGCTGCTCTGTTTGATTTTTTTGTTGTTGTTGTTAATGCTACCAACATGGAAGCACTTACATTGTGTCTCCATTCTCCTCTTTTATAATTTCTCAACCTCTGTTCTGCTGCTCCTACTCTTCTCAACAGTCATTTCCTTTTTAATTTTTTAACACAAGTGATAAATAAGGAACCTGGTTCGTGCTCTCTGTCATCAGAAGTGCTTGTACATGAGATAGACAGCAACATGATGAGGTAGGAGCATTCCTGCTCCCCTGCATCCTCTCTTTCCGTTTCCTTTCCTTCCACAGACTTGTATTCAGACTTGACCTTTTCACTTAGCTCTTGCTCTGTGGCAAGCACAAAAGCAGATTGTCCTACAACAGCATTCGTAGCGAGTAATATGCGTTTCAGAGCAACCAAGGAGAGAGCAGTGCCTACTCACAGCCTGAATCTTCCAAGAATCCCTATTCTGGTAGCAGCCAATGTGTCTTGCCACTCCACAGTCTGTGTTAGCTACTCCTAATCTGATGTGACAACAGTTAAAGAGATGGTTCCCACCAACTGGTTGTCTGACACGACACCAAAAATTGTTTGTGGAATCTGTAGCGAACAGTAGTCACAGACTTCTTTGCTGGGTAATGCTAAAGTAGAAAATAAATAAAAATTTGACAGGGCTACATATGAAGGGATATTGTGGCTTTTGTTTTTCTGTAGCTCAATGTAGTTGGTGGTTGAGTTTGAACTTTTGCTTACCTCCTGAACAGGTCCTTCAGGAAGGATAGATAGAGCAGGGGAGCAGTGGACATTGACTGATGCATACCTTGCATTCCTCAGGAAAGTTGTGATGCATTGGTTGTTGCAGGCAGACAGGTTACAAGCTTCCTCGGATAGCCCTGCTGCTGAACCTGTTGCTTTCAGAGCAGTCTGGAGCACCTTTCCCTCTCCATGAAGCCAGCCTCCTCTGAGCAGAAATCCCTCCAACCTCCCTGGCCAAAACCTAACCTTCAAAGCAGGATTTTCATCCTTCTGCTTGCAGGGAGACTTCTGGTGTGTCTTGGCCCTACAGGCTCTGGGCTTTCTGTGATGGACCCAGGCAGTTCATGACAGTATCAGCCTGCAGGCAGCATCCAGGGAGCTTGTGGATCTCTCTAGATCCACCTGGCAACTTCTACCATTAATCACTGAAGTTCTTGTGTTTAGTGGAGCACAAGCTATATCAGAAAAGAGACAATGAAGAAAGGGAATGATGTGCTGGGGAGTTGCAAAACTCCTTGTAGTCTCAAACAAAGTGGTTGGTGAACTGTTAATAAACTAGTGTGATCTGAATACAGACAAACTGGCAACACCTCTGCAGTGTATAGGAAAGGGAGGAAGAAGACCACATATTTTGATGAGACCAATGACACATTTGCCCTTTTTGGACTCTTAATTGGGGATTTTAGTTACAAATGGTCTCTATCAAAAGTAGCTTGTTTGAACCTTCACAGTTGTTATAAATTGAGACCGCAATGGATCATAATTCAATTGAATTATTTTATTAATTATAGCAAGTAGAATATGAGCAAAGACAGCGCTGGACGGCAGGGGAGTCTGCGCTCCGCCAACTGCCGTACTGAGCAGTTCAAACAGTCCCCTTTTTATACATCTTTACTTCCGTGTTCATGAAGTAGTAGAGGTATTCTGCACATGCTTCAGTTGTTGTTAGGGGGTCGTTTTCTGTCTCCTGGTGGTCGTTGAGGCTGAAGTAAGAAGTCTTCCTCATAATTGACTCCTTGCTCATATGTCCTTATCTGGAGTTATTCTTCTTATTTCTGGCTTTTCCTGGAAATCTTGGCATTTACCTTGCACAAGCGGTGTCTGGTTTAGTTAGTGTAAGCGATTGCGGTTATCTTACCCTAAGTGGTGTCTGGTTTAGTTTGTGTAAGCGATTGCGGTTATCTTACCCTACACAAGCGGTGTCTGGTAGCTGTTTGCATAAGCGATTTCATATCTTTTGTTGCCTAGCCTTTACATTGAGCTTAACATACATTGAGCTTAACATACATTTAACATAAGTCTTAATAAACAATACCCTAGTCCATAGTTTCTCACACAGTTTTTCATGGTTCATTTTGCCCCATAGGAGTTTTTGCTAGACGGGGAGAGGGAAAAAAGAGTAGATGTAAAATGTAAATGCCCACAGGTCTGACTTTTGAATTACATAAAAATTACCTTGAATAATGCAACTGTTACTTTAAAGGAACAGCTTTTTGGAAACCGCTTTATTCCCAAGAAGGCTGTTTCCAATAGCCATAGAGTCATTTGCAAAATAGGAACAGAAGCTTCTAAAGGGGCTGGGGCTGCTTCTTCAGTGCCAGGGGTGTCCACTTCTTTTTTGCTGCAAGGCAGTCAGTTTTCATATTTTCTGGCTTGTACTGCTGATACAGGGTTGCAAGAAGTGATCGACTGTGTGGACTGCAGGTGAGACTTGCTGTGCAGACCAAGAGGAATGTGAGAGTTGGTAATGTGTTCCTGCTCAGGGTGAAGGGAACTGTAGGCTCCTGTGCAAGAATGACATTGGCATCACTGAGTTGCACAGATTGGAAGTTGCTGTTACTCTGGTACACGGTGTTTATGGAAACGACAGAAATAATAGTATGAGACACAGCAGTAAAGCCCTGGGCACTCAGTGCTCTCAGTAACTAGGGCTCTGCGTATGTAATTCATTAGGGTTTTAGTAAAGTGGAAACATGCCTTCAGTGAGGCAGCATAAGCTCAAAATCTGCCAGTTTCTCTGCTCTGCAGAAGGGAACCTGTCTGTTTCTCTGGGTTGCTGGAATCCCTCCTTAACCCTTTATAAATAGGTGGTCTCAAAGAGGGTGAATGCTCCTCTAACCCTGGTGGATACATGCCATGAGAGTCAGCCAGAGCAGGAGCTTGGTTCCCTATGCTGGGTCATGCTTGTGAGGACCAGAGCAGCTTCCAGGCTGACTTTTCTCCATTGCTCCTGGGCACTGCTCTGGGGCAGAATAGTTGCTGGGTGTTACTGATGAAGGATCAGGGTTGGTTGCTGTGCTGCTACCCCCAGAATGCTTCAAACTGGATGTGCACCGAGGCTGCACCATTGCAAGGTGACAGAGCTTGCAGTGCTGTTGCAAAAGATAGGCTCTTGTCCTGGCTCCTGTTTGTCGGGGCAGTAACTTTCTGTGTTGGTTTAAGCCCTGCTGGGACCGGAGAGCACGTTGCTGTTGCCTCTCCCCTACCCTCAGCCAGTCAGGCTGGAAGTGAGGCACAAACCCAGATTAAAATAAGAAATTTAATACAACAGTGTGATAAACAATCTGAACAACAACAGTAGCAATGATAACAACAATAAACAGCAATAACAGTAAGCAAGACAAACGATATACAAAGAAATACCACAAATGGTCAGGGAACAAACCCAATGTGTGCTTCCCTCCACTAAAAAGCCACTAAGGGAAAAAGTTTCCGCCCCTGGACCTGCCATCAGCATGGTATGAATAACCCGGCTGGAGATCCCTTCCCCCTCTCTGCTGGGGAAACTTAACCCTATTCCAGCTGAACCAGGACACTTTCTTAGGGCTGCCTCACCCAGTCTATCTCAGCCTGTGCTCTGGGACAAATTGATAGTCCTTTGCAGTTCCTTATGTCTTTCTAGCAGTGGTGGAGTGACCTCAGATTCTTAGTCTGACAAACATTGTGCAAGGAGGATCTCGCCTGCATTGTACAGCAACCAGGATACAGAACAGGTTCTCTGCTGGTTTTCTTCAAGGCCAAATCCAGAAGCACTCTGGGTAAGTTTATCACATTGAGTTCTGCTCCCTGGCATACGGTATTCCTAGATGTTGTAGGACAACCACAAGCAGTTCAGTGGAAGTGTACCTGCCTATGGCAGGGGTTTGGACTAGGTGACTTTTAAAGGTCCATTCCAACCCAAACCAATCTATGATTTTATGAAATAAGGAATGGATGTATACCTTATATAAAATATTATTCCAAATAAATTAATTTGCATGCTCACAGGAAGCTCTTCGGAGCAGAAATTTGGGCTATCACATCTCATAGTGTACAGACTCAACTGATTGATACCTGATTGCTCTGTTCCTCTTCCAACACACAGCATCAGCTTTTATTTTTTTTCAAGGGCCACGGGCTTGCAGGGAGATGGGTGCAACTTCTCCCCATTCCTCTTTGTGTATGTGTGGTCTACTTCCTTCCAGGGAAGAGACACTGGGCTGGTAAGATATATCCTTTGCTACCCCTGATATGCAGTTTACTAGCTGAACTGTGGATGGACACATGCTTTGCTGGGTAAAAAAATGTCTGGATGACCAGGCCCAAAGAGTTGTGTGAACGCAGTTAAATCCGGTTGGTGGCCCGTCAGGAGTGGTGTCCCCCAGGGCTCGGTGTTGGGGCCACTCCTGTTTAACATCTTTATTGATGATCTGGACGAGGGGATCGAGTGCACCCTCAGTCAGTTTGCAGGTGACACCCAGCTGGGTGGGAGTGTTGATCTGCTCGAGGGTAGGGAGGCTCTGCAGAGAGACCTGGACAGGCTGGAGCCATGGGCTGAGCCCAACTGGGGCAGTGTCAATAAGGCCAAATGCCGGGGGCTGCCCTTGGGCCACAACAACCCCCAGCAGCGCTACAGGCTTGGAGAGGAGTGGCTGGAGAGCTGCCAGTCAGAGAGGGACCTGGGGGGGGTGTGATTGACAACTGGCTGAACAGGAGCCAGCAGTGTGCCCAGGGGGCCAAGAAGGCCAATGGCATCCTGGCTTGTGTCAGCAATAGCGTGGCCAGCAGGGACAGGGAAGGGATCTTACCCCGTACTGGGCACTGGTGAGGCCGCCCCTCGATGACTGGGTTCAGTTTTGGGCCCCTCACTCCAAAAAGGACATTGAATGACTCGAGCGTGTCCAGAGAAGGGCAACGGAGCTGGTGCAGGGTCTGGAGCACAGGTCGTACGGGGAGCGGCTGAGGGAACTGGGGGTGTTTAGTCTGGAGAAGAGGAGGCTGAGGGGAGACCTCATCGCCCTCTACAGCTCCCTGAAAGGAGGGTGCAGAGACCTGGGGATGAGTCGCTTTAACTGAGTAATAAGCAATAGGACAAGAGGTAATAGCCTCAAGTTGCACCAGGGAAGGTTTAGACTGGATATTAGGAAGCATTTCTTTCCAGAAGGGGTTGTTAGGAGTTGGAATGGGCCCCTGGAGGTGTCTAAGAGTCGAGTCACGTAGTGCTGAGGGATCTGGTGTAGTTCAGAACTGTTAATGTTGCGTTAATGGTTGGACTGGATGATTTTCAAGGTCTTTTCCAGCCTGGCTGATTGTGTGATTCTGTGATTCACTTGTCTGCATAGCACTGAAAAGATGCAACAGATTCAGAGGTCCTCTTTTGCAGTGGTTTCATAGATACAGTGAAACCTCAGGTAGGAACACTCAATTTAAATCTAATTTACACAGATTGGCATTGTTTCCACAGCATCATAAATGTTCCATGTTATGGAACTATAAATAATACGAATTAAATAATACAGGAGAGTTACAAGCTTTGCTTGCAATGGCCTTGCTCCCTCTGTGATACTTCACAGTGGCCTTATCCAGTGTGTTTAGATCAGCATGCAACAAAAAATTTACACAATATGCAAGTGAAAATGCAGAAGAGTTTTTTAGGCAGACAGATAATCACTCCCTCTTAGGCTCTACCTTGGCAGCCAGGATTGCCACTGCTGCTTTCTACAAATTTTTACAGAAGAGAACATCTTTTTTATTATGTGAAATGCGAATGAAGAAGCAAATATTGCTCTAATCCAGCCTAATTTTGATGAAACAAAAAAGCTGAACTGCAAAACAAGCCAAAACATGGATTGTTGCCATCTCTGATACTTTGTTCCCATTCAAAACTGGATTTCTTTTAGAACTTTTTTCGGTTTAAATAAAAAATCCTGAAATAGGAAATGTTTACTGACTTGAGTCACCACACATGGGTTTTGGGAGCACCAGTGAAATGCAAAAGCATTCACATGGCTTCAGAGCAGGATGTACAGGGTTTTCTGACCAGGTTGCCTCTGGTGTTAGCGGCACACCTAACCATTGCTTAACGCTTTTCAGGGATTGCTTTTTAAATGTCAATATCACAGAAGGCATACTAGAGCTGTGCTGTCAATCAAGAGTTGTAATTAATGCCTTGGTTTGTGAGTGGAAGCTTTTAGCTGGACTGCTCCCCAGCCAGCGTGATGTGCTCCCACGTGAAGCCGAGCACCTGCAGAGAGGATTTCCCTCTCTTCCCAACAGCTTCACCCATTTTCATTTCGTGGTTGAATCCTGAGCAGTGTGCATGGCTTTATGAATAAAGAAAGCTTCGACACAGTGAACTTTGCAGCTGAGAGCATTATCTTTGAGAGGCTAAGAGCTGTAGTCAGTACTTGGTGGATGGCCTTCATCCATCTCTGAAGATGAACAGCAGATGTGAAGGGAGAGCCACTTCCCAGATTTTTATAAACTTTTTTTTTTTTTTTTTTGTGCCTGTATTATGGTGATAGTGAAGGGAAACTCAGATTTCTCCAATTGAAATCTTCAGATGAATTGCCATAGATTAAACTTTGATGTAGCAAATCAATAATGGGTCTGTTAATTAGACTGATACAAATGTGCATGTTTGTTCTTGGGCAAAATGAATAGGGTAAAATCTGGATGGTTTAGCAAAAGTGTGGTGCACAGAGAGGAGAGGCAGATTTCCCTGGGAGACAGGGTTTGTGAAAAGGCTGTATGACTTAGAATCTGAACAGAAGTCCTACACCCAGCACAGACCCAGGGCTCCTGCCCTCCTCGAGAGCTTGGCTGTGCAAACTCACTCTCATTCCTGTTTGCAAGAGTTGAGGTGACTCCCAGAGGGATGGAATGGGGAAGGGCAGACACGGGTGAAAGTCAGTGACTGGTGGCTGTGCTCTTGTGCCAAATCTTGATCTGTCCCCCTCTCAACACCCAAGAGCAGATTCCTGGAGCCCAGGCTGCACCAGAGTCAGCATAGGAAGGAGAGGTGCTGTGGGTGTTGTGTCCTTCTGACAGAGAGGTGCCTGGTCAGACACTCGCGTGATGTGCTGCAGTCTTTGCTCATGACAGATTTGGACTAGCCACGCCCCAAAGGCATACTTAGGGAATTCCACAGGATAAGTGCATGGTGGTGTGTGGAAATGTTATGAGTCAGTAGAGCTGAAATTAGAATCGGTTTAATACTTTCTTTTTCCCTCCCAAAAGAATCCTAAAAGCAGGCTTTAATTTACCTTTAATTAGCCTTTTCTTTGGTTTCATCTTGCAAGCATTTAACATTCCAAGCAATTACAATCTCTCAGTAGAGATTCAACTTTTCTGTGCTGTTATGGTAATCAGTATTGTAAAAGCCAAGAGAAATAGCCACCAGTTCAATTTGCTTCTCTGGCCCTTATAGGTAAGCTTTACTTTTACCTCCATGACAGTGTTCCAGTATGAACTTGGGTGATTTATCCAAGCAGTTTGCCCATGGATGGTGTGCAGGTGCAAACACTGCTATTCACGTTTATGATGTGCTCACTTTAGGGGTTTGTACACTTTTAGGTACTTTGCAGCTTCAGTGGCTGTTAATTTGTGTTTAGAGTTTGCTTGAGTAAGATTAACTAGTTTGTAAGCAGGAGCAACAATTTTTAGGGGGAAGGTAAACATCCACACATCTGGCTGATAGGAGCTGGAAGTCACTATTGAGGCAACAGGTCTTTTCAGGTATTACCCTGTGATCAGACCATACTTCACTTCCCCAGACCTTTGCTGTGTTACCCGAAGTATATGTAAGAATGTCTGTAGACATATATGTGTTATTTCCTGTATACTTATTTCCATGTTCTCTAGCTCTTCCCCAGCTGCTGCAAGTCAATAGAAACCAAGGTCTAAATTCTAGTGTACGTCCCCGTGTTCAGTTTCTGGCACACTTCTGCCTTCAGCTTGGCCTTCCTTCCCAGCACTTCCTTTAGCAGGCCATCGCTTGGTTCATAAATTTCAATGGTTTCAGTATACAGGGAAGAAAGTTTATCCTCTGGTTTTAGAGGATTTTATGACTGTTGTGTGAGCCCCAGGAGAGCTGCAGAATTCTTCTGTAGCTCCCCAAAAGACAAGACTTGTGCACTGGATTGAGTCAGGGAGGCAAGAAAATACACTGCCCACTTGAAGAGTGACGTGTATGTTCTGGTCTGCAAGCCCAGCATCATTGCCTTAGGCAGACAGATGAGTCTAGTGTGGAGGTGAAGACCGGGTTTCCATTTGGGAGTGGCATGGGTCAGCCTTTTCTCAGTCCTCTTAGAAAGGTTTATTCTGCTGATTAAGGCCAACACAGTGTGAGCAGAGGGACTTGATCTGTGACTGAACATTTTCAGGAGGGTGGAAATTCTCCCACCACCTTGTTCCTCCTTTTGTGTCATTGTGCAGCCTGCACAGTTGCAGAAAGCAAATGATTTTAAGTGTTCGGAGGTGTAAAGCTGACCAAAACAGCTTCTTGCAGGGAGGAAAATTTTTAAAAAAAAAAAAAAAGACAGTGAAATACACCAGTGGAAAACCCAGCTGTTTTCTGGGTGGTATACAAATATTGCCATCATGGATCTACCTAGCAATTGTCTTTTGGTCCAGCAATAGATAAAAGAAAATTCAGAGAACAGGGCAATGGTAACAAGAAACATTTTTACAGGTAAAAATTTCATGTCAGAAGTCTTGGCAGCTGGTAATTGCCTGATGTTGTGGTTCTAGGGAATTTAGCTTTTCATCCATATTTATGTACTGGTGAAGGTAACTCTGGAAACTCTCAATAGCCAGGTGATTGCCTAACTCCTTGAATCCTGATGAGTTCGTGGTCTTCAGGGTACCTTATGACAGACTATAATTATGTGTTGTGTAAGAACACGTGTTTTGTTGCACAACATGAATGTGTTTCCCCTGTATTTTTGCATGTCTGTTTTCTTTGAATATCCCTTGCTTTATGGATACAAAGGATAAATAAAACTACCCATTTACCTTTTCTGAATTGTTAGGTTCTTTGCATCCCAGACAGTAAGTGCCCTGACCAGGGTAGATGCTCTATGTGTGTATATAGGCCAGCTGTGTGATATGTCTTGGTTGCAAGATGAGATCAGTCTCCATTAATTTCTTCAGGAGTCTTCTGGCATGCAGAAAAATAAGTGCAGACATCTTACAAAACAAGGCAAAAGATGGCAATGCTAAGCTCCCTTCCTAATATAAAATCCTTGTGCAAAAGATGGAACATTGCTCCTGCATATAGTACGGTAGCACCTGAAAAAAAGAATACTCATGAGCAAGATAACTGGAAGTAGCATTTTGTCAGTGCTAACCCAGGTAGGTGCTTCAGGTAGCTCTACATGCCTGTTCCCATCTGCCACATGTCATTTGTTCTCTCTTCCTCCAGAGATGACTGTGTGTATAGTACACTGCTATGTCTGAGTGGGGCTTTGAGTGCTGCATGTGATAAAAAACAAGAGTTTTGCACATGAACCAAAACCTGATGAGATTTGTGGTGGTTCTTCTGTCCTGAGGGATTTCATTCTCTGGATTCACACTTTTCCTCAAGGAATCATGGTCTTTTGCAGAAGCTAACTTCCTCCTGGTTAGAGGCAAATGATTTGTGCCTAAAGAGCAAAGCTGATGCCCTAATACTGATATACCGAGCCTGGCTGTGGAGTGTCAGAGGTAACAACAAGAATTTGATGTGATCAGGTTGGAGCCGGAGGGACAGTGGGGTACTGGTAGTGATGAACTGCACTGCTGGAGATATGTTAAGAGTGCTTAGGAGTGGTTGGGGTCACACATGGTGTGATTCTGTCTAGACCACTGTGGTGATGGTGATATCGTGTGAGTTGTAAACAAAGCAAAACAAAACCAAATACCAGCAAACAGGTGGGGCTGTGGATGTAATTGCTGGCTTCTGGTGCTCTCATCTGACCAGAGGCTGTCCATGGTCAGGTGGAGATCCTCCATAAACAAGGGATTTGGTGGAGGAGCTGAGATATCTCACCCATGCTCCTTAATTCCTTCCTCCACAGGTAATTTGAACCATGTCACTACAGTCTTCTCAATTTCTATGACCTCTTTGTATGGCAAAATAGTGTCTTGTGGTTGGCAGTGCTAAAAAGCAGAAACATTCAGGGATCTGGGTGTGGATCCTTTGCTCATTAGCTGTAAAGAGGGAGACCTCACTGCTATCCAGGTCATTTCTTGCACATCCTGGTCTAATTCTGGACTGCACTGGGCTCCGGTGGTCTAGGTTGGTAGTTTCAGGTGGGGAAGCATGATGCAATAGCTTTTTTTGTTGGTTTGCCAAGAAACAGAATGTTTGATATAGGGTGGAAGCTTGCCATGGTTATCATAGGAAGAGGGGTTTTGGAGCAGTGGAGGATATGCTTTCCCTCGCCTCTCCTTTTCCTTTGTCCAGACTCTCTTTTGACTTTTTGAAGGAGGTAGAGAGGAAGGAAAGATTTACTCCCTGGATGAGGTGATCCCTGTTCAGCCAGGAGTGGTAGGGGTTGTCCTTGGTAGCCAGGGAGACCACTGTGCAAGAGTCACAGGGTGGGCTTCACAGAGAGATTGTACCACACAGGTCTTCTCCCTCCAAAGAAAAAATGGGGACAGGTTATCTGTGTTCCCCTCTGCAGGGCTTCCATCACATGGCTGGAAACATGGCTTTGCTTAGGAGTGGCTTTTAAGAGTGTCTTTTCTCCAGGAACTTAGGTATAGAAAGGAAGTAGCTAAAGGGGAGATCTGGATTAGATGGGATTAATTTGGAGAAGAAGTGAAGAAAAACACCTGCTGGCTAAGTGGGAGGGTGGGATTTTTGGCGTTGTGGGGAGATAGATCTGGTTTTTTTCTTTCTTAGCATACCTGGAGACTGTTTGTAAAACCTGCAGAAAGCTGCTGAGCTCTGGCTTCTACAAAATAAGGTACATGTTGATTTACCCCCACTCCCTTGCCTGGTATATATCTGACACCCCCAGATGAAACAAGGAGATGGCAGTTCCTTCTCCTTTCTGTTGCCCCCAGAAGAGAAATATCAAGGAGAAAGACACACAGTGAAAGGGAAAGTCAGGGAGAACAGACTAATGAAACAGTTCTGCCTTGACAGGCTGCATTTTAATTGAAGCTACAACTTGCAAGACCTGACATTATTTGGAATGCTAAAGATCCTGAAGTTAGTCTTGCAGTGTTACATGCACACCTCGGTACTTGATTTCATGTGGGATTTGCAGACATCTGAGCCACTTCTGACCTTGCCATTTTAATTACTCTGAAGCATTGCAGAACAGCTTCTTCTCAAAAGAAAATTTAGGGATCTTTTCAATCTAGGGACAAAATAGAGCTTATTTTAAACTAAGTAGAGCTAAGTTTAATGCTGCACCTGAATGTAGACTCTGGTCTAATTTTAATTAATGGATAGAAACAATGCTGCTTGCATTCAACTGGTAAAGTGGAGCTCTATGGAGAGAGGATCACTGTATTTAGCTTTTATTGTTGTAATACCTCAGTTGTTAAGTTGCTACACAGGAATGTTAAATACCTTGCTGCCTAAAAAGGGGCCATGTGTGTGTTTTTGCAGTCACATCCAATATCGTGTCACAACAGAAGGGAACAGGAAAATATGCACTGTTGTTCACTACTACCCCTTCTGACTTCAAAAGGTTACATTATATGCTCATTCCAGTGGATGGAAGTGCGATGTCTTCCTTCACCCCTTTCTTCAGGTCAGGTTAACAGTATTTTCCAGAAGAAATCTGGACACAGGGAAGACTTTGGTCTTGTCAGACCCTGTTGGGGCAAGAGGGGGAAGGAAATTCATTTCCCCTCGGACATCTTCTTGGGCCAGTCCCAGTGTTAGACAATGAGAATGTTCTGACTTAATTCTAAAGCTTTCAGTTTAATGCTTTATTTAAAAAAATTACTTATATCTACCATTAAGCATGCGTTCTTTTCAGACACACAAGAGATCCCCTTGCTGCTCCTATTGAATCCCCTGGAATTACTCAGGAAAATAAACAATCCTTCCAACTCATTTAGAGGACAGTCATGTTTCTGCCAATGTAGGGGTAGCTGTATTTCAGTTTGTGAGTTGTAAGAAATTAAAAAAAACCCCAAACAAAACAGTTTGGGAAATAAACCGTGGTTGTCTTGTTCCAATACTCTAATTTAGCTGGAAATCATCTGAAATCTGGGTTGGTTTACCGCCTTCTGTCAGCTAATTCAGGGGAATGAAATCTTTGCCTACTATTGTGGTAAAATATGTTTGTGAATTAACACATGATTAAGAAAAAACTGCAGATTTCCAGTGCCTTGTCTTGCTAAGGTGGTGTTTATGCTGTAGATAGACTGGTGTGCACATGTCTTTCTTAGAAGCTAGAATTGTCTCTGATGCTTTGTTCCTGGTTTAAAATACCATTATGTCTCTGTTTTCTTGCAGAATGAAGAGACGCAAGTTTCCCTACAAATGTCCCTCACGAAGAAAAATCCTAATCCTGTGTGTTACAGGGTGGCTGATTGCACTGCTGAAGCTCCTCCATGTTGAAAGACACTTTTTTCCCTCTAAGGGCATTTATTTGGTTGAGCACCTCTTGAGCACTTCTTCTTATGTTAGAAACAGGTATTCCTACCTTAAAAATGAGTTCCAGTATGAAATTAATTGTTCCTCTATATATGAACAAGATCCCCATGAAATTGGCAAGAGTTTAGAGATAAGAAGAAAAGAGATAATTGATTTATCTGATGAAGATGTGATAGCATTGACGAGTGCTTGCCATGTGTATCATTCACTTAGGAAATACCACCTAAAACCTGTTTCTCCAGAGGAGGAGAGTTTTCCAGTTGCCTATTCTTTGGTCGTCCACAAAGATGCAGTAATGGTAGAAAGGCTCATACATTCACTGTACAGTCATCAAAATATTTACTGCATTCATTATGACCAAAAAGCAGCAAAAAGTTTCAAATCTGCTATGAAAAATCTAGCTAAATGTTTCCCCAATATTTTCATTGCATCAAAATTGGAGACAGTGGACTATGCACATATTTCACGGCTGCAAGCAGATTTAAATTGTTTGTCCGATTTGATGGACTCTTCAGTTCCCTGGAAATATGTCATTAATTTGTGTGGCCAAGATTTTCCTTTGAGGTCAAATTTCGAGTTGGTTGCTGAACTGAAGAAACTTGATGGAGGAAACATGCTGGAAACTATAAAGCCAAGCAGTAGCAAAAGAGAACGATTTACTTATCACTATGAACTTACTAAGGTGCCTTATGAATACATGCAGATGCCTGTAAAAACCAACATTTCTAAGAATCCACCACCTCATGATATTGAGGTATTTGTAGGTAGTGCCTATTTTGTTTTGAGCCGTGCATTTATTCAATATACCCTTGAAAGCTCTCTTGCAAAAGATTTTTTAGAGTGGTCAAGGGATACATACTCTCCAGATGAACACTTCTGGGCCACTCTTGTACGTGTTCCTGGGGTCCCTGGGGAAGTTCCAAGGTCAGCCCAGGACATAACAGATCTACAAAGCAAAACTCGTCTGGTGAAATGGAATTATCTTGAAGACCATTTGTATCCTCCCTGCACTGGTACCCACCTTCGCAGTGTCTGCATTTATGGGGCTGCAGAATTAAGATGGCTTCTGAATTACGGGCACTGGTTCGCCAACAAGTTTGACTCCAAAGTAGACCCTGTCCTGGTAAAATGCTTAGCAGAAAAAGTGTCAGAACAACAAAAAGAGTGGGTATATTTGTCCTCTGATAAATACTTTCTGCACATAAATTCTATGAATGCCTCGCTATAGCAGCACTGTTTTATCTGCTATCAGTACTGTGTACTGTTAGAGCACAGCGCCTGCAGTTCCTCTGCCTTGATCTGTTGCAGGATGTTAGTGTGTAAAACTTCCATTCTGCATGAAGTTCAGGGCCCAGGAGAGCCAGGTTCTTGGCCATCTATTTATGAAATGCCTCTATGATTAACTGGTTTGTTACTTGCCACAACAATCCTGTAATTGTTCTTCAGGGTGATTCTGAGAGCATGAGGTTTGTTTTTAGAGTCTCTGGCGCTGTCTGTCCTGATGGAATATTTCAGAAATGTGTTTTACAATAAGTGTGTTTGCGTCTTTCCTAAGAAATGCCAACGTATCTGTCTACCTGTCCCCTTTTCCTTCACTTTTTCTTAAAGGTATGAAACAAAGACCTCTGTATCTGCTACCTCAAGAAAACTGGAAGTGCCCATCTCATGGACTCTATACCAAGAGATCAGCATGACACCAGATGAGCCGTGTGGCCTCACCTTAAGTCCCATACTTCCTGTCTGTGGGAGCTAACAAAGATCTTTGCAATGTGAATATGAATGGATGATATAAGGGAAACAAGATCCTTAGATAATGCATTGTCCTTAGAATCGTTCTCCCAGCTCATCTGTGCATTGCTTTTCCTTCTGTGAAGTGCGTGCTCAGGTGCTGTGCCATGCCTATGAAATCAGTGGTGGTTCATTATGAACTGTATAGGCAGTATATGAACGTGCCCTAACAGCAGTCTCTGCAGCCCCTTCGGGTAATTATCCATGCCAAAAGAAGTCAATCTTCATTTCTGTCTCTGCCTGTAAAAATATCCTCCTGTGAAATCCCAGTCTTCTTGAGACAGTATGTCTACACACAGTGGATAACAAGTGCTGTTTCTAATTTGTGTTCGGCAATGTGGTGCTATGTTGAAATGTAAAAACATGTTAAGTCAGGTGGTAATCATAACAGCCATATTGCAGAAATGAAGACCCTGCGTAGAAATGTCTTTTTGTGCAAGTCTTGTGGCCTTTCACCACCATGATTCCAAGCTGATGGGTGCCTGAGCAAGCCCTGGTTCAGCTGTAGAGCAACTATTTTCCAACAGCCTTTGCTTCCCATTGCTCTCCCAGGTCTCCTGGTAGGGAAGTGGCCTGGAAGCCTCCTTGCAGCTGGGGTCCCCATGCTGCAGCATGAGAAGTGTTTCTTAGTGCAGGGGTCTCTGCAGAAATTCTTGCAACTCAGAAATGCATCTTGGCATTTTGGGGATTTTTCTGAAAAATTGCTCTGCCACAAGTTCAGTTTTGGTGGTTCCAGTGGACACTAGGGTATAGCTTGCTCCATGCTGCTGTCCTCTTTCTACCCATTTGGCTTTTATTAAGGGGTCAATTCCTATGAGTGACTTTGGGATACCTGGTCTTACTAATCCACAGATTGCTGCAGTAATGAGCTCTTATTTGAGTTGAAAGAACCAAGTCATTGTTGGTCTCAGATTTTGTTAATAAATCTAGTCATGGTCAAATCATCTGCAGCTTAAGATTGGTTTCGGAAGTTAGGAGTTGCAGAGCCTTTTCCCCCATCCAAGACACTGATTTTCCTATGAGACCTCAGACAAGTCATCTAAGTTTTCTGTTTCCTTTGCTTCAGCTGTAAAATG
The DNA here is from genome assembly GCF_003259725.1 of Athene cunicularia. Lineage (NCBI taxonomy): Eukaryota > Metazoa > Chordata > Aves > Strigiformes > Strigidae > Athene > Athene cunicularia. Next base: position 675,073 of record NW_020799144.1, on the reverse strand, counting down.
GGAACAATGACATTCTGTTATCTTGCTAAGCACTTCAAAACCTATGGGTGTTATGGGTTGGTTGCACAGTACAAATTGCTTATCAAAGTATTTATGGAGTCTGTGGATGTACAGGTCAAGTATTTCTTTGATGTACCGTTTCTGAAATAAATGGGGATTATTTTAAAGTGTGTGTTGCTTACTTCAGTGACTTGCCATGTTTGCCCAGGGTTTTTCTGACTGGATGTGATTTATAGACACTTCGTAGGAAATCAAATATTGACAGTATTTACAGATTCGTTCATCAGCACTTGTATATAAAGTAGCGTTCCCATGTGGAAAAAGCTTAATAAAAGACATTAGAATTCCAGAGGGCCAAACCACAGCCTTCTGTACACATAAATTGATGTTTAATGATACATTTAAAAAATTTCATTTATTTAAACTGGCTCTATATATTTATATACACACATCCCCATTTGTGTTTGAGTGATTTGCTCTACCATAAATGTATAAAAATAATTTACCAGCACATTAAACTTAACTGAAGTTTGGGAGAACTTGTAGAGTAGGGCTCATTGTTGGACTTGATGATCCCAAGGGTCTTTTCCAACCTGAATGATTCTGTGATTCTGTGAAGTAAATAATTTTAATCAACATGCAACTTTGTGCTACTTTAACTGAATTGGGTTGAATGACACATTTAATTTAACTACTTTGAAATAAGGGAGCTCATGCTTCCTTGGTAGTGAAGAGGTGGATGTGGAGATGGCACAGTGTGGGGCAGCATCACCCATTACAGCAGTACGTTTGCTAGCTGGGGAAGTTCAAGTAGTACAGGCATAGTTGCAACTTTATGAAATTTTTATTTTCTAATGAGTTATAGATATTTGTGGTTTTTGAAGGTGACTTTAAAAGCTATTCAAGCTTGTAGAAAGGCAGTACACAAAAATCCTAGGATTGCTCAGGCTGGAAGATCATCTAGTCCAGCCTCCTGCTCACAGCAGGATCAACACTAAATTTGGGCTGGTTTTCTTGTGCTTTGTCCCAGGGAGTCTCACAGATCTCTAGGGAAGATACTGTAGCCTTATGGAGCAACATTTTCCAGTGTTTGTAGGAAAAAGAACAGCCAAAATGTAAATTCCTTAACTTTGAAATAATCTTCTGGTTTTTTTGACTGCATTCAGCAATGTAGGTGCTATACTGATGCCTGTATCATAGTTAAGTGATTAGACTAGGGGGGTGGGTAACAATTTCATTGTTTATCTTTGACTTCATCATCTTTGTTCTTTACACAGTTGGGTCAGTCTTTGCTGAAAATGCACCTGAGGCATGATTGACAAGCACCTTTTTTTTTCTGTGAGAAATGTTGCTGAACTTAGTTTACAGCAAAGCAAATATGAAGTATTACTTGGGCTAGAACTTAGATATAGGAAGTTATCTTCCATTCTGCTCTCACAGAGTTGGGTTTTTTTTTCCTTAATAAAGCTCAGACATCCCTTTCCTCTTAATCTCTTTCCCTTCTTCACTTCTGCTGAGAAAGTTTCCTCTTGTAAGTTATTTCACAAATTTGAAATGCATGTACATTTACATGTATTACATGGTTCCTTCTGTCTTTGTTCTGCTGAAGAAACCCCGTGCTGGCTTTTTTCCACCCACCCTGGCCCATGCTGGCCTCGTGGAGCATCTGGACTACCAGTTAACCTGATTTTCCTATTCAGGAATGATGTGTGGGCAGAGCACTAGTCCTGCTTCTGGCTGTCAGCGCTGGTGTACAGGTCCAGCCCACTGTTTTTTTTACTGTCTGAAAACAGCAAAAATACTGTATGCATTATAACATGGAAAAGTTAAGTGAGAAAAAAGAGGAAATAATGAACTTTAACGAAAGAGACACAGATACATTTGTACAACTTGCTTGCTAATGAATTTATTAGGCTGGATATGGAGTCAGGAAAATAGTATATACAGACATAAAGGCCTCGCTATGTATTTTCTTTGACATTTGAGTAAAAGGATGTGAAAGGAAAGACTAGAAATTAGACACCTAATCTGTTATTGTAATTAAAGGAGACTTGGCCTGTTGAGCATTTCTATGGCTGCTATGTCATCACTGTGGCATTTGAATCAGAATGTGAAAACCTGAGAAAACCAGTATTTGGGCAGTAAATGTGGAGTATATGTGGCATACTAGTGTGTGTTCACAGTGTGTGACCTTGATTTTTAGTTCAGGTATAATATCTGTTTCTATTTGGTGTTTTTACAGAACTTGTGTCATTCTTGGCAGCGGATAATTTCCACTCAACTAGAAATGATACTTCAGAACAATGTGCTCTGTTAGTAAGATGCGATAAGTCCATACTGGAAGTATCCCAGCACCATTTGGTATTTTAAACTGATAGCTGAACACTCCATCCTGATCCTGTTTTTTTCAGAACTATCATACCAGGCTCTTTGATTTTTTCTATTACTAAATTATACTAATCTTTATAGAACTGATTCTTCTTAGAAAAGGGAGAAAGCAAAAGCCGTGAAGCAAAATTCGTGAAACTTTGGATGAGGCATTATCTCAAGTGAGACAGTGTATTGGGTTTGTGTGGCGAAGTTTTGGTAGTGGATGGGCTACAGAGGTGGATTCTATGATGAGATGCCAGAAGCTCCCTCCATGTCCAATAGAGCCAATGCCAGCCACCTCCAAGATGGACCCACCACCGGCCAAGGCCAAGCCCATCAGCAATGGGGGCAATGCCTCTGTGATAACATAGTTAAGAAGGGGAAAAATCTGCTGTGTAACAGCAGCTAGAGAGAGGAGTGTGAATATATAAGAGAAACAACTCTACAGACATCAGGGTCATTGAAGAAAGTGGGGTAGGAGGTGCTCCAGGCACTAGAGCAGAGATTCCCCTGCAGCCCATGATGAAGACCATGGTGAGGCAGGCTGTGCCCCTGCAGCCCATGTTGGTTAATGGTAGAGCTGGTATCTACCTGTGGCACATGGGGGACCCCACGCTGGAGCAGGCTCCTGGCAGGACTGATGGAACCATGGAGAGAGGAGCCCATGGAGCAGGTTTGCTGGCAGGACTTGTGACCCCATGTGGGTCCCATGTTGAAGCAGTCTGTTTGTAAAAGAATGTACCCCGTGTAAGGAATACATGCTGGAAAGTTTATGAAGAACTGTAGCCCATGGGAAGGACTCATGTTAGAGAAATTTGTGGAGGACTGTCTCCCATGGGAGGGACCCCATGCTGGAGCAGGGGAAGAGTATGAGGAGTCCTCCCATTGAGGAGGAGGGAGTGGCAGACATGTGATGAACTGACTGCAATCCCCATTCCCCATCCCTCTGCACCACTGAGGTGGGGGAGGTAGATAAAATCAGGAGCAAAGTTGGGCCCAAGAAGAAGGGAGTGATGGGGGGGAAGGTGGTTTTAATATTTGTTTTTATTTCTCATTTTCCTACACTGATTTGATTTGTAATAAACAAAATTAATTTTTTCCAAAGTCAAGTTTGTTTTGCCTGTGATGGTAATTGCTGAGTGATCTCCCTGTCCTTATCTCAACCCATGAGCCTTTCATTGTATTTTCTCTTTCCTGTCCAGCTGAGGATGGGGTGTGATAGAGTGGCTTTGGTGGGCACCTGGCATCCAGCTGGGGTCAGCACACCACAGACAGGTAGGAGCCACATGGTATATTGTAAAGGGACACAGGGACAGTACATTTTGTTGCTACAGAGCTGCCACATACATGTCTTCAAGATTTACTAAGTGGAAATGCTTGCATATAGCATGGTTGCTGCTGCCATCTCTGATCATTGTAGACTTGTAGTACATTTTGAAAATTAAGATCATTTGGGAAAAATGCCTGGAGCTGGTATCAGTTTCTCGTAAAAAAATAGGTGCTCTGAAAAATCTTGAAAATTTACTGCAGCTTGACTAGGGGAATACAAAAGACTCAGGAGACTGTGCTAGTTGCGTCAGAGAAGGCAGAAGAAGGAGCCTCTGATTTTTTTTCTCAAAGCAAGTCAGTGGTTTTTAATGATGCTTTCTGTGTTATTTGTAGAAACCAATTTAAAGATGTGTTAATTTGAAAAACTAGTGACTGACTCCCACCTTGCATCTCATTTGCTGTAACATATATGAGTTTATTTAAAAGATTATTCCTTGGGCTACAATTAAGAGACTTCAATGTGATTTAATTAAAGGTAGCAGCTTTTCTATTGCTGAGCCTCTTTTCTCTGCCCGAGTATGTTCTCTGAGATGGAAAAGATGCCAAGTCTAAGCTTTAGCTGGGGCGATGAGATTAGAGAGTATACAGAGAGGCTGTAGGTGGCATTATTACCACCATAGCATAACAGGTGGGAAATAAGAATAACTGCATTTTATATTGTAGAAGTTCAAGTCACCATTTATTCAAAAACATAATAGGAACTGGAAATCATACAGTTGGAAATTACTACATGCATATATTTTAACGCTAAATTGCTAGGGGCCATAGGAAGTAGGATGAAAATGCAAGTGGTATGTGCATTTTTATCTGACATATGGAAAAAATAGCTGTAGATGAACTGCAAGACCTTTCAGTTATAAGAAAAGTAGAAGTCCTCCTCCCATGGAGGTTCAAAATTGCAGAATTGAAGGCATCAGCTTATTTTCTTCAGGAAGTGTTATGCTTGCTTTTGTTTCCTACAGTTGTTCCCTACCTTTTAATACAGGAGTGACAGCTTCTTTGTGGCCTTAAGATACCTGTATGAATTAAATTTTATTACTCATTTTCTCTAAGCAGTTTTGGAGTCCAGAACTTGCTTTCTGTCCCATAGAAGGTCTAATGGCTCTTACTACAATCAGTGTGTGGCATGGCTGAATTTCCATTTAATTTGCTTTAGCCGGACACGTGCACATTCTCAGCTACCCTGGGTCTGAACTGGCGCAACAGTTACGGGCTTCCATCACTGGGAGATTACCCATATTTTTATCCACTTGTATTTCAAGGGAAAATTATCAAGGGTATCCTTTGTTCCTATGTCCAACTTAACTTCTTCCTCTCATTCTGAATTCTGCTTTAGTAAAGACTGTATATAAAAAAATTGTGTCAAGAAGATACATCTAAAGCTGTAGAATTATGCACATCACCAAAAAAGGTAAAAAAAAAGGTGGTCTGGAGAAGTCATTTCAAGTAGTTGAAAAAAATAGATGATGCTGGGACTGAAATACATGAAAGTATTATTGCAGCCAGTTGAAGAGTCACTTCTCTGACTTTTGTATTGCTGATAATGTTCTTAAAAATGCATGCTTGTTTCCAAACTTTTGCTCAACTGGGATGTGAATGCCTTCAATTGGTAAAGCTTCATCTCTCTTCTTTACAGAACTGAGTTGTACCCTGTGAAACCATGAGCAAGTTTAGATGATTTATTTCTTTGCCAGGCCTCAGATTCCTTACTTCCTATTAGGCAGAGCAGAACCGGAAAAGGATCTGTCCATCGGCACACAAGTGATCAGGTAACACATCCTCCTGGCAACAGACCTACCTCCAGAAACCGAGCTGGAGCAGGAGCCAGTCCACTGAGCCAGCAGAGCAAACAATGCCTCTGCTTCATTTCTTCAGAGTGCATCAGCATTTTAATTTTCAAGATCAGCCAGCTAACTGTATTATCTGTGTCGTTTTCATTGGCTGAAGAATCTTGGATTTCTCTCTTATGGTTTTCTTAAGTGAGGATTTATTTAAAATCTCTGTATGTATATTTTGAGAACAGACACAGTACGTCATGTACTGCATGCCTTGTCCTCATTTGAAGCCAAGGCAGCCAAATCAGGTTCTGAAGTCATAAAGCCATAAAGAGATGAAGACGTGACAAACTGAGTCATCCTAGAATTAAGGAGCTGTATTTTTCTTCTTTATGGCCATTAAGTAGATAGTTTTGTATTCAGTTTCAGAAACCAGAGGTGTTTCATAAATCGAAATAGCAAGAAGTAGAGACATTAAAGGAAAATTTACCCAGAGGACTTACCTGGAAGTTTTTGTTTCAGTCTACATGAAGTAAGCTGCTTTCACTTCTGTTGCTGGGCAGATGTGCACACCACAGACCTGCTGCTGGCACTGTGGCACCGTTGCCACATTCTCCAGTTCCTTGCACAGAGCCAGGAAGTGACACAGCTCTGGAGTGCTATCAGTTAAAGGGTAAGGCACACAGCAGCTTCTCTTGTATCCAAAGTTGGGATGGTGGTGTGTTTGAAGACTGGAATAGCAAACTGTCAGGGGGTGTAGGTGCTGAATCCACCCCTGAGTGTTTACATTGCTTCGCAACAAACTGGTCCTGCAATCTAAGAGTGTATTCATTCTTCTTTTCTCTGGCTGCTGGGTAAACGCTCCTGCAAAATCCTTATGTTTCATTTTTCTATTGAGTCTATTGTTGTGATCAACCATTTGAGTATGTTCTTCATTGTTGTGATATGTACAGAAAAGCAAATCCATATGCGTCACCATGATGAGGAGTCCTGGAAGGCACACCTGGGCCATTGTTCATCACTGCAGTTGACCTTGCTGATGCGAATGAACTCTGTGCTGAATGTGTAATGGAAACTGAGTGATGGATAAGTGACTTGACCAGATAAAAGTAAAATAACACCCAGAGGGAAGGGAAAGAAGTTATGTCAGTGCTTCTGATAAGCAGAAATACCTGGCTTTTTTTACCACCAAGCCAAAAAAGCAACTTGATCTTGCATCATAAAATCAGAAAATGAACAAATGAGCTGCTACAGTATTACTTGATCTAGCGGACAGAAATATAATGGAAGTTTAGTGCCTGGAACATGATACAGATATTAGCAAAAAAATTAAAATCATAACTCTTTTTCAGCAAAGGAATTTGCCTTGGTAGCAAATTGCCAAAGGAGTATGTTTGATCCTGTGTCATCTGAAGATATTGGTAGCCTAATTGTAACTTCAAGGCTTGATGTGGGAATCATTCTGAGTTTTCATGGCCTGTACAATGAAGAAGGCAGGCTGCATTTGATCATGGTTGCAGATAAAATCATAGAATCAATTTAGAAAAAAAACCTAGCTAAATTCAAGTGGGAGTAGGATTTGCTCATAATGACCATTCCAAACATAAAAGGCCCTTGCATTAATTTGCATGGTCTACACATAAAGTGGCTAGCATTATTTTTTTTGCTCTTGTTGAAACAGCTGAAGCCCTAATAGTAGGAGAAGTTATACCTCTCTAACAGTGCTTATCCTTATGTATATAGTTTATTCTTCTTAGGAAAGAGAATAAGCAGTGAAGAGGAAAATCATCTGTACAGTACAAATACAACCAGCTACATCAGTAACAAGTCATAGGCCTAATCACAGATATTAGACTGGTATCACAGAATCACAGAATCATCCAGGTTGGAAAAGACCTTGAAGATCATTCAGTCCAACCATTAACCCAACATTGACAGTTCCCAACTACACCAGATCCCTCAGCGCTATGTCGACCCAACTCTTAAACACCTCCAGGGATGGGGACTCCATCACCTCCCTGGGCAGCCCATTCCAACGCCTAACACCCCTTCTGGAAAAAAATACTTCCTAATCTCCAGTCTAAATCTTCTCTGGCACAACTTGAGGTCATTCCCTCTTGTCCTGTCACTTATTACTTGGTTAAAGAGACTCATCCCCAGGTCTCTGCACCCTCCTTTCAGGGAGCTGTAGAGGGCGATGAGGTCTCCCCTCAGCCTCCTCTTCTCCAGACTAAACCCCCCCAGTTCCCTCAGCCGCTCCCCGTACGACCTGTGCTCCAGACCCTGCACCAGCTCCGTTGCCCTTCTCTGGACACGCTCGAGTCATTCAATGTCCTTTTTGGAGTGAGGGGCCCAAAACTGAACACAGTCATCGAGGTGCGGCCTCACCAGTGCCCAGTACAGGGGTCAGATCCCTTCCCTGTCCCTGCTGGCCACGCTATTGCTGACACAAGCCAGGATGCCATTGGCCTTCTTGGCCCCCTGGGCACACTGCTGGCTCCTGTCCAGCTGGCTGTCAATCAGCACCATTGGTGATGGTCCATCTCTGACTGGCAGCTCTCCAACCACTCCTCCCCAAGCCTGTAGCGCTGCTGGCGGTTGTTGTGGCCCAAGGGCAGCCCCCGGCATTTGGCCTTATTGACACTGCCCCAGTTGGGCTCAGCCCATGGCTCCAGCCTGTCCAGGTCTCTCTGCAGAGCCTCCCTACCCTCGAGCAGATCAACACTCCCACCCAACTGGGTGTCACCTGCAAACTGACTGAGGGTGCACTCGATCCCCTCGTCTAGATCATCAATAAAGATGTTAAACAGGAGTGGCCCCAAAACCAAGTCACCAACTGGATTTAACTCCGTTCACCACAACTCTTTGGGCCTGGCCATCCACTTTTAACCCGCTGAAGCGTGTGCCCATTCAAGCCACAAGCAGCCAGTTTCACCAGAAGAATGGTGTGGGAAACAGTGTCAAAGGCCTTACTAGAGTCAAGGCAGTACAGACATTCAACATAAAGGTCCGAAGTACATAAAGTACCACATTTCAACATAAAGGTCTAATGACCTGAGATCGGGCAACTTGGTGTGGACTCAGTGACCCAAACCTGTAACTCTGGGTCCTGGGACTTGAAATATCAGGGCCTCAGGTGTCAGCCACAGCTAATGGTGCTCACACTCAGGTATGTGAGAAAAGTCTGCAGCTATCACTTGTGATTGCTGGTCCTGCAGTAATAGCATGCTCTACGTGTGCTTTCATGCCACAGCCTTTGTACCAATACATCTACTCAGTGTCTTGGTTTACAAGCTAAAGGAAATTTAATTGCCAGTGATGCAAACTCAATCTAAAAGCCAAGCTGAAGTTTTTAGTGGGTCATACGCTACTGAAATGCAGCATCTGCAACTGAAGTTAATGAAGAGATGCCGCTGCTGCAGTCACACCTTGAATGCTCCTTGGTGTAAGGTAACCTTTTCCTCAGCACAATACCACTTCAGACTTCAAAATCCTGTTCTGGCCATCAGGTTGCTTTAAAAATTATATACCGGCCTTACTCAAAGGCTTTCTGAGAAGCTTAATTCTCATCAGTTAAAAAGCAACTTTTCCGGCTCCAGAAAACTTTTTTCCATTTCCTGAAACAGTTTTAAATTCCAGTTTGCCAGAGTCCATGGGGCTCCCCTCAGAGAAAGATTAAAGTTTAGTTAAATATTAGGAGGAAAGAGAAATGATTGAAGCATGAACAAGCCATGAAAGTAAAACATAATTTCTGCCAGTGATTCTGGCCGTCATCTCAGGAGCGTGTGCCTGTGCTCTCAGTGTTGAGGGACTGATCCCTTCCTGCTGTAGCTGCAGTGACTCAGCTTGGTTTTTTGCTCGTATTCCAGTGTCAGGAATGACCTCTATGGCAAATCAGTTTTACACTTCTGCTGGCAAATATCTTAAATATTTGAAGACTCTGAAATGGGTTTTCATGTGTTAGGGCAACAGGAGTATTAATAAGTGGACTGTGGTCCCACAGTTGCATTGGACTGGTCAATTGGTTTGTCCCCATGGATAAACTACATTTATGAAATGTTTGTTTCATAATTAAATTGGCTAAAAATAAATTCTGTTTGTAGATACTTGTCTGGGAGCAAGGCTGCTTTATGAAGACAGTAGTGATTTCTGGGGCTGGTGGCAGAGCTGAAGGACCTGCTGCTGCAGGGGATTTGTGGGAGGGAGGCAGGGAGGGATGTTCCCCCAGGTACAGCTGTGCCAGGCCCAAGCAGAGGTATCAGGGAAGTCTGCAGACCTGCCTTGTTGCTGGGATGGGACAGAGACCTGTGAGGCCAGGTGGGGATGCAGGGTGTTGTGAGGGGTTTGTGGGATCACTGCTGTGGTGGAGAAAAAGCAATGGCTGGGCAGAAGCAGAGAAGGAAGTGTCTGTGTAAAGGTGGTGGGCAGCTCCTTGCAAAGTATGTACAAGATCTGGATGGCTTGAAGGCTTTTTTTTTTTTTTTTTTTTTCCAATATACATTTGGTTTTAACTTTTGTCAGTATACTTTTATTGCTTTAAAAAATGCTTGTTATCTAAGATGACCTCCAATTTAAGATCCAGGCTAATGCCTTAATCACATGCCTAGGGCCTTACCTTCTTCCTGGATCCACATGTAACAAATAACAATTTCTGAGGACTCAGATATAGCCAAAATAGTGCCAACATGTATATTTTGACTTTATTGTGCTCAGGAGACCCATCATTTAAGTGCTACTGCTTTTGTCTCTGTCCCCTCCCATGTCTGTACAAAAGTGTAATAAATTCAGGCAGCCCCTGAATTTGGTAGTTTTGATATTGCAGGTAACCAGGTATGAAAGCAAAGTGTGAGTAATATTATGAGGAAGAAGAGGCAAGACATCACAGGTGCAGAATATCTCTGGGAAAAAAAAGTTTTATAGTATGAAGAAATTAATTTTTCTTGGGTTTTGCTATGACAAAGCTATTTAAATAATGTTAGTTGGATGCTAATTATATTTTGGTTTGAAGCAATGCTGTGAGCTTGATATTGAATTACTATGAGGCTTTGATGAAGTTACCAGTAAACTTGTCAGAAAATATCTGCTGAAACTGCTATTCTAGAGAATACTGGACTTTTGATTATTTCTTCTGCAACCATACTGACTTTTCATTGAAAAAGTTAAGTTTTAAAGATTCCTCTTGGTCTTGTTGTCTCTTGAATATGGAAAACTGAGGTTTTCAGGTGAAATACTTTCTCAGTTTCTCAGTGAAAATGCATCTAGTCACTGTGAGGTTGTAATAAGTAGCATGCTATTGGAAGTTAATTTTTTCTGATTGCAAAATGTGTTGAAGAACAGAAGTGCTAATGAAAGTTATACAAACAAATCTCAAGGAGGATTTGACCAACTATTGATAACTTGATGGCATGTATATACTTTTCAAATCTTTTCCAAAATATATTTATCCTTCTGCTGGCTCCTTTTCTCATCTTTCCCTTCTGGCTTGTCATGTTTGTCACTCTTTTCTGCATTTGTCTCTGGGTAAATTCTCTCTACAGTTTGTCTGCAATATCACTTGTCCTGATAAACTGAAGAGGAATAAATTACCAAGGTGTATACTGCCTTTGACTGGGGTAAAGGAAAACCTCCTTGTCATATTCTTCAAACCTGTAGTCTAAAATAAGCAAGAAAGCAGTATGAACAGAAGCTAAGACTTTGGACTTGGCCATCCACTCAGCACACAGAGAACTGGAGCATTCAGTATATGTACTGAAATTCTGAGGCTCAGTGTCACCTTTAGTATTAAAAGTGTAACTGATTCTTGCCAAGCAAGCTAGCAGTAAATAAGTATGGTACCTCTATAAGCATCCTGCAAACACCCTGTGGCTCTGTGTATATGTATGTATGTCCTTGTTAACTCTGCCATGAATAAACATTTGACTCACTGCTTGGCACATAGATTTTCAATCAGCCCATGTATAATGAATAATGCAACAGTTACCAATGTGATATTTATTTCTAGATGCTGAAAGTTGGTTTTGGTTCAATAATTTATGAAAATTAATCATGCTGTCTCCACCAGCTTTGGTATACATCAGCCCAGAAAGTGACTCTGAGGATTCTTTTCTGATTGTTTGCTTGGCTTCCTCCCACAGTATTTAAAGAAAATAACTCTTTGCTTAGTATATTCTGCCAGTTAATATAGTTGTGTATAAATAGATGAATGTGTTTATGTAGGTGTTTGTGCTTCCACTATGATCCCATAGATACTGACTAGGGGCTTCATGTCCTTATTTGACCTGTCTATTGTTTATTTTGTGCTTCCTTCCTTTCTAGCCTAAATAATTGGTTTGCAATGACCAAGAAACCCACAGAGTGGTTCTTGTGCTACTTTTGAGGACGGAGCAACTGAGCAGCTGACTTTAAAAGGCTGAGCTTGGCTGGAGTAAACATGATTTTATCTTTCAGAATCTGGGGTCAGCAGAACTCAGGAGCATGAGGTCTGTTGGGAAATAAGAGCAAACGTTTTAAAATCCTACTATAACTGCACTGAACAGGCAGATCCTAGAGAAGGTCTTTATTGAACTAACAAAGTTATGGCCAAAGCAACTTCCTAATGGCAATTTGCTCATTGTTTTTCTCTATTAGCATACTTTCAGCTTACTCATATGCACTTCTTATAAAAGTTATCTGTTTTTTTCAGCTAGAAGGTACAACTCCTTCTCCTCTTTCCAGGGATGTGCTCATTGACTGAAGAACTCATTTTGTTCCCTTGTAGACATGTATGGTAATGACAGGGGGCTGTCATCCTTCTGCCTATAAACCAGATGTGGCTTATATTTCTTCAGATTTTTCTTCGCTCAGGGGCCAATAGTAAGAATGAAACTTATGTATTACAGAAAGAAAGAGGGAGGAGACTTGTGAAATTCCTGCATTTGTCCAACCCACCTGGAGGAACAGGAACATCATTATGTTTCCCAAGAGTTGTAATGGACAGTGGTTGTAACTGGAACACACACTTTTTCCAGAGTAGAGGAGAGATGCTTTATAGTCATTTGGAACAATGAGGAGATATTTAGGATAGGTAATAGAGAAATAACAAGGCTGTGGTTTAGAATTTGTTGAAAAAAAGGAGTGCCTGAGGAAACATAATGCTGGTATCATAGCACCAAGAAAGTAATGAGCTTTTTACAGAGCAAGGGATTCAGGGCTATCCTAATTTGCAATGCTGAAGCGATCCCTTTGGAACAAAGCTATCTCTTCCTTTCCAGTACAGGTTATGTGTCTATTTGCTAACAGTGTCAGAACTCCCTGTTTTGGGAATACCATGACCATGGAGCCTCACGGTAAGAGCTATCATTTAATCCCAGCCCTTTTATAGGGCCTAGACAGAGTACTTACCATAAAACAATATACACATCAGTAGATGCTAACCATTAGATGTAGAGCAACAAAGTAGTTTAGCAGATAAACCTTACAGGGAGATTAGATCAATTTAAGGTTACACTTAAAAATGACGAGCAGAAAGTGTCAGAGGTGAACTGCCTGAGCTTCCCAGCAAACATAATTTTTATATTGCTAAGATGATGTGGTCATATACTTTTACCTGATATAAAGTAACATATATTATTAATTAAGATAATAACTGGTCCAGCACCATGATTGTATTTCTCTCTTTGAATGTGAAAGTTCACATCTACATATAACCAAAGCTTTGTTGAAGCTATATAATTTAGTAAAATTTCTACCCTAAAGGGCATTTCCCTAGTATTCATTATAATCTTTCCTCTTGATTTTAAAGATCTGTTTTCCTTCTTTTTACGTTTGATGGTATCTTCATTCTGTTTCAACACAGCCATCATTTGCATGTTTTCTCTCCCTGTAGCAAATCAATTTGTCATGTTATATCCATATTGGGGTTGGTTCCTTGAGCTCTTGTAGTTTCCCAACTAATATCTGTGGGCAGTACTGCTTTTTATCATGGCAGTACTGCTTTTTATCATGTAAGAAACAACGTGCCTAGAAATCTTGAACAGAAATATAGTGTTCTTTTTCAAGTTAAGATAACATATCTTATTGAAGGGATTTTTTTACTGTTTAATAAAATGCATGTTTTGTGTTTGCTGATAATGTGGCCTGTCATGCTGCAAAGTTAGCTCCTGCAAAGTACGCAGCCGTCTGAGCTCAGGCAGTGACACTGGTCACTAGTCCAGGAAGTAGTGCAACGGCTGAAAATGAATCTTGGGAAAATTACTGTGCCAAGTGCAGGCAAAGTGATACAGATAAACAGTAAGGAGAAGTGAAAAATACCAGAAAGTTTTAATTCCTGAAAATTGCTGACTTGATCTCTGTGTATAATGCTCCTGAGAATTTCACATGAGGGGTTATCTGTGACACACAGCATTCAGGGCAGTTTGCATAACCACAGGCTGCAAACAGTAGAATTTGTAGTAAGGAAAAAAAAAAAAAAAGTTCAGTTAATTTGCTGGCATCTGTATCAACAGTAGGACAAATGCATCATGGAGCATTTTACTGATTTACCAAGCCTAATGCTCCACTTCACTTTTCATCTTAGACAGCCCTGATATGAAAAGCTATTAGGAAAACTCGCTGAAAAACAATGTGTCATATTTTCTATAGAGCCACTTGAGAAAGAGGTACTTACCATACCTTCCTGAAGTGCGTGGTAATGACCTAAAAGAGCTGCTGAAAGATGGTTTTAGACTCAGCCTTATTGCAAAGAAGACAAATAGTGAAGGTCACTTATGTAGTCTGTGTTGTAGGGATGATTTTATTCTTTGTTGACGGTTTGTGAGAGCTCTGGGAGGAGCTTTGATACCTAAATCTCATCTAGCCATCTCTTCAGACAGTGACCTTCAAAACAGTGAGTCAGCCAGTGACAGAAGCAATGCAGAAATACAGCTTTATTTCCTTTTAACAAAATCACCATCTTTGCTTTTGTGAGTGGCAATGCTTCATAAAGGATGAAAAACTGTGAGATTGGACACCTAAGGCACCACTTCTGAGCTGTAAGCATGCGACTTGCACAAAGCACCTGCATGGCTTTCACAATAATTCATGAAGGTTTGTAACTGCAAAGTTTGTGGTGAAGGGGAAAACAGTTCTTGATGTAGCACCTTCCCCAGAATATGGGGTATGTGGGGGGTAACGTAGTCATGTGCATGTCAGTCACCTTAGTTATAGAAGTTGTCCTTCTGGTGAGTTTTCTGAAGCAAAGTTGAAATTCTACCATTTGGGCTGTGGTTTCCTTGTGCAGTATATGATCTAGCCACTCAGATCAGTCATCAGGTCTGCTTTGAGGAAAACTTTATGGCTCCACCTGAAATATCAATGTATATATCAACCATGGAGCTGTATTTATGGGTGCTGTCAACTGGAGGAAAAGGATGGCTGTGCTTGGCCAGGCTGCTCAAATTTGGAGAAGTTTGTTGTGCCAGATCCTGGGCCATACTGCTGTGTGTCTAGCTCACTGTGGGTTTGCCCTGGACAGGCCAGGCATGGGAGAGCTCAGTCTGCTGCCTGGCAGATCTTTTCAGTTCTGGTGAAAAGTCTCTTCTTTCCTCTGTCTCCATGGACTTGAGCCTTTGCACTGCTGTTGCCTACAGAAGATCAGAGTAACCCACTCACACCACAGCAGATTTTCTTAACCACCATAATGATGTGTCGTCCCCTAAGAAAAGGATAAAAATTATAACCACAGGGTCAAAACTATAATTTATATAAAGTTTGTTTTCTTCTTTTCCACCACAGAGCATTGAACTCAACCTATCTGAAATTTCTAGTCTCTGGGGTTTACATTAGTGCTTAACGTGCACTCCCATGTGAAAAAGATATGGGTCCTTAATGAGCATAAATGCTAATGTCTTTGATTTTCTCATCTGAAAAGCTCTGCTGCATCTTCTTTAGTAGGAGAGATGTACAACACCTCACAGGAAAGAGGTGCAACCTACTGAGGTCCCAACCACAATTGTTGTGGTGTTTGGTTATTCCTAGGACACATTTGGTTCAAATAGTGATATCAATAGTATGAGACTCACAGTCCAGGATACAATGGTTTCAGGAGAGTGAGACTTCTGCAGTCTGCCTTAGTCAGTGGGAAAATCACTGTGATATGTGTAGGCAAGCACTGGGAGCAAGACGTGATCATATCTGCATTAGCTGTTGCATGAACAAACATTAATCTCCAGCTTTTAATATCCATTTGTTTCATACAATTGCTTTTAAGATATTGCATAGAGTGTTTTCAGGACACTTTTATTTGCAGAAATAACTAGTGACCCAGGAAAATCTTCCCATTCTGCGTAATCCAACCCACAGTAACTAGGACTGCTGACAAATGAACCAGAAATATATGATTAATTTAATGAAAAATTATGTTAAAATTAGAACAGGGTACTGTAATGTGGGCCAGCTAGACATACACATTTATAATCACTTAGAAGATTTATGTCAAATGACATGAGAATTTACCTCCATATGTTTGCAACAACTTCCCTCCTCTTCCCCAACAGAGAAACCCGTTCTCTGGTTGAGGATGAAGGATAGTTCATGTTTTTTCATGGAGATAGCTCTTAAAAGCAATCTGGCAGTGACATGCTGTGTCATGCACTAAATAGCAAGTATGATCACTGCTGACCAGTCAAAGCACCAGGAAGCTGCTGCCTGGGCCAGATAACCACGACCCATTAACACTGGCCCATTAAAAGCAACTCAAATGATGGGAAGAAAGACTGTGCTAAAATGAGTAACCAGGGGACTATGAAGAATAATTTATAGCTGTGGGAGATGAGCAAGATTCAAGAAAGCCACTATCTGCAAGGAAATGGCTGGAAACTCAGCATAGAGTTGTTCTTGGAAGGACCAGGACAGCCAAAGGTAGCAAAGTTAGCAAAACTGGTAATAGAAAAGGGTAGGAGTAGGATAAAGCTGAAGAAAAGGGCAATGCGATCTGGTTTGCATGCACACCAGCAACTTGTCAGAGAATGACCGATGTCTCTGTAGAAATTGAGGAAGCCAAATCATCCACTCCATAACTGAGTCAATCTGGATTTTCATAAATAAATTGGTGTCCAGCAGCCTGTGGTTTTGTCTCTCGTAAGCCTTAGCAATGAGTCATGTTTGCTGCTACCCAGAAACCTGATTTGATGGCAAGGGTTTCCTCCCTTGTACCGAAGACTGTTAGCTTTTGGAAAGCAGAACAGAAGATCATGTTTCAGTGAGCATTCATTCATTTCTCCCTGGTGAAAGTGGCTGAGGCTCTGCAAGGTGCCTGGGAACATCATGAGACCAAAACTTCTATGGGGAACTTCATACAGAAAAATCCTCGTGTGTCTGGCATGAAGCGATCTTTCTGATGGGTGGCTGAAAAAATCCCGTAGAATAAGTAGCAGACAATCCTACTGTAAAAGCTAAAGGCAGTTTTGTCCTAATATTCACAGAAATGTTACTGTTGTCTGAGACAGAGTAACAATGTTCAATGTGTTTGTTTTGTCAGCGATCAAAGAACTTCTTTTTTTTGTCTGTATTTTATCTCCTTCATCTGTCAAATTTGGCTCTAACTAGAGATAATGTTCTGTAGGACCCACAGAAGGAAAGACAAGCAGTGATGTTCATGTTAAGAATGCTGTCCTCTGGAGGGATGTATCTGCTTCTAGTGGTGGATCCTCAACAAAGTACCACTGTGGTGCTGTTCCTCCAAGGAGGACAGAGAGGATATCTTAGATGTTGCAAACCTGCAGAATGAAGGCGATGTGTCTTCATATTCCCCATGAAATTTCAGGTTGCTCAGCTTCTTTAATGTGTTGCTGATTGGTCGCAGCTTCAAATACTGCCCTTTTGATTCTCTAAATAGATGAAAGTGCTCAAAATTACATCAACAGTAAACACAATACTGCAGGACACAGTCTTCTCTGCTTGGCTAGTGTTTGTCTTGCCAGATGAGTGTGACTTTTGCTTGGACCTCACAGCAGCAGTAGGCAAGGCACTAAACTGTTTTATAGGGTGAAGAGTGGTCTTTAAGAGAGTAGAAAAATTAGAAAAGAGGAAGCAAAAGGGCTCTTTGATTTGAATTTGGTGAGTTAATTTTATTGCAGGCATGTAAGTGCTATGCACATGAGAAGTTGATAAAAACACTTAGAAACTGAACAGCAAAATCACGGAAAATCCTGAGCCTGTGTCGCTAGGAGTGCTCTCTGCTCAGCTGCATGCATAGCACTAAAGAGACTTAAGGATGGTGAAGACACTCTGTCTTGACAGACAAAAAGGTTTTGATTTGAAGCCACGTTCAGGTGGATGCACATGATTGAAAACTGTATCCTTTGGGCTGTGAAGGCAGTGGGGTTGCTTCTGAGCTGTGAGTGACAGGGTCACAGGCTGCATGCTGAGAAATGGAAGGCTGCTTGAGTCCCTGGACAAGCCCCAGGGATGCCACAAGCTCAAAGGGTGAAATCTGAGGAAAGAGATAAGGACAGGAGTTTGAGATGTAGACTGAGGAGGAAAAAATTAATATAAATGTCAGGTACATTTTCAAACAAATCCCCCAGTGGAAAACCCCCTTGAACTTTCAGAATTAACAGCCTCCAAGGAAAAAAAGGAAATTCACAAAATCTGGCTTTTTTTTCAGAGTCTCCCTCAAATGGTGGAGCAAGTCTGATACACTCTGGGTGGAGAGAATGAGGGAGGCTACAAGGACTGCACTCTGTGAGCAGCTGCCTCACCTATTTCCTTCTAGTGACTTCTTTTAATAGTATTGTTTCTGTATTACTGAGAATGCTTTCTGAGGAAGCTGGCTAGGAAGGGAGCTCTAACAGTTTTGGGAAAACAGAAAACTTTCAGTGAACAAGATTTTTTGCATAGCAGAATCTTCTGCTGCTCCCCTTGGCCTGGTAAGCTCTAGCAAGCTGCTGCAGGTATGTGGTGAGCAGGGTATTAGAGGCTCTTCTGTGCCGACTACTGTAAAGGCATCTTCAGGTTTCTGCTCTAGCCAACACTGGGTTCAAAGAAAGTTACATTTCTGCAGCAGGACTTTTTGCATCTAGTCACTCACTGGAGGTGGAATTTAGTGTACCTTTCAAAAATAAAATTCTGCAAGCAGCAGGTACAATTTGTGTCTTTCTCTTTGGCCTCTGCTTAAGGGCCTGTCTTGTTGCACTCTGTACTTAGGTAGATGCTTTCATGAGTACAAAGTGCATATTAATAGCTTTGGCCAATTTCTTCCCATTTTTTTGACGTGGTCATTAGAGCCTTTTATGGTAGTTTGCTCAGATAAGAATTAATTTGCCCTTTCCATTTTTTCCCTACTCCCACTGGCTTTATTAGGACATTGCTTACATTTGATCTTTTGGATCTTCCTTTGATGCTTCCCAGCACTTTCCCTGGGAATTTTGAAAGCATGTGTTAAAACGAGAAGAATGAAGGGTGTGAGTTCAGTCGCATTATGCTGACTGTAACAGCAGTATTTGGTCCAGTCACTAGATAGAGCAAATCACTTCATGTCCTGGGTTATTCCAGTTCAGCACAATCTGGCCCAGCAGAGAGAGCTCAGGACTTTTACTGTTCTCCCATACATCCTTTCAGGATTCAAAATTATTGCTGTTTCAGGGCTAGGACATGGAAATAACATAGGCTGCATAAAATGTGAGGAGGCGTTCTGACAGCTGGGAGAGCAGCATTTGGAATCTGCTCCTTTGTGCTCCTGCTTGACCCATATCCACAGTGTTTTCCCCTGCTCCTTTTTGCTCTAATGTGTCAAAACCACTCATTTATTTCTTCCCTTTCTCTCTTCAAATCTGCGTTCACTGTGTCCCAGATACCAGAGACATCCTTCCTCATGTATTTAAAATAAAATGGTGCTTCCATGAAGTCCTCATTGTCTCCTCAGATGATAAAAGTAAATCTGCCAGAACTTTCAAAAGGTTGACATTACCAGCACAACATCTATAATCTCTTGTTGCTGGCTATATCCTCTTTTCCTAGCAAATGCTTTCCTGCAACGAAGTTTGTTCCTGTCACTCATCCAACAATAGCTTAATATAAAGTTTTGTGGGTGTGAGCAGACTTTATATGTGAATTAGCTGAAAAGAAATGGGTGATCGAGATTGTATTTTACAGCAAAGAAATCTACAGTAGCTCTTTTCACCCTGTTGGATCTGCTGTTTTCATAGCGCTGTAGATAAGAACCTGGTCAAAAGAAGTTAATTTTTCAGAAAAGGATAGGAGGAGCACAAAATGCAGCTGTTGGAATGTCAGTCCATTGATGCATAAATATGTACAAAATATACTGGAAAATTCATAATCTCCTTACATGTACCAAAACGTGAAAGATCACAAAATACTCTTTTCAGTGCTTTGAACAGATTTGTTGTTTGGAGTGTGTGTATATGTGTAGTACTAATACTAGGAACTAAGCATCATCAAGAAGAAACTATCTGATTATAATGCTGCTATATATGAGAAAATGTAGAAGGGGAAAATCTATAGATTAGATTATCACTGAGGCATTTGTGGCTTCTGTCCTATTAAAAGCCCAGGCTGTGTATTTGACAGAACATGACACTTAGCCTCTGTATGAATGTGAGCAGCTCTGTCCATGGAGATGTAACTATAGATTGCAGTCAGCGCACTGTGTGTAGGCCAGACAAATGGTTTTCCAGGCATATGTTTCACAGACCTGTCTGTGAATGTTACATAGGAAACAAGTTTTCCTTAGTCATTTTGGATCTCTACAGAAAAGGATCACTAGCTATCTCAAGGATTAGGATCACCAGTCTTGGTGCATTGTTTGATGTTAGCGTTTATGCCAGCTGTTTGCAAGACTCAAGAGATTACTGAAACAAGGCATGGATGTAGAAAAGTAGGATATATAAACTTACAGTCTCCAGAACTTGCCTATCTGTCTGATTGCATAGTCATAAACTTCTGAAATACATTTTGACTCTTTATCAGGAACAAAGCTCATTATCATACTCACTCTTAGGCAGTTGTCAATGGGGAAAATACTAATTACTTGCAATGCTTGAATATACTGAGCTTTTTGTTAAGAGCTGCAGTTGCAACGTGCTACATACTCAAAGGAGTTCTGCGTTAGCTGCTTCCCTGAGGTCCTGTCTGATTTCTGAAAGTTGTCATACGAACAGTAATTGGTGAAAGGAACAAGTACAACAAAATCCGTCTCACTCAAAGACTGTATTCAGTGAGAGGCCATTAAACTGAGCAGGCTGCATCTGCTGGATGTGACCCTTTGCTGGCAGACCTCTCCATATAGTATCACTTTGATTTGTATTTATCGTGGTTTCATAGGAAGCACACAGTCAGTGGAAATCAGACAGAAAGGGCAGAGAGGAGTTTCAGCTTGTGGCTGTGTGGCACACTTCAGCTTGTGGCTCAGGGCACATGTAATGTCAAAATCAGTAAGATGAAGAAGTGCTGCAAACCTGGAACTTGGACTGTATAGCACCACATGCATCGCTGACCTGGGCATATGAGAAAACAGGGCTAGTGGTAGTCAAGACAGAGAAATGGCTTGGCACAGCAAAACGGCAATGGACTCATTTTAGCCTGTGCCAGATAGTTTGAAAGCTGTGCTGGGGGTGCTGCTTTGGCCGAGGTAAGAGGTTGAGGTGTTCAGAGCTTGATCTTCCCAGTGGCAGTGCACCTCTTCCCAAAATCTCACAACTGATGATAAAGGAGCATCAAGACTAACTCTCTACAATCCCTTTTCCACTACTTTTTCCCTTCCTGGATGCACAGCAGCATGACCTTTGTCCAGCCCTTGTTGATGATGTGGCCAGACAAGCCTTGAGGCAGCTCTGTGGCAAAAATGTGCTGCTGAACCCATAGCGCTGGTTCTCCCAGGCATGGTTTGAGTAAGTTTGTGTTCTCTGAAGGAAAAAAAAAAAGTGAAATATAGCTCTGTTGTGCTCAGACACAACACCGAGTAATTTTAAGACTTTTCTTTATCCATGTAACTGCTAGTCAGAGACAGACAGAGAAATCTTCACAGTTCCTAGGCCATTTTCTTAATCACAAAGGGTGACTCTGCCTATTATTATGAATATTTTGTGTTGTTGAAGTGTCCAAAGCACTTGGCAATATTTTCTGCCATCCAATTCCACTGGCATGAGCACAGCAGGCTCAACGCAAGTCCATAGCCAAGGAGATAGGCTGCATCCAGGAAGACAAGGCCACGTTTGCATTCAAACTCTTTAGAGATACCCTATATTACACTGTGATGCAAAATGGGGCAATCAGTTATACCACTGCCAACAAATAAAACCCACCTACTAAATCAGGACCCGTTTGGCTCAGCGGCCAAATAAGCCAAAATAAAACACCCGGGTATACTGGATTCTGTTTAGACAGCTAGTCTTGGGCAGGCTGGTTTGTCCCTGTATCTTGTCACTTTATCTACAGGGAACATAGGCATTGACTTTAGGAAGATGGCCTTCCTACATACCTAGAATTAAGATATGACTTAAGTGTTTCAGTCAAGCAGAGTGAAGCCTACACCGAGATCCAAAAGAAAGATGGTATCTTCTGGCCAGTGGTCAGATTAAACAAAAATGTGCTTGATGGAGCTTCTGTACTGACTCTTTGAGAAGATGGTGCTCACTAACAGACAGGAACAAAAGGAATGAGAAGAGACAGCAGTCTGGTACAGTCTGTTTTTATCAACAGAAAGGGCCTAGATGCAAATTAGGTTCCTTCTCAAATCATTTACAAGTAACCTTATTTTACCTGCCCTTAGGTGACAATTGCAAGCTCTGCAACACACTGTGGACAGATATCATCACAACTTGATCTGTGGTCTACAAATATCTCTGGTACCTTCTCATTAGATTACGTACTAGTTTTGTAATGTCTAACGCTTAATACTCAGTAGGTCTCAAGAGGGTTTCCCCGCCTCTAATGTTTTGCCCTTCTCTTTCTTTGCTGCTTTCCTTAAAATAGTGTGAGACACAGAAACACCTGGCTTGGCCTGATTCTCATTATTTCCTGCACTGATGCCAGTGAAGTGATACTATTATATGGTGATCTCCAGTGAGTAGAGCAACATCCCTTGTAATAAGAGTTATCTCATAGCTTCTGGTGAGAAATACATTAGGGTGATATTTCATTGCTTTTTCACAGAATCACAGAATTGTCTTATGTTGGAAAAGACCTTGAAGATCATGCAGTCCAACCATTAACCTAACACTGACAGTTCCCAACTACATCATGTCTCTCAGTGCTATGTCAAGTTTACTCCTAAACCCCTCCAGGGATGGGGACTCCACCACTGCCCTGGCCAGCCCATTCCAATGCCTAACAGCTGCTTCTGGAAAGAAATGCTTCCTAATATCCAGTCTAAACGTTCCCTGGCACAACTTGAAGCCATTACCTCTTGTCCTATCTCTTGTTACTTGGTTAGAGGCTCATCCCCAGCTCTCTGCACCCTCCTTTCAGGGAGCTGTAGAGGGCGATGAGGTCTCCCCTCAGCCTCCTCTTCTCCAGACTAAACACCCCCAGTTCAGTCTTGGTTTTATGAATTTCCTGCTCACTGCAGATTGAAGTGACACGTAACCAAGGTGCAGGGAAATTGGTTCAGAAGATGTGGGGACAGAAAGCAATTAGAACATATGTGGGCAGAGATGTTTTTGCAGGTTTTTTTCTTAGTAATTAGGGAAACATATTTCTGTGACTCTAACTAAGATTACATTAATAACTAACACAAAGTAAGATTACATTAAAAGGTTGCACTCCATATAAAACACTGAATTGCTTCTGGAAGGACCTCTTGGACTAACTAGAGAGCATAATGCTTCTTACCTAGGCATCAGTGTTTTGTGCCAAAAAATTAAATGGTGTGGCTCTTCTGCTGGCTTCTACCTCACCCATATGGGAATCAGTCACACACTCTCCGTATATGGTGCTGTGGAGCAGACAAACAAGCACAGCTGTGCCATCGCCTTACAAGCCATATGATTCTCCTGTTGCTTCCACCACTTCTTGCCATACTTTCTGTGTTCCTTCTGCAAAAGGAGATTACAATTTCTTCACAGATACATTGACAAATCCAGAAGACAGCACATGCCCTAACCTGATCCAGAATATTAGTCTTCTCCCTGCCCAGATATTAATGTATGTATCTGATAAACCAGTCTCCAGTGTATGCTGATTAACTGTAACAAAGAGCAGAGATATAATAAATCTAAGCATAGGGCATAGTTCACCTGTGCCTTCATGACCACCCTTGAAAGTGATGCGGTGATTGAAGATTTCAGTCCTCAAGACCCCAGATGCTGCAGAGGCTAACAAGAAACAATGGACTCAAAAGAACATGGTGACAAATCCTGCAAGGAAAATCAATCAAAGTCTGCTTCGAGCCACCTCATGGGTGCATTGCTGAGCCAAAACTCTTAAAGGCCAAGTGCTAGTCCCAGTTGCATGATAGGACCCTCAAGAGTGGTATGGCAGCTTGTGCTTGCCCATCTTAGCAGCTTCATGGTCTATCCTTCACATCAAGAGAGTGAGGAGAGGAACATGAAGAGATGCATCAGGGCTCCTCTAAACAACTCCTCCCAGCAAAATCTCCGGGATGCATCTCAGAGTTTTTTTAGGCATTAGGTCAACCATATGGCTGCATGCAGGGGGAAAGGATACAACTTTCCTACTTTGCTACTGAGGCTGAGGGCAGATGTGAGCATCAGACAACTTGTGACTTGATCAGGGAAGGAAGTTTCACATTTCTGCAGCAACACAGACAAAACCAAATGAAAGCAAACCACCCCCCACCTTCAGCTTCAGTTATTGCCTTCTGAAGAAAACCAAGTGTGTATCTCTCCCTGAGGGCAGCAATGTAAAAAGGAAGGAATTTCCATCATTCATCAGATTTCCTCTTCCCAGAAGTTGGTTGCCCAGGTCTCTGCTTCCTCCAGGTCTTCCACAGCCCTGAAGGAGAGGCTGCCCTATAAGCTTGTGGGTTTTATGTGGTGTGCTTTGGGATTGACTAACAAAGCTCATTAACCCTGATGTAATCTAGAAATCCTAGGCAGCTCAGCAGAACAGAACAAAGCTCAGGACTCTGGACTAGCATCTTTAACAAAGCAGGGCAGCTGACACCAAGCCTGTTTGGGCTTTTTATCTCTAACCGTCTTGGTCCACTGGGTCCAACAATCTGATAAAACAATCATTTTCATTAACTATTGCTAAAACAAAAAACAGGAGTCAAGTTTAATGTGGTGATCAGCCACCATAGTTTGTTAAGAAGCAGCTCATTTAGCAGATGAAAGCTTTTCCCACATTTTTTTTTCTAAGGGGGGAAACACTCAGATATGTTCCAACTTAATTAATCTTCACTTCAAAAAGGACCGCAAGACTTTACCCATGTTTTATCAGCTCTCTTCTTTTTCTCTCTGGTGTCTGTGTCCCTTATCACCAGGAGATGGGCACAGAACTCTCAGTGCTGAGTATCTCTGCAAATCCTGCTTTTCATCTACTATCTCTGGGTAGGGATCTGGGAAACAGATCTTGAACTTTAATTACCGATACTTTATGCATGTTACTTGATCTCTGCATGCCTCTAGTCACTGTGTCTAAATGAAATGAAAAAAATTAGTTCTCATAAAGCACAGCTCCCCACCTGCTGTTCTAACCAACTTCTTGCCTACAGTGAAGCACAGCAGCTGTGGGAAAAGATCAGCTTGAAAAGGTAGACATCTATTGCTTGGACTAAAAAAGGAACGCATTAGCTGTTAGTAACAGTGCTAAATATATATGCTAAGGTCAGGCAAGACAGGAACACCAGATACAAAGCCAGGATACAGCACTTTGCAGTCAGAAATTTGGTGGTGGTTGTGAGGATTGTGAAGTGGACCTGTTGAGTTTAGTAATGAGGGTTTCATTGATCTTGATGGACAACAAGGGCAAGAAGCAAGCAAGAGTACAGAAGTGGTTAAAATCAGCTTTAAAATATACATTAAATGGATGAAACCAAGATTTCCTCTTAAATATTTGCTTCTTGATGAGAGGACTGTGAGGTTTTGGGGCCCCACCATGACAGAGAAGAGCAGCTGTGTGCTCTGCAGCACCAACTGGTGGTCCCACTCCTGCACAGGCAACACCCGTGAGTGCCTTGTCCTGACATGCACTAAGTGTAGGCAGCCATGGGACTGGCACTGCAAGATGCACCACGGCCGAAGCCTGCAAGGCACTCCACATACCTGGCTGCAGAGATCCTCCATCCTCTACCTCATTTCAGAGATCAACATTTACAAGGATCAGACAGGGACAGCACTGGATCTGTGGGGAATTCCCTCTGTGTGTGGACATTCAGAGACTCTTCCCTCAGCTCTTCACTGTGTCAGTTTGGGAAGGGGACTCTGCTGATGCCAGGCAAGCCAGAGCTTGAAGCAGAAAGAGAGGCTAAGTCTGTGCCTCTTGTAGGTTGCAGCACACAGAGCAGATGGACAAACCATAGATACTTATTGTTTGTGCATAAGGAGTCACCTCTGAGTCCCAGTGAAGAAATGATCTTTTGATTTCAACAGGGTATTGTCAATCTTGCCTTTACAAGCAATGTTGGGCTGGGACTTTGTCAAAGCATGCTTTAAACTCCAGTGGAAACTTAATGCTTTGCTAAGTTGCCATCAATATGCACAAGTTATTTTAGTATTAGAGCTTAATTATACTTGTCTTTGAAAGGCATATTTATATTCAGGTGCTGCAGCTCATCACAATTGATTGGAAGATTCTCTCTTTTCTTTTCTTTTCTTTTCTTTTCTTTTCTTTTCTTTTCTTTTCTTTTCTTTTCTTTTCTTTTCTTTTCTTTTCTTTTCTTTTCTTTTCTTTTCTTTTCTTTTCTTTTCTTTTCTTTTCTTTTCTTTTCTTTTCTTTTCTTTTCTTTTCTTTTCTTTTCTTTTCTTTTCTTTTCTTTTCTTTTCTTTTCTTTTCTTTTCTTTTCTTTTCTTTTCTTTTCTTTTCTTTTCTTTTCTTTTCTTTTCTTTTCTTTTCTTTTCTTTTCTTTTCTTTTCTTTTCTTTTCTTTTCTTTTCTTTTCTTTTCTTTTCTTTTCTTTTCTTTTCTTTTCTTTTCTTTTCTTTTCTTTTCTTTTCTTTTCTTTTCTTTTCTTTTCTTTTCTTTTCTTTTCTTTTCTTTTCTTTTCTTTTCTTTTCTTTTCTTTTCTTTTCTTTTCTTTTCTTTTCTTTTCTTTTCTTTTCTTTTCTTTTCTTTTCTTTTCTTTTCTTTTCTTTTCTTTTCTTTTCTTTTCTTTTCTTTTCTTTTCTTTTCTTTTCTTTTCTTTTCTTTTCTTTTCTTTTCTTTTCTTTTCTTTTCTTTTCTTTTCTTTTCTTTTCTTTTCT
>NW_020799144.1:626341-648215 GCF_003259725.1 Athene cunicularia | reverse complement strand
CCTCTCCTCTCCTCTCCTCTCCTCTCCTCTCCTCTCCTCTCCTCTCCTCCTCTCCTCTCTTTTTCTTTTTTCTTTTCTTTTTTTTTTTCCTTTCCTTTATTTGCCTTGCCTTGCCTTGCCTTGCCCTGCCTTGCCCTGCCTTGCCTTGCCTTGCCTTGCCTTCTTCCTCTTCTTCCTCTTCTTCCTCTTCTTCCTCTTATTCCTATTCTTCCTCTTCTTCCTAACTGTCTAGGGGAGATTGGGTAGAAAGAAAGGTGAATCAAGTGTCTGGAAGGCAGTATTAATTTTAGGAGGGGACTAACAAAGGAAAATAGAGAAGGGTTGGTACAAAGTCATAATGGAAGATAGGGATAAAGCTTTGTGGTCTATATGTAATGCCTTTTGCTCTTATCTTAGAAACATGGATAGGAGAGGTCAGCATGCTTGCGTTTTAGTGTAAACAAAAGTAGACAAAGATAGTGCTTGTGAATCTTGAACTGTGAATTGCCTCACTTTCTAATTGTGAGAATTTTTAAATAACTCTAACTCTGCAGTGAGCTGTGCTTCATATTACCAGAGTTTGTTTTTATTACTTTAGCTATAACTTTTTTTGATCTGGGACCCACCATTTTTCCATTTGTTTGAATGCCATTTTTCTTTATGCACAAACTCTATGTTTTCATTATTCACATATTTTATGTTCCACTAAAATGAAGAGGAACTTAACATGCTCAAAAACTACTTCTGTCAGTGGTAATGAAGCATGCTCATGCAGACTCTGCACAGAGTTGTGGCACTGCTTTCTGCTTCGTGTCTCTTACATTATACAGGTCTAACTCCCTGTTCTAAAGCATGCATGTAATGTTTCTGTGTGCCACTGAAACCTGCTGCATTCTACCCCAAAGGTGGCAGCTTGTGACTGCCATTTTCCCTCTATGGGGAAGATTATGTGAGATTATTCAGATGGATTTTTTATCCTCTTATTTCTGTCTCCTGGGTCATGTGCCTGACATGACTAAAAGTAGATGAGAGGAACTACTCTGCAATTACATAGCATGTTCTGAGAGAAATGCATATGGTCCTCTTGAGGGGTTTGCTCTCTTACATAACACTGTGCTATGTACTGTAAATACATAGATGCTTTTGACCTTATTAGTGGCTTACTTTTGTGTGCCACCAAATCAAATCCTCCTTAAGCATCTGCAGAACGGACACATAAATTGTTAAATATTTGGGTTTCCAAGCATCTTTCCAAATGTACTGAATATTTCATCTGTCTTGTTATGTTATTGCTATTTGCCTTTCATTGGGCTCAGCAGCATGTATCTGGTCCAGATTTACCGCAGCTTAATACTAAAGCATCTCTGTGCCAACACTGTGATTTGCTGACTTTATAAATTATTAAAACATCTGGGTGCAGGAATATACTTCAGAGAAAGCTTTGCAAGCCTTTAGTATTAGCAATACTATGACAAGATAATCTGGGAGCTTTGGTACATTCAGGAATGCAGTTTGCTTGGGAACCCAAATGTGTCCGTGATCTGAACTGCAGTGAGAAGAAGCCCTGAACAGAATTCCCTGTTTAGGAATGAGGTATGGAAACAATGTGAGCTTTCCAGATTTGTGTATCAATACCTGCAGAGTGCTGATGGAGAGGAGTCCATGAAACCTTTAGGACAGAGAGTTGCTACTTCAAGCCCCCTGGCCCCAGCAGTGACAGACTCACCAGAGCGTGCTGCCATGCCCAGCTGCCTCAGGGCTGTGTGGTCAACTGTCTGAAGAGCAAGCAGGGCTAAGGGGAGCTGAGAGTCTCCAGATCCTGATGAGATGAGGGGATGCTCCCAAAGGGTGGAAATGTCTGAGGTGAAGAAGAAGACACAGCAGCATGCAGGGGAGAGGACAAAAAGGGCAGCTCCCTAGCTGAGAGTCACTGGGCTTCTAGCACATCTTGGGGTAGTATAAGGCCTTCTGTTATTCACTCTGCTGTTTGCAGCAGACATCTGTGGAAGAATGTGTCATTGCCATCATCCAAGCAAAAAGTAAGGCTGCTCAACAGAGTGCAGCTGTTCTGGGGACATCTGGATTTAAATCAGAATGGAGCAGCTTGTGCCAGGTGGCAACCTGCTGCTGGCCTGGCAGTGGTTTTGCTTTTGCAGTGTCTCCCTAGCTGATTTTCTGCCAGTGGGATCCTATGCCAGGAGCTGTAAATGTCAGAAGAGACCCAGCAGTAGATCTTCAGCTGGACTGTGGCCAAGTTTTCCTGTAATTTAGAACTGTTTTGACTGGTGAGGCGTATGAAGGGAATTATAGACGCCTAAGGAAAAATTGATGCAGATCCTAAGAGTCAGACTCTGGGGTGGAAAATATTGAATGTTCTGTTTCATATTTTGAAATATGATCCCATTAGTATACTGATTAAATGCCACATTAGATATTTAGTTTCAATATTAAAATTTTAATTTAATCTAGATTAACTATGGAAGCTATTTAATTTCTATATTTGGAATCTCTTCCCTGCCACATAACCCAGAAAGAGTTGTAGATGTGATATGCAAATTGAATTTCCATTTTTCTCTCATACAGCTGGACTACAGTTTTGAATGATGCGTGTAGTCAAGAAATAAATTAGTGCAATGTAAAAGGAATAGTTTTTTTCCCTTTTATATTTAAAAAATAATGAAGTTAGATGAGTTTTTAATAGAGGAGGCTGAATATCAGGAGGCCTGGAGAAAGGATAAGAGGGGTAGAGTGTGTCTGTTCACTGTAGGGTTATGAAAAAAGAGGACGGAATGCAAGTGAGAGATAATGTGCAATCAGATAAAAAAAAATGCAAAGCTAGCCAACTGCAGAGAGCATGTTTTCATGCTTTGGAGAGAAATATCTGTTTAAGTATTAGCCAGAGAGTTATGGAAATCCCTCTGAACCATGTACTGTGGCAAGCTTGCTGTCCTGTGCCTTTTCATAGTAACCCTATTTCAGTACATCCTTTTTGCTGCTCATTTCCTTGAAAGTGATACAGGAAGGCATTTCACTACTTGGCTGTCCAAACAACAAACTCTACTTGTCCTGTGTCCAGAAGGCAACTACTGGCTTAGTGCAGACCATCACATAGTAAGAGGTGCATTTGGTGTGTAACACTAAAAGACAATGCTCCTGGGTCTATTCTCAACTCCTGTGCGATGTGAACTAAAGCCTCTTGATGTTAACTGGGGATATACAACATGACTAGGAATAGAAGCTACAAGCCTGTCAGTCTCCCCTTGATTCCTGGGAAGGTGATGAAACAAGTGGTCCTGGAAACCATTTCCTGGCATGTGAAATAGAAGAAAGTCATCAGAAGTAGTCAGTATAGGTTCACCAAGGGAGTATTCACATATTGAAATACAGGAGATTCTGTCTGAATGTTAGGAAACACATTTTTACTGTGAGGATGACTGAACACTGCCACAGGTTGCCTAGAAAGTTTGTGGAATCTCCATTCTTGAAGATACTGAAAAGTTATCTGGATTTGGTCCTGGGAAACTGGGTCTAGGTAGACCAGCTTGAGCAGGATGGTTGGACAAGATGACCTCCAGAGGTCCCTTCTGACCTCAACCATGATATGCTGTGATTCTGTGAATCATGGCATGATCTGTCATAGGTAAATGTCCTAGCATTTCATGGTTTAAGCCCAGAAGGCAATTGAGTACCATGCAGTCACTCGCTCACTCCTCACCTCTGGCGGGATGGGGAAGTAAAAAATATAACTAAAGGCTCAGGGATCAAGACAAGGGCAGGGAGGAATGACCCACCCATTATGGTCAGAGGCAAAAACCAGACTCAGTTTGGGAAGAAAGAACATCAATTTAATTTGAACACCACCACCATCACCACTAAAATACCAATCACATCAGAGTAGGATAATGAGAAATACAATCAAATCTTAAAATCACCTTTCCCTTCTTCCCAGGCTCAGCTTTGCTCCCAATCTCTCTCTCTCCTCTCCCTGCAGCAGTGCAGGGGGATGGGGAATGGGGGTTGCAGGCAGCTCATTATTCATTGTTTCTGCCACTCCTTACTCCTCAGGGGGAGGACTCCTCACACTCTTCTCCTGCTTCAGCGTGGAGTCCCTCCCATGGGAGACAGTCCTCCACAAAGTTCTCCTTACCACAGGGCTGCAGCTCTTCATGAACTGCTCCGTTGTGGGTCCCTTCCACAGGATGCAGTCCTCCCAGTAACAGACTGCACCAGCATGGGCTCCACTGTTGATGTCCATGGGCTGCAGGGGCACATCCTTCTTCACCATGTTCTTCACCACAGGACGCAGGGAAATGTCTGCTCTGGTGCACCTTCCCCTCCTCCTCCTTTCTTCAGCCAGCCTCAGTGTTTGCATAGTATTTCCCTCACTCCTCCTCTTCTTCTCAGGTTCCCCTTCTTAAATATATTATTTACAGAGGTGCAACCACCATCACTGATTGGCTTGGCCTTGGCCAGAGGCAAGTCTGACTTGGAGCTGGGGAAGCTTCTAGCAGCTTCTCACAGGAGCCACATCTGTAGCCCTTCCCCTGATACCAAAATCTGCCACATACAAACCCAATACACATGTCACTGTCTCAACATATTCAATTTTAAGAATAAACATATTACCCATTTTGCAGAAGTACTATATTGGTGCACCAGCGAAGTGTTTTGAGACTAGGAGTACAAAGTTGCTGATAATAATATCTGTGCAGCTTTATTAACATTAAACCAAGATCTCAATGTGAGATTAAACCCTGTCAAATTTTCACTTCTATGCTTCTGTTCCCTGTGGGTCATCTTTGAGGAGTGTTAAGCAGCATTTGGGACTTTCTGGGAATGGGTATAGTCTGGTAGGTGTAGTCCTTCTAAATGAATAGCCTCACAAATTTACCCAGGCTTGTGGGGGACTGTCTTGATGGCCCTGACAGCCTCCTGTCATGTTCTCCTGTGGTCTCCCTGAGGAGAGAGGAGGGCCCTTGTACCCCCCCTCCCAATTCATATCTCAGGTCAATGTCCTCTGCTGACAGAAGTGACATACCCCTTCTAGGAAGCACATCCATAGATGTGATAGCCAGACAGAATGAACTAAGGGACTGATATTTTTAGAATCCAGTATTTCAGTGTTCCTTCATAAGAGGGGAGGAAATGGTAGACAGCTAACATTCAAAGACAAGTCAGGGACAAGGGTCTGGGTATCATGAGCTGTGAACTATGTACTTTAGTATGTTTAGGGCCTCACTGTTGACCTGACTTTTTCTGATGTCAACACTATTCTGGACTAAGTGCATTGGTTCACTATTTCAGAAGCATCTGGTGAGTTTATGATCAGAATATAAGGTCTTCTGGAAGTCAGTAAGGTTGCTGTTTCTAAATCTTTCAGCTGGCTTTTCAACTTACTCCTGTAAACTGTAAATGACCACGGGAAAATGAATTAACTTCTTGGCAGTTGTGTTAGAAGGTCAGCAACTGTGTCACTGAGAGGGAGAAGCTACATCAATTGGTTGTACACAGAAACCTCTGAATACTCCTAGGCCCTTTGCAGCTGCGCTACTGCAGATCGTATCTTATGAATTCATTCAGTGCCGACCCACTGACCCTGTTTATTATTCAAGGTTACATGACTGATGAGGACCGTATTTATTTGAATGCTGTTATATGTGAATTCCCCAAAGTCAGCCTCTCTTGCAACAGAAAAGAAAAAGTTACCTGTCTCTTCCCTGTGAGTAAGTGTGTTATGGTCAGGTCAATGCGCATTATGGGTAGAGCCCAGAGTGGCTATTGTATATCCTGTTAGATGGAGAAATACAACTTCTTGGCTTAGAATTTATCTCCTGGCAATCTGCAGGTGAGATAATGACACAACTGCTGGCAACACTGAGGAGTTTGTGTCAGAACAGCCGACCCAAAATTATTGTATCTGATGTATCAAAGACAAAAGTTGCCCGGCCCAAACCATCTGCCATCAGTTTAAAGCTGCATGGAGCTTTTATTTGATTTGGAGCTATATTCTTCTCTCTGTTTGTTTTCTAAACTATTTTCATTCATTCAATTTCTCTTCATCAAAAATATGTCCAGGAGTGCTTCTTAAACACAGACAGTAACTATCTGTGCTTTCTGAGCATGGATAAATCCAGTGACCTTTTGACCACAATTCAATTGAATAAGCTTCATAATGAGGTAAATCATAATAAACTTCACGTCCATTTGAAATAGAGATAATACACAATTACTGCAAAATATTTAATAGAGATATTCCTTTTTTAGTTTTTAAAAATGAACAATTTTCACTATTTCATAAGAACTATTATTTAGACACTGGGACAGGCTGACCTCTGTTGAGTAATGACTCATGTTTTGAGGACATTAAAAAATTGACTTTGAAACTGCAGAGAAGAAGATGAGTTACAAGTCTTTAAAGATCCCATGCCAGGTTTCTAGGGAAATTAACTCTCTCTTCATAAGGAGGAATCTGTCTGTTTTTTAGTAAAAAATGTAGTAAAGCCCTACAATACAAGTCACGTGATAGAAAATAGATTGGTGTAATCAAATTTGTCTAACAATCACATCAGGTTAAAGGTTTAACAGCAAACCTGTAACAAGGGCTGAAAGTGGAGGTCAAAGAGATTCTAGGTGCAGGGGGAGAAGGGTGGGGCTGTCATCTTGCTGTTACCAGTGAGAACAATTAACTATTTGAACATCTTAATGTAATCTTTTCCTCTCCTGAGGCAGTTTTTTATCCCTCTTTGGGGCTTCACACTGAGATGGAAAATGTTTTCAAAAGGTATGCTATAATTGAGCAAGGAATTTTTGGTTCACTAGTTACTTGTGGAATCTTGTATTGTAGAAGACATCATATCATAGTAATTTTTGAAACTGTGAATTTGATGAAAGTTTCCACTGAAAGTTAAAAAATGAGAAATTAAAAGCAGTTTTCTTTTTCTTGGGTCTTGCACAAAATTTTCTCTGGTATGGTCACCTGACATAAGTTTTGTCATGAAGGTAAGAGACAAAGATGAATTTGTCTAAAGAGTTGGTCTGTTGAGGGTTTGGATGGCTTACAGACATTAGATGACTAGGAAATTTGGAATTAGATTTTGGAAGCAGATATGGAAGATAATATAAGAAGAGTTAGGAATGCATGAAGCATTGTAATAGGGTTGACTGTATCTCATAGGTTGTGCCATATTGCATAGGAGAGATTTTTCTGTTTATTTCCTTTTGTGTAAGTCAAATCAAAGCCTAAAGGAAAGCATATCTGGGCTTTATACTTTCTTTAAAGTTAAAATCTCTTGACATATTCCACTTAAGAATTTAAGTATTTTTTTAATACTTTAAGTGCTTTTCTAGTATCATTCTTACCATAGTTCCTATAAATAAATAGTCGATACCTGAACTAGGTAACCCCAATGTTAACTTGAAAGAAAGCTGAGAGTTCACATTAGCTCCAGATAGGATGAAATTTATTTGTACAGTAATTACATTTAGGATTGGGGCTTTTATCACAACAAAGGTAATTCATTGATAGAGTTAGAAGAAGATTCTAAGTGGACGTTGAGGCACACAGGCTATGTGAAGTGGAGGCTTTCAAAAGCACAAAGTAATTTAGGAACATTTTCTGTTTGTGAGGAACTATACATAAAAAGTCCAGACTTTTACAAGATTGAAATGTGGCATGGGGATTATTTTACTTTGTATTTAGACATGTTTATTCCAATGAAAGCAGGTTGCGTGGATTCTGTTGGGGCAATACAAGTCTTGCCAGTACAATTGCTGTTATTCAGAAACAATACTGATGCAGGTAATCTTTTACATTTTGTCATATATATTTTCTACACTAGGAGAGTCTATCAGTATCTCTACACTAGCAAACCTTATCTGGTGTATGGTTGTGCTCCTAAAAGTTTTCAATATTTCTATTCCCTTCAGTATTTCCATTACCTACCCCTGGTTTTAGCGTCTCCTTGGGCCTCTCAAAGTGTGGCACTGAACTGTCATTTTCAGGATCCAACATTTTACTTAGATAAGTCTTGTCTTCAGCAGCAGCAGCTCTCAGGCAGGTGTGGAGGATTTACAGAGAATAATTGCTGGGCAGCTGCTGGGGCTGGAGCAAGAGAGGTGGCCAGGAAAATATCTGAGCTACATTTCTTGCACCTGTAAATTCCCTGCCTTCAAAAATGTCCTTAGTATCAGTGTCATAGGGGAGTTCCAGGAGATATTCCCTGCTTGTCAGCATTTGCCTTTTAAGGTTAAGCTCATACCATACAACTATGGTTATAAGAAGAAGTAATCTTTTTTTTTTTTTAATATGTTCCATGTAAAACTTAAGATTTCATTTAGATTACATATCAACATGCACTCTGCACAAAAAGGCTCCTTAGGGTTTTCAAAGAATTTTTGCAGTGTCATTAATTTACAGTTAAACTGATGGCAAAAGTGAGCGTTTGGTGTCCTTAAAGCTCCAAATGCGTCAGCTGTGTGGAACCTCCTCACTTGTCAGGGAGGACTTGACATTCCAGAAGCTGAATGCCCCCAGACCAGAAAGCAGGCATAAGTATTTCTTTTTGTTGTTTTATATCACATTTTTTTTAAGCCACTCTTCTTTTGACAAGGAGGGCCCAAACAGGCTTTTACTCTTGAACCTGTTGGTAGGCAATAGTGCTTTGTGTTTATTCACTCTGCCTCACTGACATGTTGAATGCTGCCTGGTGGGTGTCCACCACAGTGCCATTCATCAAGAGTCTCCTGGTCAGACCAACCAGTTCAACTTCATTGATACAAGAGAAACTGTCCAAACCAGATCATCCCTTTTCCTTCGTTTTGCATAGTACATCTTTTCTGGGGACTAAATGAATGGCTAGCAAGTATAATGGGAAACTGTATAAGCTACTAGGTTGCAAGCCAATATCTGATAACTAGAGCAGCAGTAGATTATTTATTGTCTGTTGGTTTCGGACTAAGTTTGTTGTAGTGTCTTGGCATTGATCTTAGTACACAGTTGCAAAATGCATTAGCAAAGGCATAATTGTTTAAACATCCATTAGAGAGCAATGAAACGCTTCACCAATTAACACAAACCTTGGTCAAAGCATGTCTTTGGAAAGAGCCTTGAACAGCCCTGGACCAATTCCTTCCTGGAGGAAGGGATCTGGACAGCAAAGGGCAGGCAGGTTTGTATTAGCTGGAGAATGAAAGCTTAGAGTAACACCATGCTCTGACAGCTCTTGTGTCGCAACTCTCTGAGCTGCATTTGTCAATGTGTGACCTTTTTAGGTTTTCTGCTCTGATGGAGAAAAGTACATCTCAATTCTGATCGCAGAATCAGCTGAACTTGTCAGAAAATTTTATCAGGAAATTATTACCTCCTGTGTATTTCACTAATAACAGAATGACACTTAACTGAATAGTTTAGAAGAGCAATTCTTCTAAAAGCCCTTTTGCCCACAGACATCTTCAGATTATTCTGTTTAAAGCTATTCAGGATTTTCAGTCTCTTTGGACACCATTAATTTATTTTCAGCAAATCCAGCTCTAGCTTCCTTGTCCAGGGATTTACACATCTTACTAATTTGTTTCTATCTGTTGGGGTGGCATGGAAGGAAGGATTTTGTCACTGATAAAATAAATAACAGACTGCAAGTTGTTTTTGTAAAGATCTGTAACATTTATTTTTGCAGTTTTATTCCAATATCTTGAACAATTCTTAGTTATACCACCTGAATAACTAAATTTGATGGGCTGCTCCCCTGTGAAAACTGAGAGACATCTTAGTCCAGGCACATATCACAATATATTTGGTTTTGACTTCTATTAGCTGTGTTATAGCTGAGTATTTATTATGCATCATAATAGTAGGATTTCTGCTGTCCCCTAGTGGGCAGTTCATTTCCTGAGTTAGTTTGTCCATTACTATTTCTGTCACCCTACCAGGAATTATAAACTGGCTTGCAGTTTGATTTACACCAGAGAACTCACACAAACCTAAAAAACTCAAAATATATTCCAGCATAAAACCTGAGCTCCTGATAAAAGCCTTATGAAATAACCAACAATTGTATTTTTGTAGCTTTAACTTTGAGGAACATGCCAGAGGCTAGGTGATGCCCTTTCACACAGGTTTACAGTGAGATAAATGCAATAAAACCTGGAAACAGCTAGAGAAAGCAGACACAGTTTTTATTGAAGCAATTAGTGACATTTTGATACTGTGCTGAATTTGCTTAACTTCAAGCATAGTTAGAGTGGGATACACCAGACAATATTTTGAGAGGGCAGGAGGGGCACAGAGAGACTCCCTCTCTTCTGCATCCTGATGTCAAACCAAGATTGTGCACCCAGACCCCATTACTTGATGGTTTAAAACCATTTTTGCACCAGCAGAGCTGAATATATGGCAACATTGACTGACGTGTGACATGAAGACTGCAGTAACTTCATGAGATGAGATTAAAAGGAGCTTTATGAGCAAGCCTTGTGACACAACTGGTCCCAATCCATACAACTGATCTCCCTGCTGCCACAGTGAGAGCAAGGCTCTGTCTGGCTTCAAGCAGTCTAAAGGTGAGGATAATTTATGAAGTCTATAAAGTGGCTGCAGAACAGAAATGGTTGTTGAAATGTAGTTCATGCATTAAAACTCATTTCAGGCTTTGAACATCATGATCTGCTTGGACATGATTTGAACAGGGGTTGGACTAGGTAACTCTTAGCAGTCCCTTCCAAATTTTTCTGTTTCTATTATATTTTGCTGTTATTTAGCTACTCAGTATCTCTGGGCCTGGCTTTGAGTCTTTATGTGCAAACTCTGACATACGGAGCTAATAAGCAGGATGCTGTCAGGTCAAAGTAATGATTAACCATTAAAAATGCAGATTTTTTTGAAAGATCTGAGCTGGCCATGTTTCCATTAGGTGCACAAGTATTCAAATTACAGTAGGGTTAAGGAAACAGTGGTGATGGTATAGTAGAATTTCTTGAATGGAGCTTTGTTGTACAACTTGCAAATAGGTGTGTCATACATATGTTATATTTTCTTGTACAGAAATCAGCAGCTCATCAAATTATTTCCAGTATTAATGGAAAAGTCTTAGCTGGAATTTTCAAAGGAACTTAATTATATTCAGGTTCAATGGAAGTTACACCTGAAGCTTCTATGAAGCTTCACTGAAATTGAGGCCAGTTTTGCAAAGAGGTTCTAGCCTAGAGGATAGTAGGTACCTGGCATAAAAGAGGAGATGTCTTAAGATCTTCCACATCAGAGGAAGTCATGTTATTTTAATTGAAGTCCTATTCCCTTATTAGACCAATGTGTAAACTGGTGTAAATTTGCATATAATGCCCAACCGGGGGCGGGACGCAGTTTGGGCAGGTACTGGTGTTTCCAGTACCTGCACACTGTGTGGGTACAGAGGGTCCTGAGAAGTTTGTGCAGGTGAAGTTACTCCCTTTAGTGTTGTGCACTGCAATACTGGAGCTGTAGTGCTTGCATATGAATGTTACATATAATATATAACATGTCTGCTGCAAATGTGGTTTTTTTTTTCATACACATCCCATTTTTGCTGTAGATTCTTTGATAGAGACATTAGGGTTGTTTTTGTTTTTTTTTTTTTTATTACTTCTTAATACCAAAAATGAACTTCATGCAAGGTGGATATAATGTTTTCCCTTTTCTAGCCGCATCAATAATAAATAAAAAATTCATTTATTCTTTGATTTCCCCATAACAGCACTGGAAAAAAACACCAGAAGCTTTCCTCATTTATCCACTGCTCTGTTGCTGATACAGAGCCAAATGCCGTCCTTATCTTTAAGTCAATGGAACAACTATGTGGATGAATTTAAGCATATTGAACAAATTACAAAAAATGATCTCTTATTTTGTTTGCATATCCGCACATGTTTTAAGGAGCAATAGAACAGAATAACAGATGCTTCTGTGCTCCTTTTTACAGTAAGTCCTTAAGGAAGCAATGAAACTATTTTTTTTTTATCCAATGCAACTAATATATTCATAACTGATTTTTACAATCCACTCTTGTATCCCCAATGGCTCATTTGCAGAGCTTAATGCAATTTCCAAAAGCTGAAAAATGTAATTCAGAGCAGCTTCCTGGTCTAAAATCACATTGATTCACTAATTCACTGTTTATAGATTCTTGTTGCAGACAAGGCAGTTTGTTGCAGACAAGACCTTTCTTGGTAAGTAAAATATAAACCAACTGAAGACCCCAATTCTTTAGCTGAAATAATCAAGGAAATGCTTAACCAACATTGCAACAGGCCTCAAGTACATTTTAAAACTGAAGTGTATGCTTAAATATTCTCCTAGAGTACAGAGACTTTTCTCAACTAATGCCAAGAACAGTTGAGAAGGGCTTGTCTACCAAGAAACCAAAGAAGACTAATTGTAATGCACCTATATTAAAATATGTTTAACTCTTCAGTGCATTTTTTTAATTAGGGGAATACAAGCCAAGAATCTCTGTTACACATATAAAACAAGCAACAGCAAAAAATGTAGTGAATATAACAAAGAAGTGACCATGAGAACACCAAATCATCTGTTTATTTATCTCCTTCAAAAATTCTCATCTGTGAGGCACTTAACACTCATGAACTACCTGCGTGTATTGCACAAGTTCATTCTAATGCTTGGGCCTGGAGAAATCTCCGTGTCCAAACCCAATGACCTAACGGTTTAAAGGCAATCATGAAAAAAAAAAAAAAAAAAAAAAAAAAAAAGCGCTGTTGGAGTTAGAAATTGTAGTTTTCTTTAAACAAAACTGATGCTTGTGACTTTTCTTACAGCTTACTACTTCAGAACCTGAATACTGCTGGTAAAAGAAAGTCCTTGGACTCTGTTCCCCACCCAGAATTTTGATCTGGTCCTGCCACCTCATTTACTTGAGCAGTCCAGTGACTTTGGTAGGATTGGTACATTATTCAAGCATGTCTTGCAACACCCTAAGATAAACATTACCTTCCTTTTTACAGATGAAAGACCAAGTCTCAGAGAGATCAGAAGGTTTAAGCAGTGCCATCCAAAGTCTAGCTGCCCCTTTGTCTGCTGTCTGAGCCAATCAGCACCTGAGATTTTGACTTTCAGGTTCCTCTGATGCCTGAAGAACTTCTCCCAGGCACATCTAGAGGCTCTTGGTTCCTGCTGCTTCATGGATCAGCTTGCACCTCAAGACTAAACCTCTCTGGATTCACAAACCTGCTGTTTCCTCCCCCAGCCTTTTTAACAGCCATTTCTCATGTGTTCCCAGAGACACCTTGCTGCATTAACTTCCACATAAAATGCAGGCTCTTTTTGCTGGAACAACAGGTGAGGCAACACCTTTGTCTTCATAGTTTGAGATGGGACGTTTGGTCTTAGTTCCAAAATGTACCTGAGACAGCTTTGATCTAACCACCAAGTCACAAGTTCTTTGGCTTGATGTACAGGTTGGGGAAAATGATCTAGCTCTCCACATGAAGCCATGTTGCTGGCAAAAAATTAAGGAGGAGAGTGTTGTAGGCTGAGAGCAGGAGCAGAACTACAGACAGGTGGTGTAGGATCTTCTCTGGGAATGGACATCCATGCTCCAAAGCCTACCTGTGCAGTTTCAGTAACTGAGTCTCTAATTTCCAGCTGATTCCCTAATGTTTAGTTTTAGCTTTGTCACAACTGTTGCTTAATTTAAAATGGAATACAAAACCAGCTTCTCCCCTGAAAAACAGCCCATAGTAGGTGTCTAGGGCACTTTTTGGAGAGATGTGTGGTTTGGTATCCTCAGACAAAAGTGAGAATTGGAACTGAGTCTTCTGCAGCCTGTAACTCATCTGAGCAGTAGAAAGACATATGGCATTGAGAAGAAGGGCATCCAAGTCCCAGAAGCAGTGATGGAGGCACAGGAATGACCGACCCATGGTACAACATAGGCAGTGAACACTCAGCATGGGCAGGATTTTCAGATACACCCTTTTGGACAGCATTGCCTTTCATGCTACTTTCAGCAGCTCCTTGCCCAACAGCCTGTCTGTTGTGCTTTCCAGTCAGAAGATGTCAATTCCCACAGGCATTTATTTGGAAACTGAACTGGGAACTGAGGATTTGTTTGCAGAGGTGAGAGATTTTATCTTACTGAGTGTCCCACTCCCATTACAGATCTGGACTTAACTTTCTTGTTTAGCGTAAGACACGAGGGTTTGATTCTAGAGAAGAAATGTAAAGATTAAAACCCCTGAGGCTCAATCCCTTAAATCTCACTTTCTGTAAGAGATTCAGAAGTCCTCCACGGGGGTGTGGGAGGTCTCCTCCACCCCAAGCAGGCACTTCTGCAGGCTGATGGCACAGGACATCTCTTCAGGGAAATTTGGCAGTGCGGGCCCTTCAACATGCAGTCTCTCAATTCAGCAACCAAATCAAATTAGTGGTTATTTTAGTTATAAATTATGCAAGCCCGGAATTTACCAGGGAAAGGCAGGCGGTGCTCCGAGCCTGTTCCCTGAGAAGCTGTAAAAGGCTTGAGAATAGCACCATCTCCTGGAAATGCCTCATATAGCTTTGCCTTTCTAAGTAGGCTGAATGCATTTTTTTCCTAAAACTGTCATTCAAATCGATAGTTTGGTTACGATATGCTCTACTGCTACCAGATAGTAGTTGGTCTAAAGTATTCCCATGCTTCGGCAATAACTGAACACCATGCACGTTTCTTCCAGTGTATCCTATGCAACGGTGAAACAAATGTGACATATGCATAGGGCAGTGTTGTCAGTGTAGAAGCTGAGGACATGCTGTGTTTGCCACAGGAGCATGCCAGGGTGCCTCAGAAGGCTAATGAAAGACTTTGGGCTAATAACCTGCAATTCAAGCTAAGTTTTTACAGTTTCTCTAATGCCTTCAGCTGAATGTTGAGAAGGGATGGGAGAGGAGAGGAGAGGAGAGGAGAGGAGAGGAGAGGAGAGGAGAGGAGAGGAGAGGAGAGGAGAGGAGAGGAGAGGAGAGGAGAGGAGAGGAGAGGAGAGGAGAGGAGAGGAGAGGAGAGGAGAGGAGAGGAGAGGAGAGGAGAGGAGAGGAGAGGAGAGGAGAGGAGAGGAGAGGAGAGGAGAGGAGAGGAGAGGAGAGGAGAGGAGAGGAGAGGAGAGGAGAGGAGAGGAGAGGAGAGGAGAGGAGAGGAGAGGAGAGGAGAGGAGAGGAGAGGAGAGGAGAGGAGAAAGATCAAAGTGTATTGGGTTTGCATGCGAAAGCCTTGGTAGTGGAAGGACTGCTGGGCTCCCATGTCCAATAGAGCCAACGCCATCTGGCTCCAAGACAGACCTGTTGCTGGCCAAGGCCAAGCCCATCAGCAATGGGGGTAGTGCCTCTGTGATAACATAGTTAAGAAGGGGAAAGTGTAACAGCAGCTGGAGAGAGGAGTGAGAATATGTAAGAGAAACAACTCTGCAGACATCAGGGTCATTGAAGAAGGAGGGGGAGGATGTGCTCCAGGCACTGAAGCAGAGAATCCCCTCCAGCCCATTGCTGACCACAATGTGGCAGGCTGTGCCTCTGCAGTCCCTGGGGGTCCCTAGTGGAGCATAGACCCAGCTGCAGCTTGTGGAGGACCCCACGCTGGAGCAGGTGGATATCCCTGAAGGAGGCTGTGACCCTGTGGAGAGCCTGAGCTGCAGCAGGTTCCTGGCAGGACCTGTGGTCCCATGGAGAGGAGCCCACGCTGGAGCAGGTTTGCTGGCAGGACTTGTGACTCCATGGGGACCCAGTCTGGAGCAGTCTGTTCCTGAAGGGCTGCACCCCGTGGAAAGGATCCATGATGGAGGAGTTCATGAAGATCTGCAGCTCATGGGTGGAACCCCATGCTGAAGCAGTGTAAGAGTGTGAGGAGGAAGGAGAGATAGAGGCAACATCTGATGAACTGACCACAACCCCCATTCCCATCTCCCTGCGCTCACAGGGGGAGGAGGTAGAGAAGTTGAGCCCAGGAAGAAGGGAGAGGTGGGGAAAGCTGTTTCAGGATTTGTTCTTATTTCCCATTTTCCTACTCTGATTTGATAGGTAATCGGTTAAATTAATTTCCCCAAGATGTTTTGCCCATGACAGTAACTGGGGAGTGTTCTCCCTGTCCTGATATCCACCCACAAGCCTTTTGTCTTATTTTCTCTTCCCTGTCCAGCTGAGAAGATGGAGTCATAGAGCAGTTTGGTGGGCACCTGGTGGCTAGCCAAGGCCAAGCAACCTCATTAACCGCTGATGTCACTCCACAGAGATCTCTCAGGATTGCCCTAGTGTAGCAGAATACTTAGCATTCCCTTATGTCTTCCTTGTACATGCTGTTCATGTCACAGCTTAGCACAGTTTCATAGTCAATGTATTGCACTACTGAACCACCTAACATCCAGAGGCACATTTCTTCTCTTAGCAGCTTTCTATTACAGCTAAAACAGGTTCTATCTAAGCTAAAACTTTAGAGTATTAATTACATCAAATGGCAAAAATACCTCACATGTAACAAGGGATTATAAATTCTTGTAGTTTGGAGTCTTAGCTGAAGGTAAGCTGGAAACTATGTATATTTCCTGTTAGAAACAGATTTAGGACTTTAACAAAGTATTTCTTGTCATAAATATAGCCTTACTATGTTCTTTCTGTGCCTATTCAGACTGCTGCATGAACATTTATTGTGAAGAAGAGAGAAACTGCAGTGGCTGCCTGGCTGCAGAGCAGTTATTAAATAGCAGAAAGTGTCCTGTGTGATCTCTGTGCCCTGGCACCCAGATGGCAAAATGGCCCCTTTGTGTGAGTTCTGCATGTCTTCCCATGCAGCATTTGTCGTTCTCCTACCCAAGTATTCTAATGGCAGTGTGTCCATGTCAGACATAGGGAAACCTGAAATGAGTACACTAGTCTCCTCAATGTACATCAAGATATTCAGAGAGCTAATGAGTGTTACCATGTGTTGCCCATTATTTGTAAATTCTTTCATCATTTTTCATTAGCAACCATTGGGACTGTCTCTTCTCAATTAGGGACCCAATTACGGACCTTTCAGTGTGAGTGATGGTGCATGGAGAGAAGTACATTAGAGATTCCTAGAGGGTGAGTAAGCAGAGGGGTGTGGTGAGTGATTCTGGTCATTAGGGTTTCTGAATGCTCTTGGCTTCGTGAATTCTCTTGCAGGGTATGTATAACTGGCTTGCTCTGAGATGGGGGAGACAGGAAGGAAAAGCAAACTGGAGGTTGAAGCTAGCTCTTTCTTGCATGCACTAAGAAAAAGTAGTTTATCTAAGGGAAGTGAACACTTACACAGACCAGACCTCTCCCTGGAGCTCCCTCCTGTCCCCAGACAATGGAGTCTGGTGAAAGGTGATTGATCTACAAACCAGTGCACCCCAAAAAAAAAAAAAAAAAAAAAAAAAAAAAAAAAAAAAAAAAAATCATCTTGGTGACAAAAGGAAAGCAGCTGGACTTCTTGTCTCTTGAGTATTGAAAAGCAGTCCCAGAGGAAGGTACTGTGCACCACATGCTTAAGTACACGGGTAAAGCTGGTGATATAAATGGAGAACAGTGCTTTCTGTTTGACAGGTGACCCACAGACTATGAAGTCACAAGGCTGCCAAGTGAGAAATGAGCTGAACAAGCCTGTACCCTGGATCACATTGTACACTATCCATTTGTAATTTCTATTATTGTTATTTATTTTATTTAATTATTAAACTGGTTTTATCTCAACCTAAGAGTCTCCCTTCACTCCTCCAATTTTTTACCCCATCCTCTGGGTTGGGGAGGGTGAGTGAGCAGCCACATGGTGCTCAATTGCCCTCAGAGCTCAAACTATGGCAGTCCTTTTTGGTGCCCACCATGGGGAACGAAGGGTTGAGATAAGAACAAATCTGATCAGAGTGTGTTGTTATAAGCATTCATTATATCAGCTTATCAGTTGCTTGTCATAATGTTGATCTATTGGCTCCTAGAGTCATGTCTTTCTTATAGTTGCGCTATGCAGCACCTCACTTGCCATGTATAGTCCCCTACTGCTGCTTATCACCATGGGATCTGGAT
The DNA here is from genome assembly GCF_003259725.1 of Athene cunicularia. NCBI lineage: Eukaryota > Metazoa > Chordata > Aves > Strigiformes > Strigidae > Athene > Athene cunicularia. The sequence goes on along the minus strand of NW_020799144.1, from coordinate 630,196 downwards.
TAAGGTTTTTCCTTTGCTGTAACACTAATTTATGGCAAACTAAAACTGTTAGTCCTGAGGTTAGTTTAGTATTTGTACTCAGCATGGTCATCACCTCTGTACTTTGGGTGTAATCTAGCAAAAAGTGTTAACAATTGCACCCTTTACCTCTTCTCCTTGGAGAGCCAATCAATGGGGAGACACCCTCCTGTCCTCCTCCAGGCCATTTGCAATGGTGATTAGGAATTCTGAATATTTTGAATATCCTTGGAATGTTGATGCTAGTGTGATCATCTTATTGCTAGGAGCCAGCATGTTTCTGCATGTGGTTCTGGTTTTGTTCAGGGTTAAACAGCTATTTAAGAGTATCAACTGGAGATCTACTTTGAGGCTGGAGAGTTATGAGTGGCAGGGTGTGTGGGATAGCAGGGGCAAGTACCTAGACCAGTGGGCACCTCCGGTGTTTTGGAACTTCAACCCTGAATAAGTGCAGAATCCCCCAAAACTACTAAAATATTTGGAAAAAGTATGCTGTCACCCTGGTAATTCCAGAGAGACACAAATTACTGCAATGTGTGCTGGGTCCTAGTGCATGCCTGCTGGGCCCTGTTCAACACTATTCACTACCCTCCAGAGGAAGAAAACGTCTCTGGATCTGATAGCAAAACAACAGGCACTGCAGGTGCTCCAACCCCAGCACCCAGCACTGCAGCCACTTCAGTCCCCATGACAGGTGCTGGAGCCACTCCAACCTCTGTAAAAGGTGTTGCAGCTAATCCAACCCTGACAACAGGCACTGCAGCTGAAAGAGAGAACCAACCCATGACAGTATCAGTTGCTCCCATACATAAGAAGAAATATACAAAAACCCCACCTCATATTCTAAAGGATGACAATGAACCAGGGCCATCATGGGAGCAGGAGGAAGAGGCAGAACCAGAGATAATCACTTGATCCTTATCCCTGAGTGACCTGCAAGACATGTGAAAGGATTTCAGCTGCCATCCAGGTGAGCACATTGTTATCTGTCTGCCTGCTCCAATGTTGGGATAGTGGAGACAGTACTATGGAATAAGATGGTAGGGGGGCTGGGTAGCTGGGATCCCTGTCTAGGGAAGGGGGCTTTGACAGGGATCACAAATTGTGATCACAAATTGGCCAGAAGGCAAAGATTTTGGAATGACACGTGCTTAAGAGGCCCCACCACATAATAAACTACTGGATAATGAGAAGTGATATGTCCTGTTTACTGACAGGTCCTGTCCATTGTAGGGAAACATCGAAGGTGGATGGCTGCTGTGTGGAGTCCCGCACAACAGGCCACAGAAGCTGCTCAAGATGAAGGAGAATCGAGGCAGTTGCAGAGGTAAAAGCCACCCAGCTGGCCTTGGGTATCACTGTGCAAGAAAGGTGGCCAGTGCTCTGTCTCTACACCGACTCATGGATGGCGGCAAATGCCCTGTGGGGGTGGTTACAGCAGTGGAAATGGAGCAACTGGCAGCACAGAGGTAAACTCATTTGGGCTGTGGAATTCTGGCAAGATATTGCTGCTCGAGTACAGAACATGGTTGTGAAAGTATGTCACATAGATGATCAGGTATCCAAGAGCTGGGCCCCTGAAGAACATCAGAACAACCAACAGGTGGATCAAGCTGCTAAGATTAAGGTGGCTTGAGTGGATCTGCACTGGCAACATAAAGGTGAAAAACTGCTTGCTCACTGGGCCCATGACTCCTCAGGCCATCAGGGAAGGGATGCAACAGATAGATGGGCTTGTGATTAAGGGATGGACTTAACCATGGACACTACTGCACAGGCTATCCATGAATGTGAGACATGTGCTACAATCAAGCAAGCCAAACAGTTAAAGCCCATTTGGTATGTAGAACAATGGTTAAAATACAAATACAGGGAGGCCTGGCAGATGGATTATATCACACTCCCACAAACTCGCCATGGCAAACTCTACCTTCTCACAATGCTGGAAGCAGCCAGTGGATGGTTGGAAACATACATTGTGCCCCATGCCACCAGCTGGAACTCTACCCTGGGCCTTGACAAGCAAGTCATGTGGCGGCACAGTACCTCAGACAGAATTGAGTCAGACTATAGGACTCATTTCTGAAATAGTCTCATAGACACTTGGGCCAAATAAGATGGCATTGAGTGGGTGCATCAGCTCCCCTACCATGCACCAGCCTCTGGGAAAACTGGACACTACAATGGGTTGCTACAAACTACACTGAGAGCAATGGGTGGTGGCACTTTCAAACACTGGGACGTGTATTTAGCAAAAGCCACCTGGTTAGTCAATACTAGAGGATCTGCCAACCAGGCCAGCCCTGCTCAGTCAATACTTCTAGGTACTGTAGATGCGGACAAAGTCCCTGTAGTGCACATTAAAAATATACTGGGGAAGGCAGTCCAGGTTATTCCTGACTCAGGTAAAGGTAAACCCATGTGTGGGATTATTTCTGCCCAGGGACCTGGGCGCACTTGGAGGGTAATGCAGAAAGACGAGGAAGTCCCATGTGTGCCTCAGAGATTTTATTTTAGGTGAAAATACATGATGAATTGAGCCATATGATATTAATTGCTAAACAACCCTGTTATTGCATATTGTCATTGCTGCAGTTGATATGTATTATACTAACAGCATCACATTGATATAAGAAAAAAAAAAAAGTGCTTTGATAGAGTCAGTACTGATTTCAGCAACTGGTGCCCAGCAGCTTCCTTGAGATTGACACCTTCAGCCTGCAGATCATGAGCGTGGACTGCGCCAGATACATCACCTATGAGGTCCAAATGTCGCAGAGACTACACGCCATTCCCCTGCTGTGACCAAGGTCACCCACTCCACTGACTGAGCCAACTCCACATCACCCCTCCCGCTTTAAATTTAGTCTGTCAGGACAGATGGAGCCTGAAGTTATGGACTAAACGAACTCCCTATGCATTCTGGAAGGATGGCCCATAAACTAGGGGAATGATACCTGTGTGTATACTTCTAAGACCAGGGAAAGGGATGGTAATTACTTAGAATGTGTTGGGAAACATGGAACCTGAGCATAACGTAAATGGTATGGAATAAGGGGGAAGACTGTCCTGGTTTCAGCTTGGATAATTTTTCTTCTTAGTAGCTAGAATAGTGGTGTGTTCAATATCCTCTTATTGGGGGAAGGGTGAGTGAACAGCTGTGTGGTGTTCAGTTACCCTCTGAGTGGGGGGCGGGTATAAATACTATACTATACTATACTATACTATACTATACTATACTATACTATACTATACTATACTATACTATACTATACTATACTATACTATACTATACTATACTATACTATACTATACTATACTATACTATACTATACTATACTATACTATACTATACTATACTATACTATACTATACTATACTATACTATACTATACTATACTATACTATACTATACTATACTATACTATACTATACTATACTATACTATACTATACTATACTATACTATACTATACTATACTATACTATACTATACTATACTATACTATACTATACTATACTATACTATACTATACTATACTATACTATACTATACTATACTATACTATACTATACTATACTATACTATACTATACTATACTATACTATACTATACTATACTATACTATACTATACTATACTATACTATACTATACTATACTATACTATACTATACTATACTATACTATACTATACTATACTATACTATACTATACTATACTATACTATACTATACTATACTATACTATACTATACTATACTATACTATACTATACTATACTATACTATACTATACTATACTATACTATACTATACTATACTATACTATACTATACTA
>NW_020799144.1:606299-626291 GCF_003259725.1 Athene cunicularia | reverse complement strand
GTGTATAAGAGACAGATACTATACTATACTATACTATACTATACTATACTATACTATACTATACTATACTATACTATACTATACTATACTACACTATACTACACTATACTACACTACACTGTACTGTACTGTACCGTACCATACCATACCATACCATACCATAACATAACATAACATAATATAAACCACAACAAAGATGGATTAACAATGGGAAGTTTGAGCTCATTCTCATATGCTTTTTTGATATGTAAAATGAGATGGTCTGAATGTCCACATAAATGACTGACTTCACACCAAAAAAGTATCTCCCTGTTCCAACGCCTATGTGTATGAACACCAATGAGTAATATTCTTTCCCTCAGCACAAGGAATATAATTTTAAAATCGGTGCAGTATCTCAGAAACATAAAATGTCCTTTGAAAAAATGTAAAATCTACAAGCGGAAGCAAAGTTCAACTTTTTTTTTTTTTTGTAATCTTTAAAAAACTTTAGATGTCTCCATGTCTTCCCTGGGGAGAAAAAAAAAAAAAAAAAAAAAAGGCCCCTATTTTTCTCTACTGATTCACTCTGGTTTAGATGACTGAATTCTGCCTGTCTAAATTCTGCCCTACAATTCCAGCCAGATAGGATGTTAGAAGCTTCTCATCCTAAACTGATACTTGTCTTCACAGTGGCCTGATCCTCCAGCTTCAGCAACTGTGTATGGGTCCCCATTCAACAGAAATACAGTATCAGAGCAGTCTGGTCCTCATTCATTATAGTACACAAGAGTTTTTGTAAGAGGAGAAATTTTCGCTGGGACTAATGAGCTGAGTCTTAACTGCACTGGAACTAGGACAACATTTCAATTGCAGCATAACTGACTGAGGCAAAATAAGGATATTCTCCTCAGGTCATCCTGGACCTTTTGAAATGATCAGGTATGTGGATGCCACTACTTCATAACTGTACAGTGGGGTTATTTGTGCAGTTCAATCTGTGGCAATTCTTTTGATTTCAATTATAGCTTAATAACAACTTTGCATATACAAATACAAAATTTCTAGTAATTTGTTTACTCTTTCTGGAATTGCCAGAGCCTCTCAGAGATACAAGTGATGAGGAATTATTTTTCCCCATTAAAAATTTCATATTTGGATTCTTTTTCTTCTGAATTGGAATGAGAAGCAAAACTGTGTCTGAGTCAAAGCATTTTAAGACTGAGGTAAGATTTTATTATTATAAACGAATTAAAAACTCTTTGGCTGCAATGAGGTGAAAACAATGTTCTTACAATGTCAAAACCTTGTAACAGGAAGAACACATCTTGTAATCTAACAGAGGTGAAGCCATCACAGCTCCATTCTTCCATGTCCAACCAGGAGTGAGGCTAAGCATGTAGTCTCAATAGAGTCACACAGAGAAACACATAGACAATACACATAACTGGCTACACTGATGAAAATGGACAGAAAATGCTCCACTCACAAAGACACAAGCTGCACCAATGGTCTTGTCCTGCTACCTCCTCTATCTCCTCCTGCTACCTCATTCATCAGGATGAATGTCTGTTGGTGGGAAATGTATAACATCATAGAATCATAGAATCATAGAATCATAGTTTGGGTTGGAAGGGACCTTAAAAGTCATTTATTTCCAACCTCCCTGCCATGGGCAGGGACACCTTCCACTAGATCAGATTGCTAAGCCCCATTCAACCTGGCCTTGAACACTGCTAGGGAGGGGGCAGCCACAGCTTCTCCAGGCAACATGTGCCAGTGTCTCACCACCCTCATATACATTAAAGAATTTCTTCCTTATATCTATCCACTCTCTTTCAGTTTAAAACCATTTCCCCTCATTCTGTCACTTCACACCCTGATGAAGAGTCCCTCCCCATCTTTCCTGTAGCCCCTTTAAGTACTGGAAGGCTTATATAAGGTTTCCCCAGAGCCTTTTTTTCTCCAAGCTGGACAATCCAAACTCTTTCAGCCTGTCCTCATAGGGGAAGTGCTCCAGCCCCCTGATCATCTTTGTGACCCTCCTCTGGGGAGGACCCACTTGAGCAGGTCCATGTCCTTCTTATGTTGGGGACCCCAGAGCTGGACACAGCACTGCAGGTGGGATCTCACAAGAGTGGAGGGGAAGAATCACCTCTCTCAACCTGCTGGCCACACTCTTCTTGAGACAACCTCAGTTGGCTTTCTGTGCTTTCTGGGTTGCAGGTGCACATTGCTGGCTCATAGTCAGTTTTTAATCCACTAGTACCCCCTTCTCACATGGCTGCTCTCAATCCACTTATCTCCCAGCCTGTATTTGTGCTTGGGATTGCCCTGACCCATGTGCAGGACCTTGCACTTTGCCTTATTGAACTTCATGAAGTTTGCATGGGCCCATCTCTCCAGCCTGTCCAGGTCCCTCTGGATGCCATCCCTTCCCTCCAGCGTGTTGACCGCACCACACAGCTTGGTGTCGCTGGCAAACTTGCTAAGAGTGCACTCAATGCCACTGTCCATGTGACTGACAAAGATGCTGAACAGTACTGGTCCCAACACTGACCACTGAGGAATACCACTTGTAACCATTCTCCACTCACTTGTCACTGCCCTCTACTCACTCATCACTGCTCTCCACAATCCCCAAATAAATTGTGTTTGCCTATAAATATAAACTATATTTTGCTCCAGTAACTGGCTGAGACCCCCAGTAGCTGGTCCTGGATCCTCAGTTTCCACAGTTGATAGCACCTGTACACACAAGCCTTCAGTGCCTGCAGCCTCACTCAGATATAAGCACACTATGGATCCTCCAGTAGGTGTCACCTGGATTCTCTTGTCTCCAGTTGCCTCACACAGACACAGAAACATACAGATGCAAACAGGTCTCTTAGTTGACCCAGCCCACACGGTATGGCCTGGACCCTTGATCCCTCCAGTAGCCAGCTCTTTTTGTGGTCTCACTCTTGAGATGCATGCACTCCTGGCTACCATGCCATGCCTGCTTGCCGCCTAGTCCAGCATCATCTTTGCTAGTGCTCGTATACTTGCTCATACACCTGCACTCATGCCAATCACTCGTACCATGGATGGGTGGACCCTGTGACAAGTGGTCCCTGCTCAGGTTTCTGCCACACAGATACACATGCCCACACATGCAAGCAGAATAGAGGGTCCTCCAACCAGGAAGTCACTTAGAAATGGATTTTAGTGAGAAGATAGGTCAGACTGTGGTGACCAGGCACAGAGCACAGCCAGAAAACCATGTTGAGCAGCAATGTGTTTAGATGTCACCAAACCTTTTATCCCCTTATCACTAATACCCACACTTGTTCCTCCCCAAACCACCTTGATCCCTTGCTTTCCCCATGTTTTGTTTCTTCCTTAAATAAACATCCTTCAGTAAGTGCTAAACAACCCTCAAATGGTCTTCCCTGTATCACTCTTGTGGATTAACCCTGGCAGGCAGCTGAGACCCACACAGCTGTTTGCTTGCTGTCTTCCCTTCCTCCCCCCACATGGGATGGGGAGAGAATTAGAAGAATAAAAGTCACAAAACTCATGGGCTGAGATAAAGACTATTTAATAGGTAAAGCAAAAGTCACAGACACAAGCAAAGCAAAATAATTAATTAATTCATTCACGACTTTCTATCGTCAGAGAGGTGTTCAGCCATCTCCAGGAGAGCATGCATAATGGTGACTTGGGAAGACACATGCATAACCCTGAATATCCCCCTCCTTCTTCTTTCTTCTTCCCCCAGCTTTTTATTGCTGACACCATATGGTCAGGGATATCCCCGTGATTAGTCAGGGTCAGCTGTCCAGGCTGTGTCTCCTCCCAACTTCTCATGCACATCCACTCTACACACTGGCAGGCCTGTGTGAGCAGCAGAAAAGGTCTTGATGCTGTGTGAGCACTGCTCAGCAATGACAAAAACATCCCTGTATTAACAGGAGTGTGTTCAGCACAAATGCAAAACATAGCCCCATACAAGCTACTGTGAAGAAATTCAACTCTATCCCAGTTAAAACCAGTACAATTCCATAAACTGTGTAGCCCTAGGCACTAACTCCCTCAGCCTGAATGGTGCTCCAGAGACCCTGTATGTTGACTCACTGTGATAGTGTCACCTCCAGCCCATGGGTCTGATAGGCCTCCTGGGACAGCCCTGGGAGGAGATGGGGCAAGGGCTCTCTCTCTCTAGTGGGATTACTAGGGCTTCCCTGCCTGGTACAGTGCCTCTATACTCTGTGTGTGGGTGGAGATGTGCATTTTATCACATAACCTAACAATACATACAATAAATATCAACTAAATAAAAGTTCTAGGAAGATTAAACTTTTTTTTTTTTTTTTTTTTTTTTTTTTTACTTTATCATGATATTGTGGGGGGAAAAAATGTATGGGTTCTGCCCAAAAAATTATTAAAATCATCAAAGTATTCCCATTAAATACTTGAGTTTCAACAAATATGCACTTACCACTTAGAAAAAGTTATGTGCAGATTTTTGTCAGTGAGCTCTACAGAGCATCATGTCTTTCTTGCTTTGGGTTCCTATTTGGAATTTATCTGTGTAATACCTTCCACTGAAGTATTTTGCCTGTTTTGTAACTGATAGCATGAATTAAAGTCAAATTGACAAATATGCAAAAAATAACATTTCTCAGAAAAAAACCAAAAATCTTACTGAAGAATCATTACTTTTCTATCTGGATAATATAACTGTTGTTTGTGCAAAGAGTATAAAATAAACAATTAAAACAAATACAGCTCCTGGTCCTGCAGGAACGTACATAAGTACTTAATTACTTACCATTATTCACTCTGAACAAATAGAATGCTAAACAGGGGTAGTAAATCTTGACTTGCTCCTAGTAATCAAGAAAGAAGTTGAACTTGTTTAGCTTGCCATAAATATTGACTACAGAACAAATATGCCTAAAGATTATCCTTATCTTAAAAAGAAAAACTAAATTCCTTTGACTGTAGATAAATTGAGGTTTAGAGTTCCTGATCACAAATGCTCAAAATCAGAAGAGTTTCTTGTAGATCACTGCTCTCAGAAAGCTGAAAAATCCTCCTTGGCAGGTGGTGAGATCTGTCTTTTCCCAGCTGAGGAGGTTCTATTCAAAGCTTTCTAAGAGTTTGTCCTTAAAAAACAAAAGACCTGAAATAAAGTTACAGGTATTATGGCATTTTAAGGTTCAGAGTCACTTACCCAGCAGTCTCATTTCATTCTATATTTATGTTTGCTCATCCTCCTGAATGTTTGATTTTTGTAGGGTAATAATCTCGGACATATTTGGAAATGTCAAAGGATGTGTGTAATTTGAAGAGAATGGAACATGACTGGAATTCAGGTTGGCACCTTCAAGACTGAGTCACTGAGCCCACTGATTTGCGGAGAAATCACTGTATAACTTTTGGAGTTTTAAAGTGGGTATGTTTATTCAGCGCTGGACGCATGGGGGATCGCTCCACCACAAGCGTGCGCATCGTTTGCAGCTCCCGTCCAGCTTATATGTTACAAAGTAGTGCATATTCATAGAACGCCTATACATATACATAGCCTATCCCCGCCTCCCCTCGCTTCTCATGGTAATCAGGTCTCCTCCTCTTGTGCCAGTTCGATGAGCTCTTCAAGCTCTGGGCTGGGGTTGCAATCTCCTGGGGAGGGGTCGTAAAGATGAAGTACCTCTTCTTCCTCTCTGATGAACTTTTCACCGTGTCGCTCTGCGCAGCCTCAGTTGTTCTCTGGCTTTCTTCCAGGCCAGATTATACTGGTGTTTTGGATAGTCTGTTCTTCAAAGACTAGGGGGGACTTCTCTTTGGGCTAGGAGATAATTGCCTAGCAACGTTATCAGTACTTGGTATGTCTTTTTCAAACAGTCCCATGCGCAGGCCTTGCACCATCAATCTAAGATTGTTTAGACTCCCTGTCTCACCCACAGCCTCTACGTACCTGTGAAGACTTGGGAAACTTCATAGGGCATCCCAGGCTGGAGTATTCCTCCATTGTTGTGCTTCAGACACTTTCAGACCTGCTAAGCTGACTTAGCAAATGGCTTGTAAAGATACCATAAGTAATGTGGTGCCAAAAGAAGTTGTTCTGCAGTATGGGAGAAAGGTCTTAAAAACTGGGGAGTGATTCTAGCAAGCAGAAGGTATAGTAGCAACAGAATGATCAGTGGACCTCAGACAAAGCAGATGTCAACAAATTTAGGAAATGTCAGAGAAGAGCTCTTTGAGAGTGATGGTAAGAGGAACAGGCACTGTCTTTGGAAAGGAGGTGCTCCAGGCACCAGAGCAGCCCGTGGTGAAGACCATGGTGAGGTCTGCAGCACATGGAGGTTAGCAGTGAAGCAGATATCCACCTGCAGCCTGTAAAGGGCCCCATGCCAGAGCAGGTGAATGTGTCCAAAGGAGGCTGTGACTCTGTGGAAAGCCCACATTGCATCAGGCTCCTGGCAGGACCTGTGGTCCCATGGAGAGGAGCGTACGTTGGAGCAGATTTGCTGGCAGGACTTGTGACCTTGCAGGGGACCCAGTCTGGAGCAGTCTGTTCCTGAAGGACTGCACCCCATGGGAGGGACACATGTCTCCCTGAGCTGCTGTGGTGGAGGAGGTAATCAGGAGTAAAAAGCTCAGGAAGAAGGGAGGGGTGAGGGGAAGGTGTTTATAAGATTTGGGTTTATTTCTCATTATCCTACTCTGATTTGATTGGTAATAAATTAAACTAGTTTCCCCAAGTTGAGTGTCTTACCTGTGATGGTAATTGCTGAGTGATTTCCCTGTTCTATCTCAATCCATGAGACTTTTGTTATATTTCCCTCCCCTATCCAGCCAAGGAGGAAAGTGATAGAGCAGCTTTGGTGGGCACCTGGCATCCAGCAAGTGTCAACTCACCACACCATGTTTCCAAGAGAGGACTTGCTGCTATTAGATGGAGAAGAAAGAAAGAAAAAGATGTAGAAAAACCTCCTAGGTTGACAGACAGCCTCTCTGTCCCTCTTACACCCCCACCAAGGTCTTAAATGCTTATCTCTGCAACCTTACCACTCTTGTCCATCACTAGAGCTGAGGTGTGTTTCTTCATAACAATTGGTGATTTTTTGGCCTTTATTGTGACTTTTACTTCTGCAAAACAGACTTCCCTACCTGTTGTCATTTAAGTGCTTCCTCTTCAGAGTGCTTTTGAGGGAGGTTCCCCAGATTTCCAGACAGAACTTCAGAAATTCTCCCTTAACATCTCCCCAGCAAGTCCTCACTCTTCTTCCTCACAGACAATGCTATTTGATAATGACTGCAAGAAATTAAGACTTGAAATTTGCATACATTCACTTCAGAAACACGATGCAGTAGCTGCGCTCCTCACACACACACTTCCTCTCGGGTGGGAGAGTGTAGTCATGGTCACACAGCAGAGAGTGCCAATGCCATTGCTGTCCTGTTCATCAGGATGTACAGACTCACCCTCCCCAGTCATAGGCGAATCAGCATACAGAAAAAAGTGGTATGTAGGGAGAGTGGCAAGTGAATTTTTAAAGCAATTTTTGCTGTGAATTTTGTGAATAAAAAAGCAGAAAATAATTTCTTTCTGAAAATGTGGCTGTCCAGTAGTGAGATCACTGCCTTTCAAGTAAAAAAATACCTGAACAAATAAAGTGCTAAGAATTTATCAGAACAGTTACCAAAATTGTGTTTTGTGGTAATATATACCTGTAGATATCTGAGGATAAAAGAAAGCGCATGCTGTTTTCTAACTCTTTGACATTAAGAATGTGTTCAGAAAGAACAATGATTTTCACTCTTTCCCACATTGCAAGCTTCTGCTTTGCAATATTCACTTCCATATAGAAAAATTAAGTCTGAGGACAGCAAATTTGCTTTTTTTTGGTTGTCCTTCAGAAATCCTACAGAAATTGTCACAAGTTCATGAGAATACATATCCATGTTAAAAATCACTGTATTTGAAAAGTGAAAAGATTAGGCTGTATATGTTTTTACCTGCAAAAGCATAGTATAGGCAATATTCCTCTCACATGCACAAGAACCTATGGTTCTTCTGAATGTACTGAAGCTATGGGATGAAATCCTGGCTTCAGGATTACTGTTTGTGGTAGTTTGTGTATGGCATTTTAGGACAAAATGTGTTCTTGCATTTTCTCCTCTGCCATAAAATTTTAATCTTGCCATAGACAGGTAACAGTCTTATCTATTACCGGAAGACAGTTCTTGTTCAGAGAACTGACAGCCTCATGATAAAAAAGAAAGCACGAGGGTTTATGGGCTGACAGGAGAAGCACAAGGTAATAAGGACACAATAGTGACCAGCCTTACAAGAAGTGATTCAAGCCTATCAGTGGTCTGCATCTACCCATCTGCTATCAAGTGTTTACAGCTATCACAGACAAAAAGAGCTTTAAGAAAGGATTTTAAGGAAGCCATGGATATCTGCTTTGGTATTTACTGAAAAAAATCTCTAAAGTACAAGGCAAGTGTATGTATTTATGCCAAAGGTAGGGTAAAAGTGCAGTAGAAACTTGTTTTGTTTTAAAAAAATTAAGGGGGAAACCCCCTCAATTATCTTGTACTCATCACTGGGTAAGGGTATTCTCATGGGTAATTACTATAGATTAGTTAAATTCACATCAAGAACTGCTTCACACTAACTTGTTCTTGTCACTACACATCCAGATAAGACAAATTGAATTTACCTACCTTAACTCTTTCTGCTCTTCACAATGTAAGTGATATCTTGTAAATTTGATTTAATTTTTTCAGTGCAATTTAACTGCAAATTTTTCTGTATGTGTCTTTTCCCTCTTTCTTCCCATGTGTGCCCTGCACAGAGCCTCTCTAACTTCTGAAGATTGTAACTAGTAAATGTCTGGTTAACTTTTTGCTGCACAAAGCAGATGGAATGGCTGTAGTATTTAATTTCACACTAGGAAAGCTATGAAGGGCCATAGGCCTTAGGGCCAGCAGGAGCAGTAAGTCATGGGGCCAGCAAGAGGACAGAGGCCACAAGGCCAGGTTTCAAATTAGCTGCATAATAAGGGTGTTGTACAGGGAGGTGGAGGAGTAGAGGATATGCATACTGGAGAGGCCAGACTACTGATTGTAGGCAATCCTTAACAGTGGAAGAAGTGAGAGTGAAACAGTAAAGAATATATATTTTTGAGCAAGTAAATTTGAATAGTCTTAAAATGATAAAACTGTTTTTCAGCCTTTGTGAAGTGTATTGTCTTGGGTTGCTCTCTGGCGGTAGAACCCTCCTAGAGAACTTTCTACATCTACAATTCCAGGTGGCAACTTCTTTAAACCCACTTACTTACTGGTCTCTGCATTACTAATGCTCTTTTGCTATGAATAGCAGAGCTGACATGGTTAAAGGCCTGCACACTGTATACACATTAACATGTGTGCCTGTGTGGCAATCACACATCTGACTGAAATATTAACACAGCACAGAAGGAGGTCTATATTGGTGGTTTACAATGCAGTTCCACTTATATGAGGTCAGAAGATCTCTGTATCTATGATATGAGTCCTCAAAACAACGTAAAGAGGAATTATCCAGATTTTATTCTCACCTTCACTTTTTTTTTTTTTTCCCAAGAGAGAAGGCTTTCTATTTGGCTCACTTATAGGACCTTTGGTTTATTTATAAATGCCCATTCTGTACTTTGGGAGTAAGAAGATTTTGTCAAGAAATGGAAGATGGAGATGAAAGAAGCTTACACAATAATCCCAAAATACTCCAAAAATCTTCAAATCCTGGTAAAACTTACTATAACCACATAAAAATGTCTTCTTACCAGAAGACAAAACATAGTGTCTTTGAGAGAGTAGGGGCTAGGCAAAATAAGTTCAGAGTGGAAAAACAAAACTCATACAGTACTTTGGAGGGAAAAGGGTGATTTCAGGCTATGACACTGAAAATTGAGTAAGAGGTGTTAATTTAGGAACTGTTAGTTCTGTTACATGCTGTTGGATTCTGAAACTTCTGATGACAGAGAAAAAATCCTTTTGCATGTGGAATAAGCTGACCAGGAGGGGAGACACTTCTAGTTTTACTACAGAAATATAAGAGAGAAACAAACTTTGTTATGTGATTGTGGATGTACTGGGTTTGTATGGCAAAGTTTGGTAGTGGGGGCCCTGCAGGGGGTGGCTTCAGGGAGAAGATGCCAGAAGCTTCCCCTGTGTCCGACAGGACCTGCCATTGTTCAAGGCTCAGTTAAACAGTGACAGTGGTAGCCCCTCAGGGATAATGTATTTAAGAAAGGGTGAAAACTGCTGCTCAAGAGCAGCTAGGAGAAGTGAGAGTATGTGAGAGGCTATGCAGAGACCGTCAGTGAAGAAGGAGGGGAAGGAGAGGAGGAGGTGCACCAGGTGCTGGAGCAGAGATTCCCCTGCAGCCTGTGGTGAGGACCTTGGTGAGGCAGGCTGTGCCCCTTCAGCCAATAGAGGTTGTGGTGGTGCAATACTTACCCCTCCCTGCCCTCCCTGTTGGGCTGCTTGGTGCCAGGTGTGATTCCATCCACATTCTCCCAAGCCATACACCAATCTGTGGAAATAAGGACTGATAACCTTGAGAAGCCTGGCTCCTGCCCGCCCCCCCCCCAGTTGCTTGGAAAAGGTTATAATGGCCCATCATCTCCTGATGGCCTGACACACCTGTGCCTAGGATGTGATCAGATGGAACAATAACAGGGGTGCATGTTATTCAAATTCTTGTGCAACTGCCCGAAGGCACCAGATAGTATTTGACAAAAGTCAATTATCTTGGATCCTATAAACTGCGACCATCAGAGAGACCCTTTGAGCTCTCCTGGATCACAGCGGGCCTGTGACCAGCATCTCCCCTGAGTAGGGACGCCTCTCAGGTGTTGTCTGCTCCAGACGGAAGGCCAGGGCGAAGTCCCCCCGCTCAAGTCTCAATTATTGCCCGTTGAGGAATGCCAAGGCATTGTGAGTATTTGCTCTAAACTTGAGAGGGAAATTTTCTTTGAGCTAGCTTCTATTCCACCTGTTTATTGGTGGGGGTGTGGGGGTATGTACCCTTACCCTTGTTCCTGTGTGTTTGTCCCTTTTGTGTTCCCTTTACTGAATCCAAACCCCTTTGTTCCTGTATGTATATGTCTGTTTTGTGTATGTGCATGTACATATGTTGTAATGGTTTAAGCCCTGCTGGGCCGGAGAGCACGTTGATGTTGCCCCTCTCCCACCCTCAGCCAGTCAGGCTGGAAGTGAGACACAAACCCGGGTTAAAATAAGAAGAAATTTAATATAACAGTGTGATAAAACAATCTGAACAACAACAGTGGCAATGATAACAACAATAAACAGCAATAACAGTGAACAAGACAAATGATATACAGAGAAATACCGCTAAATGGTCACGGAACAAAGCTGACGCGTGGGTACCACCACCAAAAAGCCAAAGGAAAGTAAAAAGATTTCCACCCCTGGACCTGACTCAGCATGATATGAATAACCCGTCTGGAGATCCCTTCCCTGTCTCTCTCTGCTGGGGAAACCTAACCCTATCCTAGCTGAACCAGGACATATGTGTATAAATTAAGGTACCGTTAAGTAAGTTAGAGTGAATATTGTCATTTTAGAACCTAAGTCACTTTTTTTCTGAGTTATTTTGTATTGATAAATAGTTGTTAGTTATTAATACATCTAGATTATTTTTCTAAATCATTACTGTGTCAATACTTTCATCCATGACAGAGGTTAACGGTGAAGCAGATATCCACCTGCAGCCCGTGGAGGACCCCACAATGGAGCATGCTAGAGGAGTTTGTGAAGAACTACTGCCCATGGGAAGGACCCACATTAGAGAAGCTCATGAAGGATTGTCTCCCATGGAAGGGACACCACACCGGAGCAGGGAAAGAATGTGAGGAGGAAGGAGAAGCAGAGCAATGCATGATGGACTGACTGCAAACTCCATTCTCCATCCCCCTGTGCCACTCAGAGGAAGGAGGTAGAGAAGTCAGGAGTGAAGTTGAGCTTGGAAAGAAGGGGGAGTGAGAGCTGGGGGAAGGTGGTTTTAGATTTCTTCTTTGTCTTTCTCATTATTCTACTCTAATTTGATTGGCAATAAATTAAATTAATTTCTTTGAGTCCAGCTGGTTTTGTCTGTGACAGTAACTGGTGAGCCTTTTGAGCTTTTGTTATATTTTCTCTCCCTTGTCCAGTTGAGGAGGGGGAATGATAGAGCAGCCTGGGGCATGTGGTGGCCAGACAAGGTCAACTCACCACAGTGCAACACAGACATAAGTCACATGGATGGACCTAGTATCTCATCAATAGAGATGTCAAGATGACATCACTTTTACTAGAGAGAACATGGCTCTCCAAAGGAAGCCAAGGATGTATTTGTCCATGTGTGGAGGGTGGTGGGAGAGGTTAAAGAAGAGAAAGCTGGAGGATAGATGCACCCGACATGGCTGCTTGATGTGCTCTAAAAGAACCTGTCAGTAAAAGGAACTGCAAGATTCTTTCTTTACACCCTTCTTTATTTACACCTAATCTAGTAACACCCCCACTTTTAAGACTGCCCTTTTCTAGGAGTGAAAGGAATACATCAAGATGGTCAGTGGCTGATTTTGCGTTTTGCATGCTTGGTTTATGTTTTGGTCTGTTATGTAAATCTCGCAAAGAGCACATTTTTCTAGATGGGTTAGGCACTCCTCAGTCATTAGCGATTAATGACTAATTCCTTCTTGGCTGCTCTGTATAGCCACCAGAGATCCCTCAGTAATGTCTGCCACCAGTTCTTTACTGGTCAAACCCATGTCTTCCATTGGTAAACCTCAGTATTTTTCTTGCTAAATTCTTGATTTTCTCTAGTGATTAGTCCCAGATCACTAGCTGTAACATTTGCTAACAAGTATATGCCAATGAAATTTTGTACAATGTGCATGGTGAGATGCTGGAACAGATCACCCAGAGGAGTTGTGGATGCCCCATCTTCAGATAAGTCAAGTCTCACAGGGCTTTGAGCAACCCAATCTACTGAGAGATGACCCTGTTCCTGGCAGGGGGATTGAACTAGATGATGTTTAAAGGTCCCTTCCAACCCAAACCATTCTATGATTCTAGTGCATCACATGTCACTGGAATATACACTTGAAGTTCAAGTCACAGAAGCTGTGCCAAATGCATGGTCGGATGCATATCTTGCAGCTGCATAGCAGGCTTGTATTTAGCATGCCACACAGCATAACTGTTGACTAGTCTACGATGTTCATGAATGTGACACCATAAGAGCTTGGAGCTTTTCATTTTACTGCTTCTTTACTGGAAAAACCTTTAACCTAGAAGTTCCACTATGCAAGCTGTGGGCATCTCCCTCACTGGAGATTTAAGAAAAACCAGTTTAGACAAATACCTCCCAGTCTTGGTCTTCCCCCACTGCAAAATGGGCCAGACAATTTGTTGAGGTTTCTTCCAATATGACACTTCTTGGAAAGTATCAATTGGTCTAAGATACTTGAGACAGAAGATATGAAAATACAGTGTAAAATGCTTGACCTTCCACTTCTACATTGTCTCTTTAAGGCAAAGATTTTACAAAAGTAGTTGTGGAAGCATCTCCTTTTCCTGTACACTAACAGACCTGTGATGGGGTATCATACCTACACTGGAGACCAGCTCCAGTATAGGTAAGCTCACACTGTGGGGGGAATCATGGCAAAAGGGACTGGCAAGGAGTGATAAGGTATGTGGGAACCCAGACAGAGGTCCTGCACAAACAGGTGGCTGTGCAGGTCTCTGCCTGCTAAGAGTGCCTGAGCCTCGCACCTGAAACGGAAGGAGTCAGAGACACCATTTGTGTGCGGTGTGATCAAGGAAACGATATGCTCAGGCAGGTGGTTGAACTGAGGGAGGAGGTAGAAAGGTTGAGAATGATCAGCGTGTGAAGACAAAATTGGTGGAGCCACACTGAGACAAAGGCAACAGGTAGAGGCTCTACAAGAAATAGATGACTCTCTCCCCTCCTCTCACCAGGCAGAAGGAGGGCATGTGGGGGACAGGGCAGAATGGAGTCAGGTCCTTCCTCAGAAAGGCAGGCAAAAACCTTCTTGGCCCCCCTCACCTTCCCAGTTGTCATTATACAATAGGTAGGAGGCTTTGGAACTAGACAGACAGCCAAATGAAGATGGAAATGAGGACCTATCTAGTGAGTCATCCACAGCTTGTCCCTCAGCCCCGTGACTTGCGACATTTTCAAGTAAGAAGGAAAGGAGGGTAATAGTAGTGGGTGACTCTGTTCTGAGGGGTATGGAGGGGCCCATATGTCAACCAGACTTGCGGCGGGCGGAGGAAGCAAGCAGCCGATTCAATGTGAATGATAGAGCAAGCTTCAACTTTATTGATAGAAATCACACCTTATATAAGCACTCTACAATACACTACTTGTAACTCTATTTGATACATTAAAGAAACTACATTATAATATCTCAGCCATTGGGTACATCTAAAAAGTCACATTATAATACACCAGCCCCTTGTGGCATTTCTGGTATGCAAAAACATCTTTCTTGCTGAGAACCTGCTTCTTTCCCAGGGCTGCCTCCCTTCACCCCCAAGGTCCTAATGCGCCCCAACTTATCTCTGTGTTCTCACAACAATCCTTGCTAGCACAACTGAGCCCTGGGTCTTCATCCTTGTTTACATAACTGTACCCTGGGTTCTTTCCTTTGTTTACCTCAGGTGGCTGGGACCAACTTCTGCAGGGAGCTATGGCTGACCAGCTCCTGCAGGGAGCTATGGCCTTGCTCTCTGCAAGCCATTCTCCAACACAGACCCATACCATAGGGAGAAATCTTGTGGTCACTTGCCATTGTTCTTGTGAGGGACTTGAACCTCATGGGTGTCTGCTGGGATCACAACACAGCAGAGAGGGAACAATCCAGGAGGTGCCTGGAATGTGTGGAGGATAACTTCCTCACACAGCTGGTGAGTGAGCCGAGCATGGAAGGTGCCTCCTGGACCTGCTTCTTGTGAACAGGGAAGAGCTTGTGGGGAAGTAAAGGTTGGAGGCCATCTAGGGTGCAGTGACCATGAGATGACTGAGTTTTTGATCCTCGGAGAAACAAAGAGAGGGCTTAGTAAAACTGCCACCTTAAACGTCTGGAGGGCTAACTGTTCAAAAGTCTGATTAACAAAATCCCTTGGGAGGCTGCCTTGAAGGAAATGGGAGTCCAGGAAGGCTGGACATACTTCAAGAGCAAAGTCTTAAAGGCACAGGAGCAGGCTGTTCCCACGTGCGGGGAAACAAGCGGCGGGGAAGGAGACCGGCCTGTCTAAACAGGGACCTTGGGCTGGATCTCAAGAACAAAAGGAGAACCTACGACCTTTGGAAGAGGGGACAGGTCGCTCATGAAGACTATAAAGTTGTAGTGAAGATACGCAGGGAGAACATTAGGAGAGCCAAGGCACAGCTAGAGTTCAACTTAGCTACAGCTGTTAAGGATAATCAAAAATGTTTATATAAATTCATTAACAGCAAAAGGAGAATTAGGCAAAATCTCCCTCCTTTATTGGATGCAGAGGGAAACATGGTAACTAAGGATGAGGAAAAGGCTGAAGTGCTCAACACCTACTTTGCTTCAGTCTTTAGCAGTGGAACTGGCTGATCCCTGGACACCAGCCTCATGAGCTGGGAGATGGGGAGGGGAAGCAGACTGAGGTCAGCACAGTTGATGAGGAGGTGGTCAGGGACCTGTTACACCACTTGGATGCACATGAGTCTGTGGGAACGGATGAGTTACACCCAAGGGTGCTGAAAGAGTTGGCAGATGTGCTCACCAAGCCGCTGTCCATGACTTACTTGAAGTCATGGCTAACTGGGGAGGTCCCATTGGACTGGAGGGTGGCAAATGTGACACCTGTCTACAAGAAAGGAGGATCCAGGGAACTATAGACCTGTCAGTCTGACCTCAGTGTCAGGGAAGGTCATGGAGCAGGTCATCTTGAGTGCTATTAAAAGTCATATAATGGACAACCAGGGGATCAGGCCTAGTCAGCATGGGTTTATGAAAAGCAGGTCCTGCTTGACAAACCTGATCTATTTCTATGCAAAATGACTCAATATTGGACAAGTGAAAGCTGTGGATATTATTTACCTGGATTTTCGAAAATCATTTAACACAGTTCCCCATAGGATTCTCATAGAAAAACTGGCTGCCCATGGCCTGGATGAGTGAATGGTCTGCTGGGTCAAGCACTGGCTGGCTGGACTGTCCCAGAGAGTGGTGGTCAGTGGAGATAAATCCAGCTGGCGGGCGGTCACAAGTGGTGTTCCTCAGGGCTCGGTGTTGGGACCATTTCTGTTCAACATCTTTATTGATGATCTTGATAAGGACATAGAGGGTATTATCAGTAAATTTGCAGATGACGCCAAGTTAAGTGGGAGTGTCAATCTGCATGAGGATAGGGAGGCTCTACAGAGGGACTTGGATAGATTGGAATCGGTGCCAACGTTAACGGGATGAGCTTCAACAAGGCCAAGTGCCAGGTCCTGCTCTTGGGCTACAACAACCCCCTGCATGGGTACAGACTTGGGCAGTTGTGGCTGGAGCTGTCTGGAAGAGAAGGATCTGGGGGTTCTCATTGACAAGCAGCTGAACATGAGCCAGCAGTGTGCCCAGGTGGCCAAGAAAGCCAACGGCATCCTGGCTTGTATCAGAAATAGTGTGACCAGCAGTAGTAGGGAGGGGATAGTGCCCCTGTACTCTGCACTGATGAGGCCGCACCTGAAGTGTTGTGTCCAGGTTTGGGCACCTCAATATGAGAGAGATCTCGAGGTGCTGGAGCGAGTGCAGAGGAGGGCAACAAAGCTGGTGAAGGGCCTGGAGAACAAATGCTGTGAGGAGCGATTGAAGGAGCTTGGACTGTGCAGTTTGAGGAAGAGAAAGATGAGGGGAGACCTCATCACTCTCTACAACTACCTGAAAGGACATTGTAGGGAGGTTGGTGCTGGTCTCTTCTCACAGGTGATTAGCGATAGAACGAGAGGGAATGGCTTTAAACTGCAACAGGAGAGGTTCAGACCAGGCATTAGGAAAAGATTTTTCAGGGAAAGAGTGGTCAGACAGTGGAATAGGCTGCCCAGGCAGGTGATGGAGTCCCCATCCCTGGATGTGTTTAAGGGTCATTTAGATGAGATGCTGGGGGATATGGTGTAGGGGAGAACTTTGTAGTCGGGCTGATGGTTGGATTCGATGATCTCAAGGGTCTTGTCCAACCTGAATGATTCTATGAATCTATTCTATGATCTTTGCTGTAAAAATTATCATGGCAACCCAAAATGCTGAAGGAGAGCTAAAGTTGGGAGTGTGTGTGTGTGTGTGTGTGTGTATGTAATCTATTGCACATGTATTCAGAGGATCATCCCAGTTCTTTGTAACATGATCTTTAAGATCCCTCATTGCACATATTTAATGTTATTCATGTGAATAGTCATGTTAGTAAGGTTGAATATGCTTTTAAAAATTTGCAGTGTAAGCATGATATAGGAGAGAAGGAATGGATACACAAAGTCACAGTGAAATTAATATGATTACCAGAAAAAACACTAGCCATGACTAAGCATCTTATGTCAAGAGTTCTGTAAGCTTCATAACCTAAGGTAAAGAGAAAGCAGAAGTGGGTCTTTGTTATAAATGATCGCATCCAAATTTAGTCATAAAAAAAATTTCCAATGTATTAAATAAACAAACAAACAAACAAACAAACAAATAAATAGAAGCAAAACCAGCGCTGCACGGACCAGGAGCCCCTCCTCTACCTGGCCCGAACCGACTGATTTCCCTCCTCAATATTTATTCTCTCTCTTCTCATACATAGTTATACCCTTTAATACATATTCATATGATTGCCGGGAAAAGGGTGGATTTATGGAGATCTTTCTCGCGCATGCTCTCTTTGTCTGTTGGGGTCTTTTTCGCCCCTCTGGTGGTCGTGGGATGAAGTAAACACTCTCCCTCGGCCTGCCCTTTTGGTGACCCCGAACTTCGCCCATGGGCGTCTTACAAACAACTTCTTTTTGGGCCCGGATAACTGTAAACAGCACTTAACAGAACCAGTTTGACCGTCCCATTAGAACGCGGAGTCAGGACGGCTTTGAAAAAAAAAAAGAGAGCTATTTACACATTATGTCACCCTGCCCCCTCGAACCTGCAGTTATACAAAAACAGTTCAGTCAAAAATACATATAAAAAGAGCAATATTTTAAACTTATTTTACACTGCGTAAAACCATATGCTGAGGTAGGTGAAAATTGACTAAAACGTCCTAACATTATTTTATAACAACACGAATCATGTAAACTTATTTCACAGTCTTTATTTGTGGGTTTTGCATGGAGGTTCTTCCAGACATAAAACATGGCATGAAATAAGTAATAGCAACTAAAAAATTTAAAAAAATGAAATGCATATCTATTTCTAAACAATATTGGACATGACCCGTGAAAGCAATAATTTATTGAAGGATATGTGTCTATTTTTCTGCCTTAAGATCCGATCTGTCTTTATATTTATTTTCCTAAAAGACTTTATGACCAGGATTTTAATAGCAACTGTAGCGTAAGCAATTAAGAAGGGAAATATTTTTATTAAATTATGCTGTGTATGTTAAATCTCCTTATCTCCTTTACAATATCTGTTAAATAACCATGACAAAAAACGGACGAAAAATTTTTCACAAGAAAAAGGCCCAAAGGTTCTTGGTCCTTCCATGAAACTGCCAGCAAAAATGACAATAAAAACCCCCAAACAGCCTCTAGGTTCTTACCTTAATTTGTCATTAAAGCAAAACATACAGGAAGTGGAGTTACTAATTAAAAAAAAAAATCCCAACAGGGAATCTAATCTAATCTAATTTTACTCTATTAACATGTCTTCTTTTCTCCTGCTACATGTTGCAGAACATACTTTATTATGTAACACAGGGAATTTTCATTATGTAACACAGGGAATTTTCATTATGTAACACAGGGAATCTAATCTAATCTAATCTAAACTTGCTCCATCAACATGCTTTGTTTTCTTTTCTCCTACTACATATTGCAGAACAACTTTTACTATGTAACACTGTGTAAAAAACCTTTTCTGTCTTTCTCTGACAGGCAAGTGCAGAATATAATTATTATTACTCTAATTAGGAGAAAAAAAATAGGGTAGCCTAAATGTTGGTCCTACTACATAGAGGTGTATGAGTCGATTGTTGAGCTCAAGTCTTCTTGATGGAATAAATGTGTTTTAGTATTACTTAAAGGATATTTCCAAATTAAACTTTTTCTGTAGCCAACAGGAAGCTTTGTCAAAGCTTGGTCATAAATGCATTTTTAAGGTAATCACTGCATTTAAAATGTTTTGGTCATACTGTCTCCCAAAACCCCTCTTATAATCTGACAGTTTCAGCAAAATTGCATTATTCTGGACACATGCATAATCATTATTAACGCACTGAATCCCTGCTCCTCTGGCCCCTGGAGCGACAAGCCTATCTTTGGCCGGCAGCACTGAGAAGTCCGTGGAATGACTGCTGTCCCCCACACTGGGCTGTGACTCCAATTTTGTGCCCAGCCTCCGCTGTCCCACCGCTGTCACCACAGCTGTGCACACAGTGCTTCCGCAGATTGGAACAAAGGATCATAACCTACAACGCAAGGGTACCTTGCGTGGCCTGAGTCAAGGGCGAGTGCTGTCCTCCCGCAAGAACCCTTGTTCGATTTTCTTGTTCTTTAGCTCTCTGGCACACAGATTTTCTTGGGGGTGAGCACTCTGGTGCCGTGGCCCAGTGGTGGTCAAGTGCTGGGGAAAAGGACTGCCCGTTTTACTTTGGAAAACACGCTCCTGCCAGTGATTCAGTTCAGCCGGCCCCCCAGGCGGGTGAACCGGAGCGGCGGTGAGGCCTCGGGCTGGCCACCGCCTGGGTGTGTGTGGGAGACGGGGCGGCAGCCCCCGCTGGCCGGGGCGATGC
>NW_020799144.1:597943-606249 GCF_003259725.1 Athene cunicularia | reverse complement strand
GCTGCGCTGGCCGCGGAGGGCGGTGGCGGCTCCGTGAGGCGCGGGGGACTGGCCAGGCTCTCCAGCGGCCTCCGTTCGGCCGGGCCCGCCACCCCTCGTCTCGCCTGGCCTTCGCGGGGCGCGGGCCGGGGCTTGCGTGATCCCAGATTTGGTGTGAGTTTTTGTCCAGGCCACTCCGTGTTGCTTTGGGCCAGCCATCTTTTGTGGTGGCATCTGTTGTAGCTTTCTAAGTTACGTGTTATAGCCACGCGGGCATGTAACATCCACTGTACATATACACATATATTTGAAAATATTAATTGCAATGCTACCATAGATGCCTCCCACAAAAGATTTTTTTGTGTGTGTGCGTATATGTGCAAGTACATGTGGATGTGTGCAGTCACACACACGCTCTTCTGTTTTCCTATATGTGATGTGTGAGGTTTTCTGAATTTTACTTTGAGGTGGGGTTGATTCTTCCCTCTGAGACAAGGCGAAGCATCTTGCCTAAGCTATGCATTGATGTACCATTGCTATCCTGTTACGGAGTGTTAAATCCAGCCTGAGAAAGTTTATTTTGGTATGCATTAATGTCAGTAAAACCTAACTCAATGATTTTATATACATACTAATATCCTATTTAGAGAAAACCATTAAAGCGTGATCTTTGAGCTCTTCTGGGCTTTGGAGTCTTCAATATCAGTAGTGAGGAGTTTGGAAAACTAGACTGTGGTGTGGAGACACTGTCCAGCTGATACTTGTTTTTTTGTGTATGTGCATGCAGGAGAGAGGAGGGAACTTTTTATTTTTTTCTGCTTAAGTGCAGATACTTACTTTGTGTGTTAGGCTGCGCCATTGGTCATAGTCTTTTATATAACCCACCAGTTTTTTTAAGAGGTGTAAGTATTGTGACAAAATGGTCAGTATCATAAAATCAGTGCTGCCTCACTGGAGGACCTATAAAAGATTGCTGCAGATCAGAATGATTGTGGTTTTGCCTCTCCTTCAAACTCTTCTTATAGGAACTGAGTGCATCTTCTCTCTGTTTTCTTAATCATTCTGTGGTACCTTTCTTGTTTAATTGACCTGTGCTTGATTTAGATACTGAAGAACTTCTCACATCTTGTCATAATGGTGCTAGTTAGAAAGCATGTTAGCACCTGTTTCACAGAGGGAAAACATTAGGGCAGAGAGTGGTTTAATTCAAGTGTTGTTAACCTCAACGATCATCTCCATTTCAACACTTAGGAATGAAAAGCTGCTGAGGACTCTGATCTAGCAAAAGGTGTTTCAGTTGCTTCCCCATTCCCCTTCCTCCAATCTGATTTTACTTAACATCTACTCTGTATGGAAGCAAATGTTTTACAGTGCCTTTCTTTACTGTTGTAGAAAATGGGATTCTTCTATACTTTTCCAATATATTGTCTGATCACACTGCAATGTGTGATCAAGACACAGTACCAAGTCTTTTTGGAGTGCTTCATAACCAGCTCCTTTGCAAAGGGGCATTACTCTGATAAATGACTCAAACGTACTCTTAATTTCTTCCATATGCATACTAAGGTAGATAATGCCTTTTCAGTTTCATAACAAAACCCAGGTTTTTGGGGTGGTGGTTATGCCTGCTAGTATTGTAAAGATAACACAACTAAGAAAGAACTTAAAACTCTCCTTCCTTATCCAAACATCCTATCTGTACAGGCTGGTTTAAATAGTTATAATTACATACCTATTATACAATCTTTGTACAGAATCATTGTCAGGGAAAGATGGAAAGTTCACTTAAGTGTTAAGACTGACACTAATGCTTTTGTTTTCATTTTTAGATGGGAAAAATTGA
Organism: Athene cunicularia; assembly: GCF_003259725.1. Classification (NCBI taxonomy): domain Eukaryota; kingdom Metazoa; phylum Chordata; class Aves; order Strigiformes; family Strigidae; genus Athene; species Athene cunicularia. Next base: position 604,427 of record NW_020799144.1, on the reverse strand, counting down.
AGTGTTTGATATGAAATCACTAAAGAATGTGGAATTTGGTGATATTAGAGAAATTTATCAGAGTAGAAGAGCCCTTTACTTTCTTATGTTCTTAGGTATAATAAGGGTTGGTATCTATATAAGATGACACAGGCAGGATGCAGAAACAACCACAAAACTAAGGGTGAAATACAAAGGGTAAATTTATTCTTGCTACCTTGTGACCTGGGGGTTCTGGGCAGAGGCATGCAAGCAAGGATGCAGGCACTATGGAGCTCAATCCTTGCCAGCAAGAAAAAAAATATCTTGAACCTGCTGCTTTTCCCTATATATCAGGGATTTTCACAGGCATAGTTTTCCACTGTGGTCTTTCCTGCAGCAGGGCAGGAATCTCAAGGGTTTTTGATAAGGTGCCTCTGAATCTATCACAGGCCTACATTATCCATACACAGCCATTCCACCTGTCAGGCACACAAAACAAAACAATTAGTATGTGTGGTTTTTGACACCCCATCTGCAAGTCACTTGAGTGTGTTTATTGTCCTTCTCACCAATCTTTCATTATATTCCCACAGTATTAACCTCCTAACAATCAATGGCTATCAAGTAATACTAATAATTTTAAAGTGTTACCAATTATGTTTCTAAACTTCAAATACAAATAGTAATATTAGAGCTGAAGTAATATTTACTTATGCTTATTTACACATTGCTATTCCTTAAATATTTCTTTATTCAAGTTGTTAACTTCTTATTTCCTCACAGATAAATACCTTCCTCCAGACTTAGAAAGTTTTATCCTAGTCCTTGAATTGTATCAACTACACATTCCAGAAAGCCATAGTCATCCTTTAATCTGTGAAATGTAGTTTGGGGCAGCTGTGGTGGAGGTGCATGCTTTTCTTTGGAACAGGTTTCATCAATGAATATGTCTTAGGTGGTGATTTCATAAATTAGCTGTTTAAAAACAAAAAACCTTTTTCATACAATAGAAATGGGTTTTAAAACAATCAATCAAGCAAAATTTAACTCAGACTTTTGCTTCTGGCTCTTACAGTATGGATTAAACAGTCCTGAGTGGAAAAAACTGCTTTAATCTGTTTAATTTAGAGTTAATATTGGGAGTTAGCAGAGCTAATACTGTTCTAGTTTTGTATACAGTATGGTATGGTGATATGCTCAGAGGTATGATTAACTTGCTTATCCTTGTTCTCAACCCACCCCTAACAAGCAAGTAGTGTCTGTATTTCTAGAGATCAGTTATTGGAGCTCATAAGGTATTTTTTTAAAAAATTCAAGTACATCCATAACAGGATAGATGAGGTACTAGGAGATGTAGCTTAAAAGTTTGAATCTTACAAATGTGTTACAGTAAGAAGCATGGGAAATGTGGTATGTTCACAGAAGCCTGTAAGTTCTTGGAAGGTTGCCAGGATAGTTGATGATGAAGACGAGGACACAGTGACACCAGGGAGAAGGTTGTGTGTGTGAATTCCTTTCTGGTATTAGATATATTCTTGCTAAGATTCTTAGACATAGAACTTCAGTCCTGTGGTACCATGCTTACTGATAGCTGGTGAATGCAAGTTAATGAATTTTTTTTTATAATGCAGCTGTGATAGGTTGAACTAAAACAGCAGTGGCTATATACGGACAATTGTGGGAAACAAATGGAACATCTGCAAGTATGAGACTGCTGAAAGCAAAGGCAAATACAGATCTGCTCAAGACTGTGCTTTGTCTACTAAGGAGTTTGCTAACTACTGGCTCTGATGGCAGTAGGTATGGACAGTGGGGAGAAGCAATTTGTTTTGGGGAGGGTGGTGTGCCCTGAGCTGCTGCTCATTTGTGTGGTCCCATTGGAAGGCTTAGAGAAGAAGGATGAAAGTCAGTTGGTGTCTGAACAGCTTCTTTAGGGCTCTGAGCACTGAAATATTCTTTTGATGATTTATTCGTCTTTTTGTTTCCAGAACAGGACTTCTGCATAAACAAGAAATACCAGTACATACTTTGTTTTTCTATCTGGAACAGCCTACCAGATGCCTGATTCTTTCCTAGCTTTTTAGTCATATTGATATTAGGTTTGAATTTGTGTTTCCTGAATGCTCATTTCTCAGAGGATGGAGTTTACTTCTAGTGTTATACTTTTAGTTCATATGTGCCTTTTTTCCATCCTTCTGAAGATGGGGTGAGGAAGACAAACATATTAGCTGCTGAGTCCAGCTGTGAGCTAGGTTAGGCTAGTCCTGTCTGTGTGGCCTTCGTAAAGGTGAGGAAATATTGGTGCTGTTTTGTATGGACATGCTTACACCTGACACTGTATTTTTGAGAATGGTGTCTGTCACCTAGGATGGTAGCTTGAAATACCTCTTCACAGAATGACTGGGCTCAGACTGACACTCTAATGCCTGTGGCCCAAGCATGGTGTCTGAAAGCCCTGATACTCACTTTGAATTTTGTTCTCAATATCTGTGGTATTGTCACCTGGCTTTTACCTTGCCTTTCTCAAGGTCTGTGTCCCTAGCTTTTCTGGTGTTCCTTGATCCCACTCTAGTTTGGTAAGTCCACAAAATGCATTGCCTGTTAAGTTCATGATTTTGTTGTACATTGTCAAGCCTTCATCTGTGTGCAGCTGAAAGAATTTGCTCTGTGGAACGCTGAGTGCAAATAGCAGGTAAAATTCAGAATTCACTTTTATTAAAGACCATATTTTTAACCATCTGTCATCTTCTGAAGATAGTTGCAGTAACAGTTGGAGATAGTTGCCTATTCCCTTTCTGGAAAAAAAATGCAATTCTTAATCTGCAGTAAGGTTTAAATTCTTACTGCTCCAAATATGTTATACTTACTGCAGTGCTGACTTCTGGATTCTGATCCTCGAGCTATTGTAAATGGGCTATAGTGCTATATAGTCAGACTCTGAAACTTCTCAATTCTGTGTGCTAGCAGCTCTGCAAGAAAGTTTTAGCGTTGACTGACAGGGATCTGTTGCAGTCTTATTTGCTTTCCCTGTTTCATTTCTGACTTACTTGTACTCTTGGGAAGATCACATGATAATTCCTAATTCCCTTTCTCCATTTTCATTTGAATCACCCAGAAAACAAAGGCAATTGCTGCTTTCATAGTTGTAGGTCTCCTGCTGCAAATGACTTCAAAAGCAAAACAAAACCAACAAAACCACCTACAGATAACTTTAAAAGGGCAAAAAGAACTTGAGTACTACTTAACCCTTGAATTTCCTACAGCTCCTCAGCTCAAAGCCATGACATCCACGGACTTAATGTGGCATACTTGTAGCTCGGATCACTGTCTTAGTAACTCCTTGGGTATGGAGGGTATGATTGCAAAGCTTAATAACCTGCTGCTCACTGTTAGTAACCATGGTCACCATCACATTTGAACTTGCATGTGTGGTATTCTCAAAGCAGCCATAAAGAGAGTTGCTGTTGTTTGACAGATGAGCAGTAACTTATTAGACTGTGCTAAGGTGTGTCTGCAATCATATGACCTGTGCAGCTTCGAAGTCGACCCTAGTTGTGGGCATAGAGAAGTCAGCACAACCAAGCATTTTAAAAATAGATGCAAATGTGTACATAGGGTTACTGCAACACCAGTCTCACTGCTGTGTTAGGTTAGTTATGTTAGGCTTGATAGTCTACTAGCTGTCTAAATGGATTCAGTGGGGGTTTAAGTACAGTCAGGAAATGAGCTTTCTTTTTTGTTCTTATCTTGGAATCACTAGATGTATTTATGAGGTGACCTGTCCAAACTGGAGGGATAATGTTAGAGGATGGTATGAAGGTTTGAAAACTGAACATGTACCATGTGGGTCTAGATAGTCTTCTGATAGCAAGTGGCAAATAAAGCTGCAGAAAATCAGAGAGGCAGCATATCTTATTGCCTTGATGAAGATGCCTGGAGAAGCAGGAGGTGAGCCTAGGGACACAGAGCTGAGGAAGATCAGCAAGAGCAGCATGGTTGGGTGTGTCCAAGGTGGCCAGCCAGCCACCTGAGGAGGGAGTGTGAGTGTGGGTTACAAGTGCTGGACTATAGGAAGGCCTTTAAGAGCAGATGCTGTGGGGTATGAAGTGAAGGAGCGAAACTGGAGGGAGCTGAGGGTGGAACTGCAAAACAGCTGCTCTAAACTGCTGAGTCATGGGAGGGAGAAAGAGCAGTGACCAGAGAGGAGAGGTGATTTATTAGGGGTATCTGTATGGGGCTTGGTGGTATTTAAGACCCTAAGCAGGTTTGTCTTGTGTAGTGAAGGGAAAATATAGGAAAGTGGGAGATTAAAAGGAAGAGTGAGTGCTAAGCACAAGAGAGATCAGATAATTGTCAGAGAGGTGGATCCAGGAAGTAATAATCCCACTTAGTCCTATCTTTCTGTCTCTTAGGATGTAAATTATTTTCAAATACAACTGGAATGGATTTAATTTTGTCTATAGATACAGTCACCTTGACTCTGAGAAACAGAAAGGGAAGTCATGAAAGGTTTCTCTAAGAAAACCTAATTTTTCAGATTTATTAATTGTGACCAAGTAGTCTCAAACACAAAATTTTAATTTACTAAATCTCTGTCATACATTCCTTGTAGGAAACACTTGTGCATAATTTCCCAAAATGCTCTACTGAAGAAAGAGCTTTTCAAGAAACCAGATAATCTCATTAAAATGTGAGACTGTAGAAAAATGTAAATAACATGTTAGTAGTTTGTATACCTAAGATTTAGTTTCTGATTGAATAGGCTATGTAATCAAATACCTAATTTTAATCACTTGAGCAAAATGCCAGTGGTGTTAAGCATATGCCTGATTAAGCACCTGTGTAAGAACCTTACCTAGTTGCATAATATGTTCTTTTCATACTACTGTCACCTCGGGTTTGATAACTGGTAAGTTTTCTGTCCTGTTTTCACTAGCCATACAATTTTGTAGTTGTTAACAGAGTTCATGTTTTCTGCAAATCTAACCACCTGTTGATTAAAAGCACTTGTTAATGTTGCTGCTTATACTTTCATTAAGAGCGTCTATTTTTATGTTAGTACAATCTTGGTTGCAGTTTAGTCCTTTAGACCTACCAACTGTTAATTTTTCTATTACATGTTAGAACATCCTGAATATATTTAATTGTAGAATGAACTTTCAGATACTTGAAGCTGGTATTTTGTTTTAATGAAATTAATATACTTTTTTCAAACTTAAAGTATTTGCATGATTTATTTTCAATTTAAAAATAATTAATTTAGAGGAGTCGTTCTTTTTTCCCTTTCTTGTTTGTTTCATTTGACAAGAGATTGTTTGAACCCAGTCACACAGACCTATTGACCATAATTCTTGCTGAGTTCCACTGCAATTACCAAGGCTGAGGAGTTGCATACTTTATGTAGATTTCATAATTCTGTGTTACACAAGTAAATGAAAGTTAAATTGTGGTGGCTAATAAATGAATAGAAAGGCTTATTTTTGTTTGTTTGTTTGCATTCAAATCATCAGGTTTGATTTGTCTCTCATAGAAAACCAGAGCTGTATAAGCTGACTCAAACATTTGTTTTCTTTTAGGAAAAAAAAGAAACTCGAAACTAGAGGAAATTTATTGAGTTGACATGAATTTGTATTTGAGATTGACATGTCTATATTCTCTAAAACACATTTCAGGGAAATAGTATTTATATGCCTTAGTGCTATGACGCAGATAATGATGTGAAGACCACTTAGGAATATACAAAACCAAGTTTTTTGAATTAAAAGTGAAGAAAACCTACCTTCTAAATATGTAGTTATTTGAGTGAGAAGGGTTTGAGTTGTCTATTCAGTGTGACAGATCAAGTATAGCATACTGTTGTTGCTTCTTCAAGGCTGTATGTTTTTCAAGAAATAGTATATACTGTATTGTTTAAAAAAAAAACCCTTCCCTTTCCTAAAATATCCCCCAAACTTTCCCTATCCTAAACTGCTTCTGCAGTTGGTGTATGTACATTACATTACAAATTAAAATTAATAGAGTTTTAAGAGATGGGGATATTTATAAAACATAAAGCTTTATTACAAAAATGGCCTAAACTGTCAATTACAGGATGGGTTTTCTGTATCATACTCCAAGACTCATAATAAACCACATAGGTACTATCTATACATATTTAAATGATTAATTATCTTAGCACACGTTTAAAATGTACTTATTATTTGTTAGAAAAGGATGAACAACCTTTTTACCTATTTAAATGTTTCAGACTGTATTTAGATAAAACAAGAAAAAACATTTAAAAACAACCCCTCCCAATTTAAAGTATTTGATGTTGAATAAAGAAGAAACAAAAGCAATGAAATTATTTTGTGTATGTGACAGCCGGTAGTCTAAGCAAAGACACATTCATGTAATCTGTTAATAGAATTAGTAGAACTTAACAATTTTAGAAGTGATGGGTCTGATTTTTTTTTTGTAGTTGAAACTAGTAGACTGAAAATGCCACTTAAAAAAATATATATATATATATATATATATATAT
>NW_020799144.1:590298-597893 GCF_003259725.1 Athene cunicularia | reverse complement strand
TTTTTTTTTTTTTTTTTTTTTTTTTTTTTCTTCCCACTTCTGTGTAGTTTAACAGCTTTCACCAAAACGGCAATTGGACATTGCAAGGTGGGAGACTAACATAGCAAACCAGAAATTATATTCCGGCTGCTTTGACTGAGAAGGTTCCTGGTTTGGTGCATCAGATCTGTTTCTGGAGCATGTCTTGGACTTATGTTGGACTTATGCACTCCTGGCTTTTTCTCTGGAACATCAGCATCTAGTGTATATATGAAGATAATAGAATTAGTTATTTATGTCTCTTCATGATGCTGCCCCAGATGTCTTATAGCTACTCTGGGATATCATGGTAGGGTTGTATTGTTAAGATTGAACTTGGTTCAAGGTGTGTGGTGATTCATAAGACAGGCATGGCAGTCCTTGAGGAGTTTGTGATCCAGTACTTCGGCACTTGTTTAAAGTTCAGGTCAGGCACTACTGTGGTTTACTTTTTCTTGGAGTAGATCAGTACTTCATCACAGAACTGGACCTGATATGTGTCCTATGGGCTGGGGCTGGATTAGTTGACCTGGTTTAGCAGAAGAGTTCTGCAGGTCATAACTTGAGCACCCCTGTGTCTGTTCTCTAAACTTCAGATTTTAATGAACACCCACACTCCCCTACTCTGCATGAAAATTAAATTATAATTGTTTGTTAAACACAAATTTAAACCTGAAGATTGTGCACCTGCTTATGTAGCTGTTGAATTAGTTTTGCACATATTTTTGTAGTAGGCATGTTTATCTGTCCAGTCCTTGGTGGATTGTTTGTGGTTTTTTGGGGGGTTTTTGTTTTTGTTACTTAATTGCACAGCAAATTTTGCCTTTAAATTGTGCTATGTAAGCACTTGTCTACTTCCACTACTTGTGAAGTTTTGGTACAATTTTGTGTTCTAGTATCTCATGATCTCTGTAAAGTATTTGTCAAACTGGTCTCTGAGGTAACATTCGCATCCTCTAGATGAGGAGTTCAGGCAGATCAAGTAACATGTCAGTGCTAGAGCTGGAAATTTATCCTGATTCTTCTAAATCCTTGGCTGGCAGCCTAACCACTTAGACTTCAGTTCCCCTAAGATAAAGGCACCCAAAACCAGTTTTTAAGCTGTATTTAGGCCCTCTGACATGCTAAGAAACAATATAGCTTTTGACTTATCTTTCTGCTATTTTGTGACACTCAGTATTGAATGTGTGTAAGGGGATGAACAGATCTCTCAATTCCTGCTGGAATCCATGTGTGTGAGCTGGAAGCTGCATATACTGTGCATCTATCTCTCCTTCATGCACTTCTAAGATAAACTAGGGGTTGCACTATAATTTATAACTAAACAACTTGCGTTGTTGCCCATTTTAAGGTTTGTTTTTTTTTTTTTTAACCTTAATGCTTATAGTAATAAAGATTTTATGAGATTTTATGAATAAGGAACTGCCCCAGTTGCACAGGAATGTGTTCACTCATCCACTTAAATGTGGTTTTTGTTGGTGTTCCTTGAATTGATCTCTGTTACCCTCTGGTGCTGCAGCTGTTCCTAAGAAAGGATGTGCCTTTTCATGCATAGTAACTTGCGTAATGTTGACAAGGAGGAAAGTCAGATGATTCCACATTAAAGCAAATGTGAATGTATTATGTACAATCTTTAATACTATTATGTAAAATGATGTGGTTATGAGGAGTGTAAGATTTATTTTCTTGAAACATGAAAAGTATAATTTGCCTCAACTGAAAAATAAATTGTATACCCTCCCAAACATACACTTCTGACACACCTTTTGTACAAATAGTCGTGATGAGTTTGGTTGCTTAAGGCTACATCATGTGTGCTTGGTCAACCTGATAGTTTGCTAACTAATGGGAGTGGTATCCCATGAGCAGAGCACAGTTCCACAATGTGTGACAAGGATTTGACCTGACAGTTTTACAGTCATGCAACACATAGAGGCTTAGAGCAACAAAAAGGGGCATGAGAGACTGTGCTAGAGACCTGTTCTGTTCCTGCTGCCTCTTTGGAGAAAAATGTGTAATGCTTTTGTCAAGTAAAATTAAAAAGCTATTTTCCCCTTCCCTTTTTCTCTCTCCAGCATTACCTGAGATTGGTTAGATGTGGAGCCATCTGTACTTTAAGATACTGACAAACCAGTTATGGTTTTGTGAGGGAAATGTATTAATGTATTGCTATTGGAAATCATTTGGTGTGTCTTTGGTAGGTTATTTTGCCTTTCAAAATGAAGATGTTTGCAATTTGAACTGTTGAACTATTTCCTTATGCTGTGCTGTAGATTGGCATGCAACATTCTTCTTTTGTTACCTGTTCAATGCTTTTAATGTAACTTTAACTTTCAGTGTATAGTTACTGATTTCTTCAGGGATCTAGTGAATTTATGTTGTGAAATATTTCTGATCTCATCAACATGGAGACATTACCTCAATGTTTAAGGTAATCACTTTAAGGTTATCACTTTACATGTCTAATTTACTGCATTGTACAAATAATATACGGTTATTTAACAGGGATGCTGAGTAGGTTTTCTTTGGTTCAGTCTTGAAGATTGCTCTGTATTGAGTTTTTCTGCATAACCCATTCTCTGTAAATGATATAAGATGAAAAGTCAAAAGTGACTAATATGAGTGGATAAAAATCAAACTGTTACAATATCAAGTGACCCAAACAACTAAACAGAAAGGAATGGTTTTGAGGGTAGTTCAGTGAATTTATTAATCAGCAGAAAAGACTTTTTTTGCCTTTTTTTGTTTATAAGCAAAGATATGTTTGTTGCTTTTATTCTCATAGTGGTGTAGTTGTTGGAACTCAGATATCTACTGAATTTCTTATTGCATGTTCTCTGCTTTGATCTTGTGTTATTTTATTCTTAAAAAATGCCAGGAATTATTACCTAAAGGCTTTCAGTTGTAGCTTGTGGCTTGCTTGTCTGTTTGTCATGTAGTAACAAAAGCTCAGCTCAATTTATCTGTTATTCTCAGAGTTATCCAAGCACTTAGGTATTTATTTAATAGTGGAGGGGGGGGTGTTTCCCTTTTCTACCAGCATGCAGAGGATGACATTTAGTGTTTTTCACATGTCTGTATTCCCTTAAAGCAGAATTTACCTGTCCTGTTGCAGGTAACTAGGTGATAAAGCCTCATCCTCCTATAGAAGCAGTGACGCATAATCTCACACTTCACCTCTCTTTCTGTTCCTCTTGCAATGTACTTATATCAAGCTAGTCTATTTGTGTACTACAGTATTGCTGGTGTGTTTCAGAACTGTAATACAGGTGGGTAAACCATATCTGCTAGAGGTGAGGAGGGCAACAGTGGTTAATTTCTAACCTGACAGGAGGTCTTCTGGCTGCTGTGCATTGCTGCTGCAGTCAAAGACACACACCTCATCTTTGGCTCTTGAAATCCCTCCTTTTGCAAACAGGAGGAACAAATTGAGTTGGCTGGTGTCAGGTGCCTCTTTTGTCCCTCTGTCCTGTTAGCAAGGGCAGCTGGAAGATGGACAGAAACAGGTGGAGAATTAAGACATGCATCTAAGCATCTGAAAGGGACAGTGAGCAATAGGAGGAATGTGGGAGACTGGAAGAGAAGGCAAAAGAATATCCAAATAACAGAGAAGGGAAAGGAATGAGCTGAATTCGAACAGAAATGGCTGTGGGGAATGCATGTATGTATTTAAGCAGTAGCATTCATGGAAGACATTAGTGTTTTCATCAGCAAAAGCAATAAAGCTAGCAGTTTTAAATGCTGATGAATTCCTGTCCAAGTTTTTCATTTTTAACAGAGAAAAAAAAATCTCTTTTGTAGAAGAGACAGTGTCATCTATTCAAGCAACTTAATAGCAGTATATTCTTGCTGTTAAAAAGCTTTTAAAATGCAGAGTTTTTGATTGCTGCTGGGTGAGTTGAAATAAAAATTTATTTTGCTTTGGATTTACCTGTGTCACTAGAACACTGACTGGTGGATTAAAGGGAAGGGGCTGGAGATAAAGGAAAAAATTGGAGACTAGGATTTAAAATTTTTTTTTAAGAAAGACTCCATGCAGGAAATGTAAACCCACTGTGAAGAGCATTGTGGTTTTGAGAGCTGGGTGATGAGTTCCTGCAACTTGAATGACACATCAAGAGATCTTGTGTTCCTCCAGAACAGGTTCTCAAGAGCTTGCGGTAGCTCATGCTTATGAAATTTTGGGCTGTAGCTTGAAAGGAGCTGAGAGGTCTGTTTGTGTGTATAGTTCTATAGAACTGGAAGAGCCTTAGCTAAAGAGCACACTGTAGATTTCAGGAGCTCTTTTTCATCTTAATTTGACACTGTTTTGACAAGTAACATTTGAATCTAAGAGCTTTCAAGGAGCTATTGCCACTGTGGTTGGTCTTCAGTGCTCTAGTTTTTGTTTTCTCACCTTCAAGTGTCTCTAGTCTTTTGTGGGCTCTTGAGTTTTTGGAAATAACCAGCTGGTAGTCACACTAACTGGCCAGTTGTTGAGAGAAGTTCTGAACAATGCTTTGGCTTCTTCAGAGATGGATTTAAATACAAAATCTTCAAAATAAATGCTCTTTATTGTTGTTATCCTTTGGGCTGTTTACTTTTTGTTTGACTGGACACTTACTGCTTAATCTGTGGCCTCAAAAATATCAGGGACATTAACTGAGCCTGCCACCTCAAGGCAGCATGTGGCCTATTGTACATGTGCTGCAAACAAGGGGTTTGTATGTTGGAAATCTGCCACGTTTGGGTCTAGAGGGATCTGTGGGCTAAGCCTATCCTTTTCTGCTTACAAACACAGTCTAGGGTCATGTACTATTTTAGAGACTGGGTGTTAATAGGCACCATCCTAATGAAATGTCTGGAGCATTTCTCCTATGTGGCTTGGATATAGAGGACACCAGAGAGTAGCAGAAAGTGGGTGCTCATTAGTCTTAGTTACATGTTTTGTAGGAATATATGATAAACTGTGCATCATATCTCTCAAACTACTCATAGTAATAATGTTGCTTATTTCTTAAGAGGATGTCGTTCCCTGTGGATATATTGAACACCTTCAGTCATGAGGACTTGGAGAGCTCAGCAGAGGGCTACTTGTCTGACCTTCGGCATCAGGATCCAAACCATTGTGAATTCCTGTCTCTGCCAGGCCATGGCAAAGTAAGAACCAGCAAATACTTTAGTCCTAGTTTTCTTGATATACATGTAGATTTAAAAGATTTACAGTATCCAGTCCATAACTATTGAATTACATAATTATTTTAGCAAAGCTTTTGTTTTTTTCCAAATTACTGTTTGTGTTAAGCTCTACTTTTTTCATTCTGTAATAGGGTTTAAATCTGGGCATCAGTGATTATGATGCTTCTAGGCAATGGATCTCTATGCATTAAGCTATTTTAAAAAAAAACCCTTAAAATTTCAACTGATGAGTCAAACTATTCCCTAAAAAGCACTAACTCACGCAGTCACAAAAATCTGTCATTATAACTAGGGGGGTCATGTTTTACTGAAGCTCACTGGCTCTCTTTGTATATGTTAAGCATCCTTCATGGTTGGGTTCAATTCTTGATAAGCATATTTCAATAATTTTAGAAGTAATTCTTGCATGATAAATTGATCAATATTGGTTGCATCTAGGTAAACATTTCTATTATAACTAGTACTAATAAAAGCAGTGGGGTATAGCTTTAATGAAAAGTTAGTTACCTGAGAGGACTCTCTGTGAACAAAAGGTCAGTGCTGCAGATTTCTTGGCAGAAGCAGAGTATTGAGTGCTTTCCTGCATTTCTGCAGGTGCTGTATGCCTAAATATTTGTTTGTATTAACATCCTCATTTGTGGCATAGCATATCATAATCTTCTCAAATTTGGTAAGCAAGTCTATTTACCATACCATTACTGTCTGTCTAGTTTTTATGCATTAAGTATTGAAAATGTGAATTTAAAGATCAAAATGCATTTCCACAAAGGTAGTCACTTCCTGAAAGGTAGGTTGATTTGACCCTTCTTATGTTGTTCCTGAAGGGAAATCAAGCAGGCAACTTTGGAATTTCTAAAATGTGTGTGATTTAAGGGAAGAAAATCCTTTTGAATCCAGCCTTTCCACTGTAGCACAGTAGGGCTCATGTTAACAAACAGTAGTTTTGCTGGGCAGGTTTTTTTGTGCTTGACTGCCTGCCTCATTCTTCTGTTGTCTTTGACAGCTTGCATAGGTGGGAAAGTTGAAGACACTGCTGGCTCTTTGCACAATTTACTTCAGTTGTGCACATAAATGTAAACTGCTGACGTTAGAGAGCTGTAACAGTATAAATTACTGTACCTAAATCTGCCAGAGCATGATGGTTAGAGCTCTTATGTTGTCTGTCTTTAGGAAGAAATGCCTAAAGTAAGGCCCAGAGTCTAATGCTTGTCCTTTACAGTTAAGTACTCTGTTTTCAACATTCATGTTGCTTACCCTGCTAAACGTTCTTTGTATTCTTTACTAATGTTGTTTTAGTAAGAGTCTAAGTATTGTACATTCTCATTTCAGGTTACCATTAAATTGGGAACTGTAGGCTTCGTTCCTCTTTATGGTGAAGAGCAGACGCACAAAGTTCTCGGTTTGTTTGCACCAAGGGACTCACTCACAGGTTTCACTTTAAGATTTTATTCTCTGTGTTGCTGTATCTTTCCCTGTGACAAATGCATGTAACCAGACCTGTGCTCATTCCATGCTAGTGTAGCTCATAACTTGGACAATTTTGCATTTGTTCTTCACTTTGTTCTTGTTCCCATACTATTTTTGTTGTGGATTTGTATACAAGTGGTAAAACCGTGCACATTAATCAGAGTAGAACTGGACCCACTGAATTCAGAAAATATGTAGCAGAATAACATGGTGCTTATCTAAATCCAAGTACAACATGTATCTCTTGACCTCTTCATGTACACCTCAACTCTCCAAAATGAATTTATTGAGCTTTCCTAGAATCCATTAATTTGCTCATGAATTTAGATACTCTTTATTAGCAGTGATTGATCAGCATCAAGTGTAAATTTGTCTTTAGCTTTAGGTACTAACATAGCTTTGGCTAAGATGACATCTCACAGTTTGTATGGGAGTTTTCTCCCTTTCTCCCTTCCCTTCCATCCCTCCATGTTTCCTTCTCTTTCCATTTAATGCCATGTATATGATTGCTAAGTTTGCACAAATGCCCATAGATCAGACTCTTCCTGACTGCTAATCACATGGCCATCAGCCTTTTTACATTCATCTGAGTCCCTGACACTTGCACAGTTTCAATATCAATATCCATTAACAACCCAAAACTAAAGTACATGTATGATGTGACTCTTCTTGGCAGGCCCATTTTATTAGGGGAAGGAGGTGCTAGAGCTCAATGATGAAGGATAGTGCTTGTGTCTGAAGAACAGTTTCTATGTGTCATACTGTCCAAAATCTGCACTTGGTTTTATTCTTCTCAATTTTCAAACAAGTTTTTGACTAGGGAGCACTTCATATGGGGTGGTGTTTAGCACATTTGTTGTGCTGTGGTAGTTTGACCTTGGCTAAATGCCAGGTACCCACCAAGTTGCTCTATTGCCCTCCCCCCCCCCCCC
>NW_020799144.1:566624-590248 GCF_003259725.1 Athene cunicularia | reverse complement strand
GGTGGGTACCTGGCATTTAGCCAAGGTCAAACTACCACAGCACAACAAATGTGCTAAACACCACCCCATATGAAGTGCTCCCTAGTCAAAAACTTGTTTGAAAATTGAGAAGAATAAAACCAAGTGCAGATTTTGGACAGTATGACACATAGAAACTGTTCTTCAGACACAAGCACTATCCTTCATCATTGAGCTCTAGCACCTCCTTCCCCCTTTTTTCTCAACAGGCAAAGAGGGAAAAGAAAATAAGATAGGAAAAATCCCCCCAACCCTGGTGGGTAAAACAAAAGCAGTTTTAATATAAGTGAAGTGAAGCAAAGTTACGTGCGTGGAAGCAAAAATGCAAACAGATTTACTCTCTACTTCCCATGAAGAGGCGCTGTGGGGCCTTCTCAGGAAGTGGGGCTCTGATATGCTGAGTGGTTGCCTGGGAGGACCGAGGGTGACCCTACCCCCTTCTTCCTTTCTCCCAGCTTTATACTGAGCAAACATCACGTGGTCTGGAATATCCCCTTGGTCAGTTGGGGTCAGCTGTCCTGGTTGTGTCCCCTCCCAAGATCTTGCCCACCTCGCCCCACTGGGGGAGGAAAAATGTTGGAAAGAGGCTTGGTGCTGTGTAAGCACTGCTCAGCAGCAGCCACAACACCAGGGTGCTCTTGACACCCTGCCAGCTCCCAGCGTAAAACACAGCACCATGAGGGCTGCTATAGGGGAAATCCAATTCTGGCTCAGCCAGACCTAGTACAGGTAGTAAGAGCTGCATTAATATAGTGCCAACTGTAAGATGTTTAACTTGGTTACTACAGTGTTATTCCTAGTTGTTTAGAAGCTTTAATGACCATGCTTATTTTGGAATGGTAAGACTCACTAACTTTTTATTTCTACTTGTTTCTTTCAAGCTGTAGCCCTGTATCTTGCTAATCGGTGGTGGTCAGTTGATGACGTTCTGAGAACATCTGTTACAACTAGACAGGGGCTTCACAAGGTAAAGTGCTCCAACACTCACCTAGCAATTATTCTTATCCTTCAAGATAATGGCAAATAGCTAGTGTGAGAGATGTTAATGTGCTTTCATTTAATTCAGAAATGAGTTGGCTGTTTCAAGTCAAAGGCAAGGTCAATGAGAGTAGAGGACTAGGTATCAGGGGAAAGGGAACTTGGTTGTGAATATAGCACTGAGAGCAAAAATGACTAATACAGTAGCTTCATATGTAAGCTCTTTTGATATTAATAATGTTAAGAGTTTTTTCTTTGGTCTTTAGAATGTTGTGTGTCTGGTTGTACTGAAATGTCTTAGAGTGGAGCATTGTATCATTGTCTGATCAGGAGACTAGTAAGATAAAAATATTGTTGGAAACCTGTTTGATAGGCAAGTTGGAGATGCTGGCTTGCAGTGGCAATACATGAGGTTTGGGAGAGTAAGTTGCATGGTATCTGTTTTGTTTCTCATTACTGACCTTTGTTACATTACTAGGTAACATGGAGTTTTGTTTGTTCCAAAACTGGAAACCTCTATTTTTTTCAGGAGTGTAATTAGCATGTACTCATGGAATCTGGGCATTTATCTTTAATTTTTATATAATTACTGTAGAGAATTTGGCATGTAGCCTTGTGTTCCATGTTGCTGTCCATGCCAATTAAATCAGGAAAGCTGAATCTTTCACCAGTACGGTAGCTGGGACTAGGCATTGGGAAGAGATCATGGTTCCTTTATTTGTCCTTCACAGTGGGTAGGACAGTGGTGAATTTAAATTTCATATGTAAAAGGAACCCTGCAGAACAGAAAAAAGGGTATGGAGTTCCTGTTTCATGCCACAGAAACTGTTGTAACTAGCTCTTTCACTACATTGTATCCTGTTGTCTACCACTATCAGCAGTGATTGAGTGTGCCAAGTCCCACTACCTTGTGAGGATCATAATTACTCCTTTGCAGGACTCCAGTTACCTGCTAGCCTGGGAGTTCTCAGGCTGGTGTACTGCTGTTTGAATGTTTTTCTTAAATCCAAAAATAGTTTTGACTTAAAATCAAAATGCTCCCACCACCACCCCACTCCCAGCAGTCCTCTGAGCTTTTACCCATTGGATTAGGAGTGACGCTGAAGATGTGAAATATCCTCTGCCTGGTGATAGTACCTTATACTTAATCTATTGCTATGGCTTCTGAGCACTTCTTTGCCCTCAAACCACAGAGCATCATCCTGCTTTAGCACTTGCAGCTTTTCTTGACTCCATCTGCAACTGGCAACTTTGAAAAATAAGGTACCTGATGTGTATTATCTAATCTAAATTTCAGCTTCTAAAATGTTCTTTGTTTCCTTAGGTGGAGTCTGTTGGAGAGAGAATTGTTCTTTATGTTCTGAATCGAATTATCTATCGGACACAAGAAATGGGAAGAAATGAGATCCCTTTTCTCTGTCACAGTAGCAATGACTATGCTAAGATCCTGTGGAAAAAAGGAGAGGCTATTGGATTCTATTCTGTTAAACCTAAAGGTAGAACACTTGATATTGTGGGGTTTGGAAGGGGTAGATAGAGAGCTTATTTAAAGAATACTGTATTTAGTAGACTTTACAAGCCTTGCAGGCCTAATGAATTGGTGTTTTTCTGAAATCATAAGAGCTCAGATAGCTGTTAAAATTTCTAGCTTAAATGTTTGTGTTTTAGCGATCTAAGAAACTTCTTAGATTTCTTCATGTTCTACAATATGTTTAAAATGTAGAAATTAGGTACACTGCAAACTTTTTTCTATATAACAAACGTTTATGGTTGGTTTGGGCTGTGCTTGTTTTTCTAGGTTTTTTTGACCTAGCTCCAGAATGCAGAGATCCTGTTTCTGAAATGATTGTAGAATCAGATGTCATTATCATTCAGACATTTTATAGCATGACAGCATAGAAACTTTGCTCACAGGCATAAGATTCAGCTACAGCTGGTGATAATAAAGATTCTCTTCCACACATACATTACCTCAGATTACAAATTATCTCACAGGTTTATGTTTTTAATGTTACAGGCTTGCTGTTTTTCTCTTTTTCTAAAACATTAAATTCCAAAATAACTGAAGAAAAACTATATTGTGGTTTTAACTTTTTGCTGAATAAAATTTAGTATTTGGGTGAACTGCCTAGCACATTGATAGCACTTTGTAGTATATCAGTAACTGGATCAAGGAGAAATGGTCTGGTATTTTTGTTTCATCTCTAGAGAGGGTTAACTAATTCAGGATTAATGGTGGTACTGGAGGTTTACTGGAGACTTCCCCCACTTAACATGCATGTATTTCTTTGCAAACTGTTGGAAATAAAATTGTAAACTGTCTGGGTCACTGACCTATTCTGGTCTGGTAATCAAGATCAGAAACCAACCAGTTAATTTGTTCTGATTGCCTTTGTTATCTTTTTGTGGTTTTTCTTTTTTTTTTTTTTAAATAAATTTTGCATTGCATAATTTGTATAAGTCTCAGTATTTTTAATGTCAAAATTGCTGTAGTGTGGTGGTCGCCAAGTAGTATTTACATTGTAGTGGGTTTTGGTGTGGCATAATAAAATTGGAAATTAGCTATTCTATTTTTAGTTTAGGATGTAGACACTTCCTTATGTGGCACTGAGGTTTTGTTGTACTCATGCTCACTTGTTATATTTCTCATGATGCGCTCTCATTTACTTGTCCCGAGTTAGCAAACTCTGAAGGCAGTTCTTTCTAGGCATTATCAATATATTTGATTGTGTGCTGTGTTCTCCAAATTGAGTAGTCTATGTGGAGAAAGATGGTTCCAGAAACAGATGGTTAGAGAGGAGTGGTGGAGCTTGACTTGTATCCCAAATGGTATCCAGGTAATGTAAGCTCTCTGCCCACATTTACCTTGCTTGAAAAATGGAGATCACTGGTCTCAAAAGTGCAAGGATGCAAAGATTAACTGTGTTGTATAGGCAAGTGTATGTTTCTTTTTGGCCTTGTTAGAGGAAAGGGCAACTTTCTGCAGAGTTCATACCAGCTCACAAAATGAGGGCCTGAAAATGGATTGAATGGTTGATGGGCTATTCTAATGCTGCTACAATGGCATTACTCTATCACCACTGAGTCCATAGCTACATTTTGAATCCTCTGATACTGAAGTATCTCTGTGTTGTGACATTCTTTCATCTTGGTATAATTATGGATAATGTGGATTTTGTAATGGGAGAATTCCAGTGTCAAGTGTCCTAGGATTTTTTTGTAGTTGCATTTTAAAAAAATCAGAATTATTGTTTTAGTCCTTAAAAAAGAGGTAGATTATAGTCGTTGTATTTGTCCTGAGGAGTAATGTAATCTACATTAAAAAAAAGCAAGTAAAGAGTTTTATTGTATCCTGTTTCCTCCTCCTTCTTTCAGCTTCATTTTTAGTATAGTTTTCCTATGGAATTGTATAGTGAGATTTCAAAGTGAGCCTTTCCTCTCTATTTCTGCTGTTCTTGTGCTACAGGCTATCTAACATACTAATCTATTGATACATCTTGGCAACATGATGAAGCTTACCTAAAGAGCTAAGAAATGGCTCATAGTAATTATTTTTAATGAACATTAGATTTAATAATTTTATATTATTTACAATTATATAGATTGGTATAGCTTTTGTGACTTGTAGAAGTCTTTATTTGAATATGCTAAAATCCATGCTGCAGCATGTCAACGCTGAAGTACTGATGGCTGTTTTTCCCCCTCCTATTATTTCAGGAAGTATTTGTAGCTCTTCCCGGGGTGAGAGTTACAAGCTATCAGTGCTAGACACAATGTTTGTACGAAAGAACCACCGTGAGAGGGAGTCTGGGTTAATCATGTTGGAAGACTTTGTGGATTCCTTTAGAGAAGCCACTCTTGGCCTACGATACCCACTGTCAACCTTCATGTATACAGGCAAGCTCTTAATTTTTCTGATCTTTGTGCTTTCTTTACACGTCCAGAAGTGCTGTCACTCAAGCTCCATATTTGTGGCTGCATCCTCAGTTTCTGTATTGAATGTTCTGTTTGTCAGTGAAGGCTAAAACCACTGATTTGTGAAGTAGTTCCTGATGAGAATTTTTTTTTTTTAATCCTCCACATGAGATAAGATTATTTGATCTCTGCTGGCTACTGTGAAGTTTACCACTGTCCCATCCCCCACCTCATCCCCCTGCAAGCCTCCAGAATGGACTGAGGTGTTTGTGTGATCTAATGTATATCTTCTTTGTAACACTTTTTTCTTGCTCACCAACTAAGCCTCACAAGGTCATGTAATTCATGCTTTCTTAGAACTTCTGTTCAAATGGGAATACTAGGCTATGTTCTAACTCGGGTATAAGAAGGCACAGTTACAGTGTACAAAGAAAACACTTAAGGCTCTTGCATTAGCAACCCAAGAGGGTTATGTCATCTAGGAAATGACACACATTCTGGAAACAGTGTTACTTGGGTCTCTGTTCAGGCAAGAAGCTCATTTCCTTTGCCCTGTTTCTCAAGGCTTGTGCTACTCTTAGGCCATCTGCCAGGCTTCCTTCTATGAAAATTTTTATCTGGCTGCCTTAACCATTAGAAATTTTCTGCTTTTCCAAGTTGTTGGATCTGACTAGACCTGGTTTGTCAGGCTTCAAACAGCAAGCTGTCTCGAGTGGAACTGCATAACTAATAAGTTTTCTTGGTGAAAGAACGATATATCAGGAATCTTGTCTACTGAGATGATGCATCACTAGTAAAACAGGTGAAAAACTGTAGTTTTCCTGGTAGCTACTAAAGAATAATGTCAAAGTCTGCCTCTTCACAGGTATGTTTAGTAAGTGTATTGGGAGAAAACAGGTGGAGGGACAGCAGAGAAAAAAATATTCCAGAAGTAAAATGAGTGGATGATAAATCATGCAGTGGTAATGTGTTAGCATTCCCAGGGAGTGCTTTTTACAAGTGACTATAATAACATGGTATAACAAAAATCACTTGACTATATCTTCTGCCTAAGAGCCCTGACATCCTGGGATGGGTTTTGTGATTGGTAGGGACAGGGACCAGTGAACCTGTAAAACTCTCAAGTAGGTGCTTGGAGAAGAAGAAAATCCCATCCATCTTTGTTTGCAGTTTAAGATAATGAAAAATGTTTAAATCTGAAGAAAGGTTTTACTGAGAAGGATGAGTAGGTTAAAGCAATACTCAGGTTAAAGCAGACTCAGATGAGATGTCAGGAAGTACTTCTTTCCAGAAGGGATTGTTAGGTGTTGGAATGCGCTGTCTAGGGAGGTGGTGGAGTCCCCATCCCCGGAGGGACTTAAGAGTCCTGTCGACATAACGCTGAGGGATATGGTGTGGTTGGGAACTGGCAGTATTAGGTTAATGGTTGGACTGGATGATCTTCAAGGTCCTTTCCAACCTAGTTGATTGATTTCTGTGACCGTTTTGTTGAACAGTTCTTACTGTGGTGATTTATGTATAATGGAAGATTGCAAAATAATTTGTTTTCAGATAAACTTTAAAAACTGAAGTACAGTTGAGTATATAGTGTATGTAATACATGGTTCTTATGTTTGTTCAGCTTGTAAGCTATATCTTGATAAGTACCCTGAGGATCATAACCTTCTGTGGGAAGTGGAGGGAGCAGGATATTGGTTCCAGAAAACATCCATTATGTCTACATTGCAAAGTGAAAATCTCAAAACTGCAAGTATGTATACTTCTGGTTTGTTGTTTTGTGACACTTTGTAAAAGTTGACCACTCTACATCAGTGACTTCTGTGAACACTGCCAATGGAACTAACAGAAAAGATCTTTTATTTGTCCTGAGATCTGAGAAGATCATATTTGGAATGGTTATATAAATTGTTATATGAAGGTACTATAACTTTCTGTTTACCTGTTTCCTTTTTTTAAAATCTTAACAACAGAGGCCTTACTTAAAGGAAGTAAGAGTTTCCTAGCAGAATGTCACTTCCAGCAGTCTGCAGCGGTATCTGAAGTAAGTGAACAGGGGACTGAGCTGCAGACACAGCCAAATGTAGGTATACAGTCTGTTACCTCTTTTTGTGATTGTTCTGTTACTAAAAAACAAAGTATGAAAAAATACTTTTTGTCCATCTTCTAACTGAATTGGCTCAGGTCTGCCACTATGTATATAAGACAAACGCTTTCATTACTACTTGGGTGAATGTTATGCTTCCCACTGATGGAACATCAATGACAGACCTAGGGTTAAAAAAACCTTCTGTTTTTTGTAGGGGAGAGGTGGATCCAAAAAAATGCATGTTTTGATTGTATAGCTGCATGGATATACTTGAAGAAAACAGCAGAGGGATAGTAGTTCTTATGATTCTTGTTGCTGTGAGTTAAGAACACAGCCCTGTCTCTTGCCTTCTTCCAGAGGAGGCATGTGGTAGATACAAAAGTGCTCCAACTTCTTATAGATTGATAGAGTTGCTGGCAGCTCTCTTGGTACCTGCATCATCTGTAAGCAGTTCTGCAATGCTTTGAAAACTGTTGGACCACCAAACAAAATAAAATAACCCATGTTCCTCCAAACCAGGAAAAACATTCCCCAACTTTCATTTTCGCTTTTCACTTAGTGCTCCCTGTTTTATGTGTTTGGTGCTAGAATAATTTGTCATTAATCTACAAATTCTGATGTGTTTAAAACTCACTTGAAACTATTTCAAGCAGCAGAACTTGCAGTAAAAAATGGAAGTATTTGGGATGGGTGGGGAGGAACAAGAGAGAAAAGAGCTCTAGGGAGAGGGAACTCTGACATAAGCAGTCCCTTGTGGTGACTATGCATGTAACCTGCATTACTGCTGAATCACTTAAGTTCTGTTTTCTCTTGTCTGATCTTTTTGTTTTTTTTCACATGGGTTGCCATATTCTGTCCCATGGCACAGTAAAAATAAGACCGAAAAATAGAATACAAATATAAAAATAACTTTGCTGTCACTTTTTTGTCAACTGTTAAAGGATTTCACCAGACTGTGGGTACCTCTAAGGCTGGCCTTATTAACAACTCAGAGTTGGGCCATCACCTTCATGAGTGGCAACAGCTAACAGAAAATGACCTCTATATATATGATATAACATACAATACAAAGAGTCTTTGGTGATTTTCCAGGAACTTTCAGCTCTCAATTCATCATCAATTTCAAAACTCCATTGTATTCTACAGTTTTGGGTAGTTCTTATTGTTCCATTTTCATTCCTCTCCATACACCACTGTTCACTGATGCAGCCTTCCGACATCATGGTTACTTACTTTCAGTATTGTCCTTAGAGCACCTGTGCATTCTGCATTGGACTGTTATATGGTTCCTAGAGTGCCTGTGCTCTATTAATTAAACCTCTAAAACAATATCTATTTATTAATCCTGCTATTAATTATATCCTAAGAGAAAGGAGTTTTCTAAAGCTTGTTCCTTTTACAGCTACTGTTGTGTAGGCCCTTAGGATTTTACAGAAAGGGGAAACATAGAGACTTGTAGTATTTAATTATGTGGACACCTGTTATAAACAGAATGCCTAGGAGGAAAAACTTGGTAGAGTTGTCTATAATAACAGGTTACTTTCATCTGTTGAGATCAGAAGTAAAATGCAGAGTAAAACTGTTCATCCTTGTAATAAAGATAATTAAAAAAAAAAATCTCTTGAGAGGTAAGATACATACATGTAAGTATCTTAAATTAAGAATGGTTGTGGTTGGTCTTCCATAGGATCATTACTAATGAAATAGCGCTTTAGAAAGATACAACCACAGATAGGGAGATGAAGGCATTTCAATTATTTCTGAAGTTTTGGGGATTATATTAACTTTTCTTTTGCTTCACAGGATGACTCTCAAAAGGGTAATGAATCAATAGATGTTCATGCAAGCACATCTAAAGGTAAAAGTAACCTTGATGATCAGTACTGTGACTAAGAGACTCTTTTATTGTTTTTAGTCTTAGCATGTTCATCTGCAAAGTGTATAAAAACATGCCTTCCTTTAAGGTGCTGAGGTTCAACTCATAAACCTTTTAGAGGACTTTGGATAAAATTCTTATGACCCTTGGTGAAGAGATGATGTATGTGTATTCAGAAAAGAAGTGCCACAGTGAAATGCTGTTTTACTTATACTCAGTTTCTTTAATAAAATATTAGGGGGGAAAAAATTATATGCAGATCTTAAACTGCATATGTTCACTTGCATTTATTTTGTTGTTTTGATTTTTCTTTTCCTAAGACCCTAACACAGTTCCTGTTTCCATTTGGACACGAAGCAGTCATTTCAGATGTCCCAAGACAGGAAAAAAAAGCCAGGAGTCAGAACCTGGAACTTCAGAAGGAGATAAAGGAAATGCTGTTCATGTGTCTGAAAGCAGGTAAAGGAGCCCATATTTTACTGATTTCTTATTTTGTTTCTTGGGCAGTCACAAACTACATCAGTATCTCAGTTTGCTACTTTGGATTTCTTCTCCTTTCTTCCTACTTTACTTGCTTGATTTTAAAATTAATAAAAATAAAGCCTATTGTGAGAGAGAAAATTGAGACTTCACCTGAAGAGTGATTTACACCAAAATGTAGTGTTTCTGAAAACTTGGCACATACTGGAAATAATAGTAAGAAAACAGTGACAGTTGAGGGTGTTCTGTAATAACTGAGTCTGCATGAAGGTAAAAACATCTGTTTTCATACAGCATAATTTCTTCTGTGATAATATAACTGGACAGGTATCCACAACACTATGTGTGATCTTTGGAGATGTGTCCCTTCTTGACTTATTGTTATGGTGACATACTGCAGTAAAATAGTCTGACTGTTTAGTTTGGGAGCAGGTTACTGCTTGTCCCTTATAACAAAGAGTTATAGGGAGCCACCCATTTTCAGAGTAAAGTATGTTTAGACAAACTGTGATTTAAAACCATCACTGGAAAAAAATCCCAAACGTCTCCAGTTTAAAGGATGTTATCCTATGTGATAACAGCCAAAAGGGAGTGTGAAGTATTGTAACACTTGTTTGCCATAACAATTCATACAAAACAGGGCCTGAAGTACTAATCTGCACTGGCTTCCATCCAGAAAGAACAACTGTGGCTATTTTTGAATAAATAAATTTCTTCTTCCTCTCTCTTCCTGTGTGTGACTTTATGGATGCTCATAGACACCCACTGCCCACCCTCCCCATCTCTCTCTCTTTCTGTAATTCTGTTCCTGGAAAACCCACTGCAACCCCAAAAACCTCTTTTGAAGAACTGAAGGTAACCTGATTATTTTCTAGGAAATCCCTCAAATGTGTTCCATTAGGTTTCTTTAAACAAAATTAATTGTGTTTATTGGTCGCTTTTTTTTTAAGTGCAACTGAGGTCTTCAGCTAATTTTTGTGTGTTAAATAGTGAATTACAGAGATACAGTACTGCTGTCCTGTGCTGTCAGCATGGTGCCCTAAGCTGGTTCAGACAGGTTAAATGGTGTGGTTTGATGCTGCCACAAGTTTAGAAAGACTTTGCCCTGTTCATAATAAAAATCACCTAGTTGCTATGTGGGAGAACTAGTCTGTTACTGAATGTCAGTATTTTGTGCTTTGCAAAATGAAGTCAATGAGATGCCACTGCTCCTTTGAACCAGATGTGTAATGTGGTGTTTGAGCAGAGCTAAGGGGAATCTTGATGACGATAGGGCAGGATATCAGCTTGGTTCTCTCCTTCCATGCACATCAGCAAATGCAGCAGGGTCTTCTCTCAGGGACTTTCTCCTGTGGAGTGCCTTAATCTCAAGACTGGCACCTAGGATAAAACCCTCCAATACTGCCGTAACTGTAAGAACATGAAGCAGCCTCCTGCAAATCTACTGGAGGTACTTTTTTCTTTGCTTGTCTGTAATACTTCCAGTTCATCTAAGTTTTATCTCAAAAACTGAGAACTGAATGTTTGAGATAGTGCTACTACCCATCAGATGTCAGAGCTTCATCTTTAGCTATTCACTAATTTAATCTCTATCTGATTGAATCTTCTTCAGACATGTGTATGTTGCCTTGAATTCTTTTCCAGTCATTGTCTTTGTCATATATGTATATTCAATGATTACACAAACATTTGCTTTTATAACTCCATAATTTTAAACTGCTTCCACAGTGGTGGTGGGAGAATTTACTTCCTTTCTCACACCTTTGTGGCTTCCAAATATGTAATGGATTACTGCTTTCTAAATTTAAAATAACAAACAAACAAATTTCTGAGTTTTAATCCCCTAAGATGGAAGTGAGAGGTATCTGTCTTCATTATATAATTGCCAAAGTAATTTTTCCTAGTTGATGGTTTGTTTTTTTGCTTGATGACTTAGCAGGAGTTTAGATTTCTGGATTCCTACTTCCTATAGCACGCGTGTGATACAGCACTTCAAACTGATCATGAAAAAATTTCCCTGCTGAGATTACCAAAATTATGTATTACTCTAAAAGAATAAAGGATATATCTTAATACCTGATTCAGGATGAAACTTCCTGCTCCCACATCTGAAAGTGATAAAAACTTAATAGAAGTACCTGAGGACAATACTGTTGAGGAGGTTGAAAAAACAAATGAGGACCGTTCTGTACCAGAAGTGGAGCAACATGTATCACCCTCTGAGGAATCAAGTGAGAAGAAGGTGAGCTGGATGTGATAAAGAGAGCAGATAAGTTTGGAATACAACTACGGTTTCTGTTAAATATGGTCCTTGCTGCCTTGATCCATGTGAGTGTCAATTCTTTGATTTTTCATACTGATGCTTTGTTGAGAAGTATATATGAGAAGCTAAGGCTAGTATAAAATTAGTTTCAGGGAATATTCCATTGTACTTATTTTGAACTATAGAGTTTCTAGGATTGTCAGTAAGGTGAATTTCTAGCTTGGCTACCAACCTAATTTTCTTAATTGATTTTTTTCCTACTCAAATATTCTGGAGCACTGGAGTAAGATCAAGATTTGATCCACTATCCCTAATTTTAAAAAAAGTTTCTTTGAAGAAGCTGGTAACTGGTATGCTTCAGTGACTACTGTTGGCTCTTTTACCCTTCACCACTTAAAGCTTGCCTGCTTTGATGCTCAAATCCAACTTTTATCTACAACTTGTTAACACCCTAATTTTAAATCTGTGAGTACCCTTTGACTAGCAATGCCTCCAGGGTTTTGTGTTCTTACTGATCAGTGAGAAAGTGGATCTTACACTGTGTTGGGTTCAAGGAATGACTGCAGCATGTATGCTTGCGAGGTGCGTGAAAACTGCTTGGCTTGGCTCCTGACAGTGTAAGCTATGGTCAGAAATTCAGTGCAGGTGACAACACTAAGCTAATACACTGGTTAAGTTAGCTACTCTGCACTAAGCTCTGCCTTTGTAGTACACATTTCTAGGTACGTCGGCTATCTGCTTCTCACATTAAGCTGCAAATCTAGATCACAGATACACCCACTAGTGTTAAGGAACAATAACGGGGCATAATCTTGACTTTAAAATGTGGGGGTTTTTTTAGGACATTCCATCAGAACCTCTTAATGGTGAGATAACAGAAGAAGCTGGGAAGACCTCACTTACAGTTGAAGAGGAAACAGCAAATGAAGTTTTAAGTGATGAATCAGAATTGCAGTCTGAGAGTCAAGGAGAAGAACCCTTAACACTGTTTGTTCCATTAGTCCTTGAGACTGCAGGAAAACCATCAGAAGACACTGTATCAGAGCAGGTGAGAGCATTGAAACAATATGTGAAATCCTCTTTCCCTCAGAGTATACATATCTTGCTGTTTTTGTCAAGTAACGGATGGAAAGTAGCTGCTGCCATCATAGGAAATTCTTGGGAGAAGCAGTTTTGAGGCCAGATGATAGAAATCCATAAATAGAATATACTATAATTTCTGGTTTAGTATGCAGAAGTGGTGGCAAATATGCATGTGATACCAAAAAGAAAGATATATCTGTTTCTTTGGCAGCAAAAAAACCCCATCTCTTACTAAAATATTAGTTGAATATGACTGAAAAGCCACATCCTTATTTTGTCTAGTGATTCTACCCTGATGAAGTGTTTGAGCAATTAATTACTGTTAAAATACCCTTCTAGAACATAGATTTTACTGACTTTTTTATAGTGCAAAAGTAGATTGTTGTATGCTATCAAAATAACTGTATGTCTAAAATAACAAACTTTTTTCTCCTGGGATTAATTTCAGACTGTTTTTACTCTATCTGTAGGGGAATAACTCTGACTATCAAATGCAGTTCACAAAACAGTCTTGTGCAAAAAGGTGGAAAGGACTGGTTTGTTGCCTGCACATGTAGTACTAAAAACTGCTGAATGCCAACATAGTCTCCAGGATTGCTAGCCTAGGGGCTCTAGTTATTCAGCCTCTTCTATTTTCAATTAATTGTCCCTTTGGTTGTTTTCACACCCCTCTTCTCCCCCCACCCCAGGCTTCAAATATAAATGATTCAGAAATGCTGACTAAAGAAGGTACAGTAGTAGAAAAGGAGGGCACTGAAGAACAGCAAGAATCTGAAAAGACCACCACTGAAAATGCAGCTGCTTCGACATCAAAGGAAGAGACTTCTAACAGTGGCCTGCCCAACCCTATGGTGACTGAAGCAGCAGAGGAATCTGTTTCTGAAAATGTATTGCCTGAAGTGGCTTCCTCTTTGGAAGGTCAAGATGAGGTAGATCACAACTCACAGGAGGCCCCTGTTGCCTTGAGTCAGAGCTCTTTGATAGTGGTTGAACTTGAGGGTTTTTCTTTTCAGCAGCCTTCTGGACAGGAAGGGCAGAAGAACCAGTTGGAAGAACACTCAGAAGAGCCCCCTGAGCAGATGGATCAACACCAGCAAACAGCAGCAGAGCGGGCTGCTGACAGCAGCTCTGAGGAGGCAGAAGTTGAGATACCCATTGTAGATCGGAGAAATTTGCGAAGAAAGGCCAAATGTTCTAAAGGCCCACCCAAGAAAAAAGGAAAGCCAGCTTAAAAATGAAATATTGATTGCTAATTCATCTATTTATAAGAAATTTATTATTTTGTGTAAAACACTAGAGCATAACTAAACCATATGGGACACAGGACATGCGTGTTTAAAATTCTGGGTTGGACTTCCTCTTAGGACTCATCACCTTTCCTCAAATTTTCTTGAATTTTTAAGCACTTGAGCTTCATCAAAGTATGAAAATAAACAGCCAGTCTCCTCCTTTTATAAAGGACACATGCTGAATAAATGCAGTTCTGCTAGCAAAGGGAGCAGTTTGGTGCTTTGAGGTGGCAGTTGTGGAAGAAAATCTGGTGTGAAATCCTGGCCCTATTAAGGTCCCTTAAATTCCCATAGACTTCCATGAAGCTAGACATCACTCTAGCATTGTGTTCTCTACTGTGGTGAGTACAGAAAAAGGAAAATAATTTGTTGCTTCTTGTTCCTTTCCCATAAATATTTATCAGGAGAGATTAAAAGAATTGTAAGATTCTGTAATTCTAGGTCTCAAATATACAAGAAGGTATGTCTTGGTAGATCAAAACAACATAAGTAGCATCTGTCATGTCATGAGTATCACTTGAAACATCTGAGTCAGTAGAATGATGGTCAGCATAGTATCTACCGTAGCACACTTTGATAATTAATTTCTTTACCTGAGGATTAAGAGATGCCTACACAGTAAACTATTTGTAGCTTTCAAAGTGAGCATCTTGGTAAACCTAATTTTTCCAGATTGTATGGAGTGTAGGCTCCAGTACCTATATAAATGGTTTCAGCAGCCCTTCTATCTACTTGCATGTCTTGAGTGGATACCTGATTACTTGTTAAATTATAGCAGGAGGATATGACAACTTCTGATCTTGTTTTGGTCTGAATGGAAGCAGTACTTTGTGTTTTCCAAATACTTGGCTGTTGTTCTGCCAGGTGTGTTGTCTGAGTGCTGGCATTTCAGGTGGTTGTGACATTCATTAGTGTGAATATTTGAGTGTTTCAGCAAATGCTTGTTTGCCAAACTTCTATGCCTTTAGGAGTTAGCAGGTGATTGCTTGGAAATACTTCTGATTCCCACTTTCTTTTTCTAACTTGGGTGTAATCCCTTGGATTGGCCTCCTAGGTCATAGATTTTCTTAAAGGCAGCAACCAAACTTTGCTGTATTCAAACAGAAATAAAAACAGGCTTTTTGTGAATGTTTCCCTTCAGAGGTTCTCCTAGAAAACCATTAGTTTCTCTGTTTGTCACACATACAGTGGCAAAAGTTACTCCTTAGTTTGCTATGTGTTTCTTTCCATAAATGAAGCTCCTCTCATAATGGATTAGAAACTAAAAAAAGCAAAGAACAGTGGTTCTAAAGAACAGGAAATTACACCACTATTTCTCCTGTTATAAGCCTTTTCGAAGATGAGTGGACTAGTATCCCTCTGTCTGAAAAAGAGGTATCTAGAAGTTGTTGTTCAGGACTTCCAAATACAAGGTTCACTTGAATAGTTGTAATGCTATCTTAAGCTTTATCCTGTTATGAAGCTGAAGTAAGAATCTGGGTTTGGATTTTATGCTTATACAGTTTAACTATATTTATAAGGTATTTTAACTGTATAAGACATTTGTACTTTTTGTTTCAGCTGATAAGTAGCAAGCTCTTTTTAATCTGTTAAAACCAGTTTATAGAGGAGAAAAAAAAAAAAAGTTTTCAAGAAATGTGAATTACCTGAACTTTAGATTCAGGGTGCATGGGATTACCGAGTTGAACCTGCATTTCTTGAACTGTTGCTTGTAGCTGTAACTTTCTATCCATGTACATACAGGTATTCCTTGTGAACACCACGACTGGTACACGTTCAAGATCTTTCACGATTGTTTGTAAACATTCAAGTGAACCTTAAGCATTTCTATAATTAAGGATTTTCTATAATGCATATAAGACAAAACTTCTGTTACCTTCTGTATGACTTCTCTTTTACTGCTAATACTTATTGTGTAAAAAAAGTGTATAGAAAACACACCTATAGCATTGCTAAGAATTTGGGATTTGTGAGAGCTGGTGGCTTAAAGTGTGGTTATATACAGTATATTGTGATTCCTTTTCTGTTGTTAGAGCAAGCTTTACTAAAGATTAATCTGAATACTTCAACTGATACAAATATATCCACTTTCAAAAAGCCGCAGATTCTTTTGCTTACAAAAAGTGATTTGAAGTTCCTTCAGTTACCTATTCAAAATCCAGCTAGATATTCCCTATGGTCAGAAAACTGTTTTGAGAGGTAATGTCACTCATCTGGCTTTTATTTTTTTCATGGTTAAGTTGGAACTGATTTTGATTAGTATCTTAAAATACCTGCGTATTAAATATATTATAACAAGATTATTGGATTAACTCAGTCTTGGTTTCTACTGAGAACAATCAGATTTCAGATCTTATTTCAGTGAGTCAGTTTTAAATACTGAATTTAAATTCACATAAGTATAGTCTTGAGTAGATAGATACTCTGTAAATTTGAGGCACTTGAGAGAGTAGTTTATGGCCACACTGTTACATACAGTATGTGGGCAGTTGGGGTGCAATTAGCAATTCTGTACAGTACAGTCTTGAAAACAGGACATTGTTCTATCTGTGATGGCAGCAGCACTTTGAACTAAAGGACACAGTTTATTTCTGTAACAATTTCTTTGGTATCAGTCATCTTGCAGTAAATAGAGTAGCAAAATCAAAATAATGACTTTAAATAATAGTTTTTATTGCTGTACTGGTTGTCCCATTGGAACAGTAGTTTAGCAGTGTATACCTTCTGTTACACTAAAATGAACATTAAAAAGGAACCTATCTGACAGCTGTATTGACTGAAGTGATTTACCTTTGGAAAACAAGTGTTTTCTAGGCTTGGACTTTTTTTTTTTAGTCTGTCTTACTACCAACAAACTAGTAAAGAATTTTTAAGACCGTACTGCACCAGCAAACAATGATTAAAACATCAACTTTATACAGGTTTATACCAAATGCTATTCCAACATGCTGTGGAACTACATGTGTACAGTGAAAGCAAGCAGTATTATTTTTGAAATTTATTTAGTCTAGGAATAGAGTTTAAAGAACATGAATCTGTGACTTCAGCCTTGCTCTTAAATGGTAAATAGTTTTGTATTTGAATCCAACATTTGTCAAATGTCTCTCGAACTGCTTGTTAATTTTTTGCAGGGTTTGCTTTGCAAATTTTTGCATGTTCTCCTTTGTTCTTTTTTTTATTTAATGCAGAATTCTTACTTGTTCTCATGTTTCATAGCCCTTTACATGAAAATGTCTATGTCTTAACTCAAAATGACTCTTGAAACATTTGAAGTTATGTCTGGCCTTCATATGTTGCTTTTCTTAATACCACTTCATTTGTAGATGTCATCAATACTACTAAGTTAAACTGAGCACAAATAGGCATAAATTTCAGCTTCTCTAAGTGTCTGTTCCAAAATTTTATTTCCAAGGGGATACATTTCTAAATTTATTTTCACAATCATGGTGTTATATGTTTTTGAAACTAGTGATACTCTGTTTACAAACCTTTTGAAAGATGTGTTGCTACCTTAAAGTATTGTACTTGAGCCTTGTTACAGTGTTAGTTTTTCCTTTGTTTAGTACTCCTTTTGGCTGCATTTGAAATGTTTTGAAGTAGTAATTAAACTTCTATTTTGAAATTATTTTTTTCCTTGTCTTTAGTACTTGAGTCTTTTCTACTATACAGGAGGCATGTTTTTAAATGGTTCAGTTCACTAGAATTAGCATAATATTACAGTCTGTGCTACCAAGGAGCTTTAAAAGCTCAGATTTTTGAATTTTTTTTGATTAAAACAATTTTCTGTATTTAATTAGATTATGCATCAGACTTTTATAAAAAAAAAAAGCTGTAGAATAGCCTGTTCTGAACATTATAGCATGCATTATGCTCTTTATACCAACTATGCAAGATGTAACTTAGTAGTTAAATTTGCTATAGACAAGCCAACTAGAAATGCTGTAACACTCTCCCTATAGTGTGGTACATTAAAATACTTTAAGTGCAACAGTTCTGTTATTCAGCCAACAAGTCATGTATTTATAACACAAAATGTAGTAATGTTCTTGAGACAGCTGTAGAAAATGTAAGTATTCTTTTCATGTTGTTAATGTGCAGTAAAGGGTAAAGCAACAAGAACTTACATGAAGGTTCATCTGTTTTGACAAAATGCCCTCTCTAAGCAAATGACCTACTGGCTTGTAATCCTTTCTTAATTTCAAATCATTTGTCACTACACAAAGAAGTAAAAATCATAGTAAGTTTTTAAGCCTAGACTAGGGCAATGTATTAATTAAACTAACAAAATAGCCTGTAAGAGGAGAAAGCTTTCATATAGTTAAAGTGCTGACTCTCACATAGTGTAAAAGAAGTTACAAAGCTGGTACAAAAGCAACTAGCTTGACTTTCTGGCTGGAGCCATGTATCTGGAACATGATTTGGTCATGAAGATGATTGAGGGATTGGAGCATCTGTCATACGAGAGGCTGAGAGATGCAAATTGTTCAGCCTGCAGAAGAGAAAGCTTGGGAGGATTGTACCTTGTGTACTAGTATCTAGTGAGGGGGGTATAAAGAAGATGAAGCAGGCTCTTTAGTGGAGCCCAGCAATGGGACAAGGGGCAGTGGGCACAAACTGGAATACAGGGAATTCTATTTAAACATAGAACACTTACATTCTTTAAGATATTTCAGAAGTCATAGAGTTTTGTTTGAAAATTTCCTCCTTAGTTTTGAAGGGTGAGAGTGTCCTCAAACTGGACAAAGCTTATAAGGATCTGACTTAGAATCTGTGATAAAAGCTCCTTGGCTTGAAGTGAAGTACTGATTAGGAGTAGGAATATAAAATGTTATGCTCATTTGTAGTGATAGATTGTGTGAAGTTTGTTAAGCAATAAATTGACCTGAAGATTACTGTGGCAGTTATACACCACTGTTGAAAGCTTCCTGTTTAGAACCAGCTTTTGTTTCTTGTATTTTGAGGATCAGTTGATGCTTGTGACCTTTAGTTTTTCTTGAATGTTTCTTAAAGCCACCAAAATAGCTACAAGTAGTTGTAGTCTTGGGGTTATGCCATTCTCATATTTCAGATCTTAAAATGCCTACAACTTCATAAATTTAACTGTTCTCCTCTTGCCTGGAACTACAGTGCTATGCTCTCCAGTCCTTAATTCTCTCCATTAATGCAGCCATGGAGGCAAACAGGAGAAAGACATCCCCACATCCCCATGCTGCTCATGTGTTCTCAAGCCCATGCTTCTGTAGGGGCATGTATCAAAATGAGTGTTTTAATTTCTGATGGCAGTCTACAGTAAGATTCTAGCTGCATTCTTCCAGCTCTTCTGCTTTCCCAGAAGCAGAATACAAATTAGCATATTCTTCTGTACCTCTAGTTATTACAGTAGGCCACTGTGGGAAAGAGTGGATGTACTTCCCACCACTAGGAATGTGAGCTGCATTAAATATACAATATATCTAAGCCAGGAAACTGCTAAACCAAGAAGGTTTAGATCAAATCCACACCACATCAGCAAAACATGAAAATGAATCACTTTATTTGGACAGTATTCATCTGAACAAACAAGTATGAAAACCTGAGCAGTTGTTTCTGGCATGTTTAAGTTCCTCACCAGCTTGTGGGGTCCATGTTCTTGAATGGTTGAAGGTTCCAGAGTTCTTGCAAACTGGTTGAAACTGCACTGATTTTACAAGAGCTCATGTCTAATGCTTAGTATCAAGCACCACTTAAACAAGTAGAACTGCATTAATACAGCCATCATTTTCTGGATTGTTTGTTACTTGTGCATATTTCCCTAAAAAGAAAAGGGAATTAGATATCTACAAAAGCCTGAAGTAGTTCACGTAATAAATTTGATTTTTCTGTGTTTCCTAGTTCAATCCACAAGTCCCTCTGAAGTATAAGGAATTCCTGTT
Source organism: Athene cunicularia (assembly GCF_003259725.1). Classification (NCBI taxonomy): domain Eukaryota; kingdom Metazoa; phylum Chordata; class Aves; order Strigiformes; family Strigidae; genus Athene; species Athene cunicularia. Next base: position 570,348 of record NW_020799144.1, on the reverse strand, counting down.
CCAAAACTGAAATGCATTTTGAAATCTAAATCTGCCTTCTGCTGAGCAGCAAACTTCAGTTCTCAAAATATTTAAGGCTGTTTTTTATAAATGGATGATTTTAGAGTTCTGGGTAGATTTAAAAAAACCCACACACAGGTTCTGCTATTATCCAAGTCAACCCCTCTATTAAAAAATCCTATGAAGATACTTCTACACAGAACTTCCACTGAAAATGGCACTGTTCAGAGTTCACAAACTTAGGTCTCCATAGGCTTGTAGCATTGCTTAATGTAAGACATAAGCAAGCTGAGTCTTTGTTCTGAACCCACCTAATTTGATTTTGAAAGTGTAAATGGAAAGCCTGAGATTAAAACTTAAAGTTTATGTTTCTAGAATTACCTAGTGGTTGCTACTGCGCAAACCTAACATTTAACAATGGATCAACTGTGACTATAGAACATAGTCTTAACAATACATGAGGCAATCAAGACTTAAAAGTTTTTAAAGTAATTCTGCAGTAGAGTTAGTTTCACTACTTACCCCAGATAACTTTGCCCCCTTGTGTCACGAGGCCAAGCTCACTCACATTCACCTCAATGACGGTACCCTTGGTAATTACACCCAGTGTTGTATACAAAGGAGAAGAAGGATTCTTTTTTACACCAAGGATAGGTAGGCAAAAAGTAGCTTTAAGTTCAGGATGTGTCACATGTGCCTTCTTGAAACGTAAGCCCTGTTGCATAAGGAGTATTAGAATGAGTTAGTATTTGCTTTAAGCCCTCAAGCTCATCTAGTTTAACACTTTCAGCATATGTCCTCAAATGTTTTGAGAGACAAGGAAGAATGAAACAACTTAGAAGACAGAATGCTATCTGCCCACTGTAGAAAATCCATATTTGTTTAAAAACTTGAATAAAGCTTCCCATGTATATTTTCAGGATGGCAATTCTTAATAGTAATACAAGAATACTTGCTACCTCAGATGGCTTTTATTCCATGAAGAAATAAACGTATTAGAATAAATGCCTTAACAGTGCCACTGGCTTTTAAGACTAGAAATTCTTCCTTTTTTCTTGTCAAGCTGCAAAACCTTTCACATCTTGTATAGTATTAAATACCCATCTCTTACAGCACTTTCTGTCTAGTGACCTGTACTTTGTAAAGGGTACTTTACCATTAAGTACCATAAGCTTTTCTGTGTCAATAAATCCAAGGCTTCTATGTAAAACCATCAAAATAGTAATGAGGTGCAATCCAACAGGCATCCTACATAGGCAACTCTGTTGATTCCTGTGAGAAACAGGAACAGGTATTCATAGAAAAACTGCTGTCTTAGTGAATCTAGTTTTGCCTTGAGTGCACTGCCAGGCTCCTAGAGCCCAGGCACTGTTCCTGCAGCTGTGTAAGAAAAGGTCAGGCTGAAGATGCAGCACTGCCCTTGCATATAGTTACAACTGGGCTTCAAGCTTACTTAAGAAGACAGGAGGGAGTTCTGGAGTCCTCGAACAGAGTTGGCTCCTGCAGCTGACAGAATCATAACAGCTTGTAAAAGAAGTTTCCAACTTTAAAAGCTATTCAAGGTGCACTTGCTAAAGAACTTCCCATGCTAATTTGACAGCTGGTAGATTTAACTTGCTGGCATCATCCAAGTTACAGGAGTAAAAGTAGTATTTCAACACAGACTGTGACTGCAGGGGCACCTCCCCACCCTCAGGTTATTCAAAGTTTAGATTTCTGCAAGAAAACTAATAGGAATGTTCTACATCAACAGTAATCAAGTGCATTACCATAGAAGAAAGTTTCCTCACCACAGGAACTCAAAGCAGTAAGTCAAAACAATTATTAATTAACATTTTTTTAAGGCTCAGTAACATTACCATTGGTCGTATAAATCGTTCATATTTAGGAGGCTTCCTAGTAAAGCCATCTCCAACAAAACAAACTTTTGTAACCATCCTCTTCCAGGCCTTCTTCTTTCTCTTTCCTGTACGAATCACTTTTAAAACTTCTGTTTCTCCTTGTGCACGGACCTTTGGCACAGGAACCTCCCATTTCCCCTGGAAGTGGGGGGAAAAAGAAGTCAATAGTCTTACACGCTGCACTGCTAAATGAAAGAGGACAACCAAAGCATAAAATAAAATTTTGCTAAAGCACAGGGGTAGACCACATAACTCATAGCTACTTGCCTTAATTATCATTTACAGTTATGAAAATCAAAATATTGCATGTGCTTACTGTATCCTAGCTTGCTCAGTTACTCAAGGTTTTGGGTTTTATTTCAACTTTGCTTGTAGGCTGTAAGTCATGTGAGCATCAGCAACACAGAGTGGTCATTGTCAAAAATATTTGCAAGTGTCTGAATTTTAATACAGTTACTTACAGCTTTTTCTTTTCTTTTCTGCTTGATCATGTTAGAGAGAACCTTAGCACGGGACTGGCCCTCTCTGTCCAGCAGGTATGCTGGTACTGCTCCTTTAGGTGTTTTTTCATCATTCTTTTTCTTTGTATTTCTTTTTTCATGCATTTTAATGCTGCAAGGAAAGAAAAGCAGTATTAAGAATAGGAAAAAAAAGGCTAATTTTTAGATAAATCCTTTTAACTTAACTTGGGCCTGCTCAAACTTTTAAGAGATATTTGTAAACAAGTACGTATTTATGTTTAAGGAATAATCCTGAAGTATTTATGGTAAATGAGTAATTTCACTTCATGTAACAACTGACAAACTGCACATTGCACAAAACTGCACAAAAGCTTGTCAGTTCCTATCAAGACAATCATGGCAATACTTACAAATCTGAGGAATGTGTTTCTGTAAAAGGGGGTTGTGTTTCATTAATTTTGAGGCCATTTAAGGCAAAAAAAAAAAAGACTCATAAACTAGTTACAAGTAACAGAGAAAAATGACTGTCTACACTTGGAAAACAACAAAATTATGGTAGACAGAACGCTCGTTAGCTGAAAAGAATATTAACAGCTTTGATTTCAACTTCCAAACAACAGAGGAAATTTTCAGAAAAAGACTTCTGTTTATCTATGTCTGATATTGAAAGACAAGTCTTGTATTCTGCTCAAACATTCTGTATGTTACTTTACTTTTTCTGTGAACAGTGTTAAGAAAATGCCTACTGCTTCTTTGCTATGCTAATATAGAAGTTAATGTAAAAGCCCAAAGTAAATGTGTTCACATTTTTGTCATAATTACATTAGTCACTGTTATTGCTCATTAACACATTTTAAGGAATAGTTTTAGGAACAGAATTGTTAACATGCATGGAGAAGAAAGGAAATCAGGTATGTCTTCACTATGGCAAAACACAGTTTCTCCTACATCCTGAGCGCTATTTAAAAGTGTAACGCATGATCCAAGTAATAACTAGTTCTGTGTAACTATATTAACGTCTCATCTCCTACTTCACATGTCAGTGTCAGAGAAGCCGCGGGTACTCACGTCTTCTTCATCTGTATCTTCTCAGCATGCCGCTGCTTGTGATAGAGCTTGGCTTTCAGCCCGATCATCTTCTTGGCCTTCCGGGACCGCTCGTGAGCCTCTCGGCCCTCCTTCTTCCTCCTCCTCTCGTGGTAGTCTAGGCGGTATCCATAGCGCTTGCGGTGCAGCTCGATGTACTCGTTCTGCGGCTGTGGGCACAGGGAAGCGCGGTGAACGGGTATCGGCGGCCGCGCATCGGGCGGCCGGGCCCGGCGCCGCACCCTCACCGGGGCCCGGCGACACGCGGCGGAGGCC